>NC_080571.1:4895000-5219791 GCF_030247185.1 Malaya genurostris
CGCCAATGATTGTTAGATCTACAATTGATGTTTGGCGCGCAACGAGTTGCATAAGTGTTTGGTCGTCGAAGAAAAAGAATACTAGATCGTAGAAAAAATCGTTTGGCGCGCAACGAATAGTTTTGTGTGGAGATTTCATATGCATGCTTGATGTGATGTGATTCGTCCACAAACCACGTGCTTAAAGGTATTTCAAAATAATTAAACAAATGACATAATTGCGCAATGCCAACCAAATAAATGTTGTATTAAAACCATTGTCGGTAGGAGAAAAACACTAATATCGTATACCAGTCATCAAATCAGTAAATTGTTGAACGAATTGACGAATGGACTGTACTGTGCAAGTTTTAACGTAAAAATAAATAATTTATCTTTCACATGAATTAATTTATTAAGGCGCGTATTATGACTGCTAATTAGATACTACTGTCAAATACGATTTCTGTAACGGAATTTAATTTTTTTGTGTTTGTGAAGAACATCAAAATTTGACAGAAATCAATGCGGGACTTCAGTTTCATTGCTATGACTGCTTATTTTCGCTTTACTGTAACAGAAATGTTGACCTCTTTGAACATTGATTCTCTGGTCTCTCATCAATGTACATAAATGGAGCGTCGCATTTCACGTAAATATACGTTCAATAACATGTACATGAAATTCAATGAAATAAAAGAAAAATTCTGACAGTGAGAGCGGAGAATCATTGGATCGCAAAGTACGTTCATTAATAGACTAAGCCATGGAAGCACGCATCAGCTTTTCTTACACAAAAATTCAAGCAGTTGCACTTGCTAGCCGAATAGAGATAACATTCGGAACCAATAAAATTCAGGCTCATCCAGCATTAAGTCATTACAAATGGAATTTCCCGTCATTTGACAAATTAAGTCCTAATGAATTACATCATATGTGGGATTAGATCACCTGTAAAATTCAAAAGTTGTGTGTGTTAAATTATTGTTATTTAAATGAATTCATTGTAGATTATTAAGTTAAAGAACAGTATATTTAATGCCACTGTCATTTGAATTTCTTAACGTCCAGCAATTTATCATTCTTTCGCTATATTTCTAATACAACATTCATCTGACACGCTGCTTAACATCGATTTACTACGACTTTTTTATGGTATTAAACTAGCGGTGAGAGTGAAGAGAAGTTAAAAAAGAATTTTCCTCCTGATGATCTAAAACGATTTAACATTCGGGTTGAAAAGTCCTATTGCGTCTGCAAATGCAATGACGACCCAGTTACGAGGGTAGCCATTGAAAATTTGCGAAATCAATTTGAATAAGAGAAATCGTTGTTCCGATCCTATAAACTTAAAAACGGCTTCGTATTCAACAGAAGAGAAGATTAACAAAGTTGCTTATAAGACCATTTGGAACAGTTTACAGAAAATTCAAGATTACTATTTTGGTCGAGACGAAGTTCGACGGGCCAGATAGTTTGAAATAAAATCCCGAGCGACTATTTTCTATTCTCGGATTTGAAAAAGAAGCTTACCCTTTTTCCAAAAAGCAAAACGACGAACCTGCTTGGGAATGAATGAAATATTTCGAGCTCTAATAGTAGTACAGTAATGTTTCAATTATTTCGACTCACCACAAATTTCACGGATTTGGCCATTGTTGCATCCAGTGGTAATCGGCTGCTGGTTCACATTCAGGTAGCATCCGCTGCCGATGACTTTCTAACACAGCTTCTTCCTTCACTCACTTCCTATGAATCGTGCAGGTTTTTGTAGCAAATCAAACAATGAATGCTGGTACTTTATGTTTGTCTTCGAATTGTGTCTTGTGCTCGATTTGATGAGTCAAATTCGCTCGTTCCGACACAGTGGTGTAGTCGTCACACACCCACCTTCAGTGGCAGTGACTTCTCCGCTGGTTAACACTCATCTTGCGCTTAATCTGCAAACGAAAGCAACGAAAAGAGAAAAGGGGAAGAGGAAAAAACAAATCTTTTCCTGCGATTAAGTTGTTTTATTAGGAATAGTCTTTCGTGAGTTTTTTTTTTATTTCAAATGGAAAGCCATGCACAAACTAAGAGGGGTAGCGTGATAAGATGGGTGTTTAGCGCAAAATGCTGTTTGAACACGGTTGAAGCAATTTTTCGATCCAAAGCAGCGTGAAATGCCAGAAATTGTAGCGATAAAAGCACGAGTGCATGAATGGGTTTACAAATGAGTGAATTTTTTGGTTTCGAATCAAGCCAGTCGATTTTTGTGTGTGTGTGATTTGCTTTTGTTGCTAACCGGAATAAATCTTCATTTTTCGGATGTCGCCCAGTGAAAAGTCTTCATAGCTCGCGTTTCGAGTTTTTCTATTTTAGGGACAGAAACAATAGGTCACATTTAAGGTCGGACCGGTGTTGATTTATGGATTGCATGAGTAGAAAAGAAACATTTTCATTGTTTTCCAATATGAAGCTCACGAAATCGATATGAAAAGAGAGTCAATGCGGGTAGTTTCACTTTAATATGAGCCTGTGCATTGCCGCAAAATGTCGTTTAAAAATGCCGGCACATTCCACAAATCAGTTCCACCTGGTAGAGCCTGTGAGCAACCGCCGGTTTGAGGTGCGTGTATTTGCAGGTACTGGAAGGAGGTGATAGCTTTCTTCGAGTGGTTACATCCGACATTCACGCGCCAGTATAAATAATATCTATTACTCCACATCTGCACTGAGGTGTTACGCTGGAGTTTCACAACATCCCAACAACTGTCATTGCCGCCCGTTGTTTCTCTCTATCATTGTGAAAGTTGAGGACGACCGCAGGTTCCGTTTAACACCGTAAGTAATCTCGAACATATCGCGGTTGTCAGTTACCTTCGATATAGAATGTGAATTTTATCTTCTGATAATTCGAATAATCGAAATTTTAGTGGTGCTTACCGTTGATTTTAGAGCTATTTATGGTTATCGTTTGCTGATAAAAATACTGATCATATTCCCGATGGTATGGTGTACGAATTGTGTTGTCGTGTTCAGTAAAACTTGAGTTATTCGCGATCAAAAACTTATCACTCTCTCACATTTTGTAGATTTCGAAAATGCGCAATATTGTGAAGAAAGACATGCTCACTTCGAATTTTAATGAAATTTTCAGTACATGAAGACTTTGCATACTTTGTTTTTCCAAAATTGATCTAGAGTATCTTTTAAAAAGGGCCAAATTTTTTTTACAATTTTTGACTCGGATACGCCTTTGAAAATTCGCCCAGTGGAAAAATGGGCAGAATTTAATCATGATTATCTAGAGTTTTAGCGAACGCATCAACATAATTCTGTTTCCATTCAAACAGGAATATGATCAGCAATTTATGATAAGATTTTCAGCAGAGTGGGATTACCATAAATAACTAAAAAATTAAGTTTTCTCAAACTTTTGGAAACAATGAGAAAGTTCGCTAATCTCTTCCGCATTCGGACAACGGCTTTGGGGTAGTCAGGCACATATCAGTCTCGATGTTCAACTGGACGACTATAAACTGTATACCATGCTCAACAATTGATTACACTAAAAAAAATCTTATGTAAAAAATCACGTAGATTCCAAAAATGGCTTTGTCATCGGAGTTTACGTGGTGTTCTTAACAACCATCGGATCACGATTGAATATGTAATGGACCGTATGTCAGAAACATTACTGTTGTCACATATTTGTTATGAGTCACGTAGTTCATTGTGTCATTATGTCGAATTCATTATGCTAACCATATGTTTTATACTCGAATGCAAACGCAATATGGCATCTGTTGAAAAACCTAGAACAAATTATTTAGACGAAAGCCTTTTTGGATCCTATTTATCACAGTGATTTTAAGGTAAATAATTGCTCATTAGTTAAATCAACAGCTGAAGTCTAGCTAATTTTTATTATACTTTCAAATCTAATATTAGTACCTAGCAGCAGTATAGTATACTCTACGAAACCAACCCTCAACAACTGATTTGCATGACAAATTGGAATTTCGCGAATTCTGTGTATCAAAAATACGAAACTGAAACACAATTCAACTTTTCTTTTCTACAGTTCAAAAGGCAAATCCCCTAGATTATGTTCAAGCACATCAATCTTCTAAGGAAACTGTACATCGGAAATTGTCGTCAATCACAATACATGCATCTCAAACCGTAGAATGACGTAGAATACCTATATTCATTATTAAGATTCAATATAGTACTTAGTAAAAATTACATGAAAATAATGTAACTATTACGTAAAACTCTGGTTAAAAGTAAGTTCAGATGAAAGTAATTTCACAATACAATTTGAATGAACCTCGTGTAAATTTCACAAAGTTATTGTATAGAATTTGCGTCATACAAATGTGGACTAAGAGTTCATGAGTTCATTCTGTATCACCTATACTTCACATAAGTATTACAAGAAAAGTTATATGAATAAAAATCACATACATTTTCACGTAGTATTGAAGTGAGGATTTTTCTGAGTGTATTTCTTCCTACACGGAATTGGGCGTCGCACAGTGGTTCGAATCAGTGTTGGTGATTGCTGAAAATTTGACAGAAGCTGCTCGATATTTATCTATATTGTATACAACATTTCCAATCCGGTAGAAGATGCTACAAGAATTCGAGTCTCTCAATTCATGAACCTCGAGAGAATTTTTCTACATTTCTTCGCTCCACTTCATACTCTGAGTATTTCATGGCCCTTAAAAAAAATTTCATTCTGATAATGATCGCCGCTGTGTGGAATTTACCAAGAGAGAATCGCAAGTTGACAATTATCGCAGAAAATCGAATCGATGATTCAACTAGATGATTCTCATACTAGGTTGCAATATTCAAAAACCCTTGTGTGGAGCATTTACATACATTTTCATAGACACAAATTATACAAAGGTTATATGCACATAGTTAGAATAAGCGGCAATAGTAAAATGATTCTATTGCAATTATCCACTGCCCATACAGAATCGGATCGCGAAACGAGATTAAGCGACCGTTTGTTGCTTCAGAGAGAATCCCCGCAGCAGCGTGCTAGCCGTTGATTCTCAGACGGTTCACCGAGAGAAATTCGCTCTCGCACTAGTGTCTATTCTATGTTAAATGTACTATGCCGGTTTTTTATTGTTGCGATGATTTCCGTTTCTCTTTGATGGCACTGATTCAATCGTGGAAGAGATCATTCGTGCCGTGACTATCGGATCGATCGGACGTAAATTCGGCTTTCTCCAATCGCGTGGTGAATTGTTTTATTCCGTTATCAAGGTCATTCCGTATTCTATTGTTTGCATCAGTGATAATTCGAATTAATCCGTTCTCAAGGCCGACTGTGAGCTTGTGTGAAGCAGCACTGCGTGCGGTACCGTTAGCCAGCGCCAGCGCTGGGCGCTGCGTATATATCGTGTACATTAGAAACAGTGATAAATATATATAGTGATAAAAAGAGAAACGTTTCATTGGACAGTGTAGTGAGAGACAAAAAAAAAGTGCTTTTTCCTGAAAGAGGTTTTTTGCACTCTACTGGAAGGAATATTTACCCATTGCCTCGGACTGGGTATTGGCAGCCGTTCACCGTTTTGGAGCTTAAGCTAAGTAAAACTTCATTTTCTCTGTTGCTTAATACCAATTCAATTGCACCCCGAATCTGACCGCACGGACACAAGTCCGTGACATGACAGGCGATATCAAATTGCCTGACCTTCCCCTTGATGATCAGATGGATGCTTCAGATGGCAATAAATCGCGCATTAGAAGCTATCCCGATGGGCTTGCACTCTCGGCCGGACCGTATGCGGTTTACATCCGGACCAAAGCGAATGGTAAAAAATTGAACCTTCTAAAACTTTCTAATGACCTGTCCTCGCGATACAATACTGTACAAAAAATTGAAAAAGTACGCCCGGACAAGCTTAGGGTCTTGTTAGCCAGTGCAAAACAGGCTAATGAGATCGTTCAAAGTGAGAATTTCACGCGGGAGTATCGCGTATACGTACCAGCTCGCGAAGTCGAGATAGACGGCGTGATCACCGATCCGAGTCTGACTTGCGAGGACGTTCTTAAGCATGGGGCAGGCGGATTTAAAAACCCCCTACTCAAGAACGTTAAGATACTGGACTGCAAGCAATTGCGTTCAGTATCGACCGCTGAGGATGGGACTAAGTCCTATATCCCATCAGACTCGTATCGGGTGACTTTCGCTGGCTCGGCTTTGCCTAATTACGTCCTCCTGGACCGAGTTCGTTTACCTGTTCGTCTTTATGTACCGCGGGTCATGAACTGCACCAATTGCAAACAATTGGGACATACAGCATCCCATTGTTGCAATAAATCCCGGTGTATAAAGTGTGGAGGGAGTCATGCGGATAACTCCTGCAGTGGAGACAATGAAAAGTGTCTCTACTGTAAGGAGGGGCCGCATGACCTCTCTGATTGTCCCGTGTATAAATTGCGTAAGGATAAAATGAAGCGTTCACTCAAGCAACATTCCAAACGCTCATTTGCGGAAATGTTGAAATGTGCTACGCCACCTACCGAAAATCCTTACGCTTACTTGTCAACTGACGAGAGCGAATATGATGACCCCCTCGAAGGTACATCTTCGGCTGTCCCTCATAGCTCATCAATTAGAAAGAGAAGAAATAAATCCTCTCAAAAGCTCCCTAGTAAGGGTTCGAAGATGTCCTCTGATGGGTCTCGAAAAATTACAACAACTGGTAGTGATGGCAAAAAACCAGAGAAAAAAGCTCCAGGCCTTGGAAAATTAAATTCCGAGCAAGAATTTCCATCACTTCCTGGGACTTCAAAACCCCCGAAAGTCCCTAAAGATCAGTCAGAGAATTTACCAAATACTGGGTTTGTTAAATTCTCTGATATTGTGGACTGGATCATGTCTACTTTCAATATTTCTGAACCTCTTAAAAGCCTGATAATGGCTTTTATTCCTACAGTTAAAACATTCTTGAAGCAGTTGACTGCAAAATGGCCCCTTCTTTCAGCGATCGTATCCTTCGATGGCTAAGTCACCCACCGAGGTCACGGATACAATCACTGTTATACAGTGGAATTGTAGAAGTATCATCCCAAAAATAGATCCTTTCAAATTTCTAGTAAATAATCTGAAATGTGACGCATTTGCATTGTGCGAAACTTGGCTAACTTCTGAAATACCCTTAAACTTCCACGATTTCAACATTATTCGTCTGGATCGAGATGATCCCTATGGAGGAGTACTTTTAGGGATCAAAAAGTGCTATTCTTTCTATCGCATTAACCTCCCATCGATACCAGGTATTGAAGTTGTCGCATGTCATGTTACAATCAAAGGCAAGAACCTTTGCATTGCTTCCATATATATTCCACCAAGAGCCTCGGTTGGGCATCAGCGGCTCAGTGATATCATTGAGCTCCTTCCCGCACCGAAGTTGGTTTTAGGAGACTTTAACTCTCATGGTACGGGATGGGGTTGTCTTCACGACGATAACAGATCAGCTATGATCCTTGATATCTGCGACAACTTCAATATGACAATCTTGAATACGGGAAAAATGACACGAATTCCTGCACCACCAGCAAGACCAAGTGCGCTGGATTTATCCCTTTGCTCGACATCGCTACGGTTGGACTGCACGTGGAAGGTGATCCCTGATCCCCACGGTAGCGATCATCTGCCTATCGTGATTTCAATCGCCTATGGATTAAGACCATCGGAGACAATCAATGTTTCGTATGACCTCACACGAAATATTGATTGGAAATGCTACACAAATTCGATATCTGAGAAACTAAAAACAACACAAGAACTTCCTCCGGAGGAAGAGTACACGTTTTTGGCTGGCTTGATTCTCGACACCGCGATTCAAGCTCAGACGAAACGTGTACCCGGCGCGAAAACTAACATCCGTCCTCCCAACCCGTGGTGGGACAAAGAGTGCTCGGAATTAAACGCGGAGAGAACTTCATCATTTATCGAGTTTAGGAAAAACGGAACACCTGATAATTTTAGAAACTACGCGGCATTAGACGCTAAGATGAAAAGCTTGATTAAAGCGAAGAAAAGCGGTTATTGGCGTCGATTCGTAGACGGATTATCGAGAGAAACATCAATGAGTACTCTTTGGAACACAGCCCGACGAATGCGCAACAAAAACACCACGAACGAAAGCGAGGAATATTCTAACCGCTGGATATTCGATTTCGCTAAAATAGTATGTCCTGACTCTGCTCCGGAACAGACGATCATGCGCGTCGCCTCATCTAACAGAAACGAAACACCTTTTTCGATGGTCGAGTTCTCACTTGCGCTTTTATCATGTAACAATAAATCTCCGGGGTTAGACAAAATCAAATTCAACTTGTTGAAAAATTTGCCTGACTCTGCCAAAAGGCGCTTATTGAATTTATTCAATAGGCTTCTTGAGGATAATATTGTCCCACATGACTGGAGACAAGTAAGAGTTATCGCCATTCAAAAACCAGGGAAACCAGCCTCCGATCACAATTCGTATCGGCCGATTGCTATGCTTTCCTGTATCCGGAAATTGTTCGAAAAAATGATTCTGTTTCGTCTAGACAATTGGGTCGAGACTAATGGCTTACTTTCAGATACACAATTCGGCTTCCGCAGGGGCAAAGGAACGAACGATTGTCTTGCGTTGCTCTCAACCGAAATTCAAATGGCATTTGCTCGTAAAGAACAAATGGCGTCAGTTTTCCTAGACATCAAGGGGGCTTTTGATTCAGTTTCCATAAACATCCTATCTGAGAAGCTGCATCAGCAAGGTCTTTCACCAATTTTGAATAACTTTTTGTATAATCTGTTGTCCGAGAAATACATGTATTTCGCGCATGGTGATTTGTCGACATTACGATTCAGTTACATGGGTCTTCCTCAGGGCTCATGCTTAAGCCCCCTTTTATACAACTTTTACGTAAACAACATTGATGAATGTATCAACACATCTTGCACGCTAAGACAACTTGCCGACGACAGCGTTGTGTCCATTATAGGATCCAAAACTGCCGATCTGCAAGGACCATTACAAGATACACTCCACAACTTGTCCACGTGGGCTCTTCAACTTGGTATCGACTTTTCTACGGAGAAAACTGAGCTGGTTGTATTTTCAAGGAAGCGAGAACCAGCACAACTACAGCTTCAACTAAGGGGAGAAACCATAGCTCAGGTCTTCACATTCAAATATCTCGGGGTCTGGTTCGACTCCAAAGGCAACTGGGGATGTCACATTAGGTATCTGAAACAAAAATGCCAGCAGAGAATCAATTTTCTTCGCACAATAACCGGAACTTGGTGGGGTGCAAACCCAGGAGACCTGATCAGGCTGTACCAAACAACGATATTGTCCGTAATGGAATATGGATGCTTCTGCTTCCGATCCGCCGCGAACACCCATTTCATTAAACTGGAAAGAATTCAGTATCGTTGTTTGCGTATTGCCTTAGGTTGCATGCAGTCGACTCATACGATGAGTCTCGAAGTGCTCGCGGCCGTTGAAAAATCGATTCTGGGATCTCTCATATCGATTGCTTATCCGATGCGATATCTTGAATCCGATGGTGATTGAAAACTTCGAAAGGCTTGTCGAGCTCAATTCTCAGACCCGTTTTATGTCCTTGTATTTTGATTACATGGCTCAGAATATTAATCCTTCTTCGTTTGTTTCCAACCGTGCTCATTTCTTGGATACTTCTGATTCTACTGTGTTTTTCGACACATCCATGAGAGAAGAAATTCATGGAATTCCGGATCACGTGCGCCCTCAAGTGGCCCCAAATATTTTCTATAATAAATTTAGAACTGTCAACTGTGAAAAGGTGTTTTACACTGACGGATCAAACATCGACAGGTCCACAGGCTTCGGCATCTTCAATCAAAACATCACCGCTTCTTACAAACTCAGTGATCCGGCTTCAGTTTACGTCGCAGAATTAGCTGCTATTCAGTACACCCTCGAGATCATTGAAACCATGCCCAAAGACCATTACTTCATTGTCACGGACAGTCTAAGTTCAATAGAAGCTCTCCGGGCAATGAAGCCAGGAAAGTATCCCCCATATTTCCTGGGGAAAATACGGGAACATTTGAGAACTTTATCTGAACGGTCTTATTTAATATCGTTAGTCTGGGTCCCTTCGCATTGTTCCATTCCGGGCAATGAAAAGGCAGACTCATTGGCTAAAGTGGGCGCATTGGAAGGTGATATTTATGAAAGACCAATCTGCTTCAATGAATTTTTCAGTATCTCTCGTCAGAACACTCTCGAAAGTTGGCAAACTTCATGGAGCAATGGCGAACTGGGACGATGGCTGCATTCCATTATCCCTAGGGTATCGACGAAACCTTGGTTCAGGGGGATGAACGTGAGTCGCGATTTCATTCGTGTTATGTCGCGGCTCATGTCAAATCACTACACCTTCAACGCACATCTCCGGCGTGTTGGGCTTGCGGAGAGCGGTCTCTGCACCTGTGGCGACGGTTATCAGGACATCGAGCATGTCGTGTGGTCGTGCGTAGAGTATCGTGACGCCAGGTCGAAGCTACTGGAATCCCTTAGGGCCCGAGGTAGACCGCCTGAGGTTCCGGTTCGGGATGTGTTGGCGAGTCGGGATAGTTCATATATGCTTCTCATATACCAGTACCTTAAACACATTGATATACAAGTGTAATGTGTTTATCCTCGTTCAGAAAGTATAAACTCCACCTACAGGTTCGACACTAACATCCGCCCGATTCTCTCGATCCCCGTCCCTGTCCACCATCTTCATTGGAACTAACAAGATCTTTTTTTTTGTCACTAACTTTTTCGTTCCCCCTTCCCTGTCTCTTCACCATCTCGATGGCAACTAATTAGATCTCTATCGTTTTCAGACATTTTGTCCCCACATCCCCTGTTTTACCCCGTTTCCACAATATTTATTTTTTTTTTCTTCATCTCTTCCGTAACATCACCATCATCGTCCAGGGAAGACCGCTCCAGTCGAAAACCAGCATGCGGGCCACCCGCCAGGCCTTCGTAGCCTGGGGGTGTTTTCCGCGGACCCACACGGACCGAAGGATGCGGCCAACATGGATATTTGCAAACGCCATATGGAAGACCCATATGCAATATCCAATTCACCGGCATTACATAATGATACTATTCTAGTTTTAATATAGTCGTAATTAAGATTAGT
This sequence comes from Malaya genurostris, assembly GCF_030247185.1. Taxonomy (NCBI): domain Eukaryota; kingdom Metazoa; phylum Arthropoda; class Insecta; order Diptera; family Culicidae; genus Malaya; species Malaya genurostris. The sequence goes on from NC_080571.1 coordinate 4,906,176, forward strand.
AAATATCCTTGGCATCTTAGAGCTTAAGCAGTGTGCCTTAAAATTATATTATAATATTGAATAAAAAAAAAAAATCGTGGAAGAGTTTCGAGCGAGCGTTTTTTGATACGATAAAAGCCATCCTTGGTTCGAATCAATAAAAATGTGGACATAAATCAGTAGCTGCCAAACCGTTCTTTTAATGCATATAGTTGCTTTTGAGAAATTATTTACAAATATATACCGCGTAATTTGATTCCATCCCTAATTGTTCATGACCTACTGTGACAAAAAATAAAACCATAACTTTTTTTCTGAAGAGATAGAACTTTTTTCTTCCACAAAGTTTTAGAACTATTGAAAATAATTTACTTTGTCAAATATACCGAAAGTCTAGGTCGCACCGTTTCGGATATACAAAGCGTTTTTATGGCAACCCCCTTAAAATCAATTTTTTTATTTATAACTTGTTTCGAGTTTTTTTTTATGCATACTTTGCTGGGAATAATTGAAGAAAATAAAAAATCCCATATTTTTGTTGAGGATAGTGCATAGGCTTACAACGAAGCGAAATATGCAAATTTATGCAGCTGATTTTTCCAAAATTTATAGGAAAAGATATGCCCAATACTATAGAAAAATCTAAGTGGAACTCGATGGAACTTTTTCTAGGCCTTTTCAAAGTTAGTTTTAGTTACTAAATTATGAAAACCCCTTTTAAACTAGTTTTCTAATCATAACTTGTTTCAAGTTATTTTTTATACATACTTTTTTTGGAATAATTGTAGAAAATATAAAATCCCATAATTTTGTAGAAGGTAATGCATAGGTTTATTCTTTTCTGGAAAAGTTATACATTATTTCACCTACTTTTATCTACACACCTAGAAAAAATCATGTAAATTTACGTCTTCTGAGACCGATATATATGAACGTCGCAAATAACTCAATTTTACAGTAAATATATCTTATATTTAATGCATTCTGATATATTTTTTAGTAATAAAACATGTGAATTTACACCTTTGTTTGAAAGGCGGTGTATGTTTTGACGTAAAATTATATCATTCTTGTAAAATTCAGGCGTTTTACGGATTACGTTCTTATGAATTGTGTCATATGTAGATTTGCGTCACCTGTAAATTTCATAACTTTTTGCTGTGTACACACTTAAAAAATGTTACATCTTTATAGATGCACATAAAAGGAGCGTCGCGATTTACTTACATTCACAATACAAAATATTTAAAGATAAGTCATATCATTAACTTCACAGTTGTTTTAGCTGGAACTCACATCGATACAGACGCAAAATATATGTTTACATATTAGTAGATGTAATATTGTGTCATCACCGAATAAATTACGGCATTCTTGAATTTACGTCAAGCGTAAATTTCATTTTTTCTAAGAGTGTAGGAAACCTTGTACCGAAGCGAAATATGCAACTTAATGCAGCAAAATTCTACAATACTTATAGGAAAATATGTTCCTAAGCCAATTTATTTTCCAATGAGAATATCCTGAGTACCATTCGTGTCATTCATTTTCACTATGGCCATGCTGAAACCATGAATGGTTAAAAAACGGAGGGCGTCACGCGTCTGCAATTTCTGTAACTCACTTTTGCAGTGAGCGTAGAGATGAGCAATTCGTTCCTGAGCTATTCAAGTGAATCGAATCTTTAACGTGAGTTGATAGCTCACAGCTCCTTTTAAAAGAACCGCAGCTCACCAGTTCACCGCACTGGTTAGCAGGGATGCCAGGTACACAGATTAATCTGTGTTTCACAGATTTTCAATCTTTTGCACAGATTTTAAAAATGGCACAGATTTTCACAGATTTCTGAAAAAATGACCTGGCATCCCTGCTGGTAAGGTGGAAACAAGCTACGAGCTGAACGGATCTTCGGCTTCTTTAACAGATTAAATGAGCCATTGTCAATAAGAAATCTTACCTCTCACTCAGTAGGCTAAGGTACATTCAAGGATGCCACTTTGCAGATATTCTCAAATATGACATAATAATAATTCGCAGGCAAGTTAGTTCGCATAGCATTGCTCTTTGTGCATCAATGATTTCGATCATGCATATGAAAGAAAAACGGAGAAAGAAAAACGGCGCTCAAAAAAAAACCTTCAGTTCAATCTAAATGAGCTGATGAGCTGATACATTGAATCGATTCCCTATAGTGAGCTGATCGGTTCGGAGCTGCTCACTGGTATGAGCTGTTTCGCACATCTCTAAGTGAGCGTCGCACATATCGTCTTAAAAAATTTCATACTTTGTTTGGAAAACATTTTTCGTAAAAAATAATATGTGTTGAACTTTTGATAATTTTTCGGATTTTCAATATTTAAAACTAATTTTGAAAAGGCTTGAAAATATTGCATCCAGTTTCACTTAGATTTTTTCTAATATTGTTAATTGTCAAAAAGTAAACAAAATAAACAATTTGCTTAAGTTGCGCGAGCAAGCATGAGATTGTTTATACATGCTTACGCGCACTTTGTAGTAGATATTTAGGTAATAGAGGTAGATTCCACATAGATAAATCCAAAAAACTGTTTTTAAAATAAAGTGAATATATCTAAAAATATATTTTTTTTACATTATTTATATCTTCAGCAAAAATACTTCAAATGTTTTTTTCTTCCAAATGAGATAGATAAAATTTTTTTTTGTAAAAAAAATTTTTTATTCGAATTTGGTACTACCCCCTTAACAAAAATTAAGGTGCCACTTTCAAAAGAAGCTTAATATAATATTGTAGACCTTCTTCGAAGACACGTTAGCTCTTAAAAATTAGTGAAAGTCAGTACCGACTTTTGACCGTCTTTTTCCTGTTTTGGACCACTGTGTGTCGTAGCGACTATGTACCTTCCACCAACAGCAGCAACAACAGATCTTCTACGTTGTATAAAGTTTCATTTGGATTTGAATCAGGAACTTGAGTTTTTGAGAATTTAGTTTCAGAGTTCAGTTTCTGAATAAATTTCCAAAATACAGGTTCACAAATCAAAACAAAGACTCTGGAACCGAATGCTATTTTTGGATTCTGGAACTAGATTTTTGGAACTGGTTTCTTGACTAGTTTTCAAAACTGAATCTAGTGCCATGATTTTCAGTCTTCGAATTCAGAATTCTGATTCAAGAATTCAACTTAAGAATTCTGGAATCAAATTCAAGATATGAATTTAAGATCTTGATATTAGAACCAAATGTTAGAGTTGAACTTCGAAACTGAATTGTGGAACTGTCTTATGAACCAGGATTTATCCTCTGATGTCAGTTTCAGGATTTATTTCCTGAGTTCAGTTTCGAAATTTATTACCTGAACTCAGAATCAGAACTCATTTTTAGAATTCAGGCTCAAAATTTACGTTTATTCTGAAAATGTGTTTAGTTCCAGAATTCTAGAGTTAACCAATGAACCAAACCAAATGATCTGGATTCCGAACCTGAATTTCGCAATTAAATTCTAAGGTTCCGAATTTAGTTCTAGTTTCTGAAACCTGAACCAGAACTTAGATTCTGGTGTAGATAAATAAATGATGGTAAAAAGTACTCAATAGTTGTAAACATCAGATAAATTTCACAAATCGGTTCTTTTTAGAACTATCAAAATCTTCCCAGATACACATGCGAAGTTTTTTCTCCACTGAGTAATAACACTGTTATAGTGTTGATTGTATTTCTTACCCTAATTTGTTCCGCGTTATTTAATTGTGTGCTAGAATATGTTTGTCGTCAATAAGTCAAACTTTAGTACGAATGCACCTTTACTCTTCTGGGAGCGAAGCAATAAAAACGAACAATCCTCGACATTCGGAAGTGGGAAACAGGCAATGCAGCTTTATTCGTATTCACGTCCTCCTCGTTATATCTGTGACATTACCCAACCGATTTTTTTTCAAATGGCTTTAGTTGAATAATGACAAATCCTACAAAAATGTGTTGCATGAAAAATTTTCACAAAATTAGTAAAATGTTCGAATAAAAATATTGAACAAATCAACTCGTACACTGTAAAAAAATTGTTTTTAAAAATTTGGTAGATTCGCAAAAAAAACTTTTTTGATTTGGAGGAGTTTTTATTTTAAGATAGGTAAATATGTTCCCTAACTATTGTCCAGAATTCATGTTGGGAAAAAAAGTTATTGGAAAAAAAACTGTACCTTGTCCAAACTGATGCTTTTTTCAGTGTGTTTCTATCGAAAACTAAACAAATAATGTGCATAGTATATTTTTATTAACCAAGAATTCCATTGAAAAGTGTTAATGTCATTAAACAAATATTACATTATTACTTTTTTTTCTTGTTTAGTTCTGAGGAAAGATCAGGGAAAGGAATAACCTCAACAACAATTTGTAATTGAACTTTTTTTATATATAACAATTGTCACAGCAGCAACAACCGTGCACCTGCCCTGTAGGAAAACAGATGCAGAGATGTCTCAAACAGAGCTGAAAAAATCATTTCCATTGACTCAAACTAGACGAAAATGACGAGAAATTACTGTCACTCTCAGCCTTACTTGCAAACTGTGAGAACGAAATCCATGTCCAGTCAATGACATAAGCGGGAGAGTAGTTTCAAAATTGTGTTCTTTCTTTCATTTGACCTTTCAGTCATTTGCGGTTTTCAGTGAAAATCCCATAGTATGAAGTGTCGATATTCAATGAGAATCGAAAATGACAGAAAAAGTTTTCACAGTAACTTTTACCTGTTGCTGCTCGAATTTGTAATAGTTTTGGTTTCCAAAGAGGTTCTGGGATGTAATTACTTTGATTTGTCATATTTTAGTCACTATTTATAGCCAAGCATCAAGCCACAGATTTTCAATACATCGATGAAAGAATGAGAATTGAAATTCTGCTGATGCTCCCTGAAGACATTAGTTTGGTTTCGTCTTGTCATAGAGGAAAGAGTGACGTTGGCAATTATACTCTCTCTTTTTTCAATGAGAATCGAGAATGATTCGTCTCTCTTCATTTGTTCTGGTGTCGATCATTTACGAATGAGACAGTAAAATATTGAAAATGACGCTGTTGGATTGGATTCTTTCATTGAGAATGCGTGACAATTTTAAGCTCTGCTCCCACATAAATGAGGTATGATAGTGCGGATAAGGCATGACAACAAACAAAGTGAGGAGAGCAAAGTAAGAGAAGTGAAACGATGTGAAATGTCAGATAGAGACAAAAATGGAAAATAAATAGCAGATAGAAGGAGAATAAATCAATTTAAAGTGATAGTTGAAGATAGTTTTTTGGAGGATAAAGTGAATTGTAAGCGATTGGTATATGAGAGATAGGATTCTCGTGACGTTTAACAAATTTACTATTTGAAACTGTGAATTTAGAGTTTATTTGTTAAATATAATTAATATCTTAATCCTCACCAAAAAAGCAAATCGATTTTATTTATTTTTTTAATCGATTGTTTTTTAGTGTAGAAGTTGATTAAGATTTTTTTCAATATTTTTATTCAAAAACTGACCACTCATACAACACTTTTTGGTAGGATCAGTAGTAGGGACTATAGCCTTTTGACAAAAAAATGTAAAAAATGTTTGTCCCTTTTCCAAAGACAGTTTATATCAATTTGGGAAAAACAAAGTAAACAAAGTGGCTTTTTATGACAAAGTCTTCATGTACAGAAAGTTTCTGGACGGGATGCTGCCAACATTTGTTTGAATTTGTGCGAAATTCGTCAATTGCAATTTTGTGATTGATGGGATCCCAAGTAACAATTTGAATGCCTTATGATTTTGATTATAATTTATAGGAGTTTTGTAATTGATTTTTCAATCACTACCTGTTTTATGACAACTATAATAAGTGTCTCTTTTAACCAGTAATATCATAGTTTTCAAAGCTTTTGTAAAACCCTTTACCTACACTAACAACAGAACTAAAAACAAAACAATTTGTACTAGGATAAAACCATGCAAACACTCTTGATATTGCTTTCAAACATTTTCTTTAAAACAATATTGTCAGTTGAATTCTTTCATAAATCTAGTTTTGTGTGTGTGCGTGTTCATTCGATGACAATTTCACTCAGAGCAAATTTGAGGGTTCTAAAGTACATTTATGACACATTAGTTGTAGGCTATTTGATTTATTGCTTCTTAGGTTAAGTGTAATTTGCATTAAAAGAAATTTCATGCAGCCATTATGATGTTCTATACCGTAGCATTTATTGACATCAAATAAACTTCGAAATGCAAAAACGAGGAAATATGATGGACTTTCATGATTCGTTTCCGAAATGTATGCACAAGTTTTAACGCCAAGAAATAGTTTTATAGAAAAATGACGATGAATCACAAAAAAACATTTTCATAAATCATGAAGACTTTCCCAAAAACTGCATTTATTTCAAGGCGATTAGTTATAATTCTTATTTTAATCTCTACAATATGAAGTTTTTACGTTCGGAAAAAGCCTCTAACTCGTAAATAAAATCCAATATATTCTTACTGATTGAATTCAAAGCAGACATTACACACACATAGTCAAGAAAAATATTATCCAAAAGTCAGTTTATTCATAGCGGAATTCCTTCCATCCGAATAAATTTAATATTGAACTTAAAGTTGGTTTCCAAATTTTCTTGAATTTGGAGTTTTGAAGCAGGTTTATGCTGATTCTTCATTTTGATTTATAAACCTAATGAAGAATGGTCCACTTTGCAGGAACATGCTCTTACAGAGGTTTTCAGTAGGCTTTCGTGGAATTTAAAGTTTTATTGCAAGATTTATTATGTAGCATTTAAGACAGCTACAAGTATTTATTAATATTAAAAATGTTACTTGGGATTTTTCGTGTGAAACCTCTTTCTACCAATTAAAACAATGAAAAAAAGGTTTCGTTTCAGTTATACCGAACACAATTGATTAATGAATTTGAAAATATTTTCGTTGCAGAAAATTCGCATTAGTGTGTTAGTAACACGATTAAATCAAGTTACTTAAACTGGTTAAGCAGAACCAAACTTTAAATAAGATAGTTCTCTTTACTTGTACATTTAATTAATATTATGAAATATAATTTTTGTTTTCTATATTACCCATCCACTGTGCACGTTGAAGTAAACGGCCTTAAACTTGATATGAAAAAAGAGACTGTTCAGGTACCATTTAAGGGCAGTTTTCTATAGTTCAGGTTCAGTATTCCTTTTTATGAGTATGTATCCCTTGCATGTAAGTGACGCGCTTGGGTAGTTATGATCATCGCTTACAAAATATTAGCAAAAATAAATCTTCAACCAGTTTACTGGTTTGTATTTCTTGTCCTCATAAGAAAGGGCGCGTGGTCACAGGGAAAATCGAATCCCTGAACTTTAAATTAGTGAGAATTTCTTCTGTCATGTCATTACATATTGACACATGGCATACTGTGTTGTGAAACATTTCCCTCGTGCCTAATTTGGGACCACCTTACCGAGCTCGCCAGGCTTGCTTCGATAACTAAAACGCAAGAATCATCGACTTTAAGTGGATATAAAGTCGTATTTTCTTCACCTCCATGATGCAAGTTTATTTGTTATGTTACTTTTTTCATGTGTGGCAGACAGCTTTCTTTGGTACGCGCCACTCACTGGAACCAGTTTTCAACTTTGACTATGGCCTACACGTACGAGGGGGTGGGGGGTTAAGGTGTAGATCGGGTCTAGGCTAGTTCATTGATGTCTGGACACTGTCTCGGATGCACAGCAGACGAACGAAACTAATCTGTTATCGCTCGCTCGCTCAGTCGGGACCCATGTTTTTTTTTTCTTCAGCTTCTTATGTATGCCACGATGACTTAGCATGAAGTGCGGTACAAAACTAAGCTAAAATTAACGAGCCATGTAAGCATTATTGTTAGCTCGTATAATTTTTCAATTGCAAGAGATGCCTTCGGGAGACGAAAAAGTGGCCGCGAGTTCCGATGACATAATCCATTTTGTTTCACTTCATTCGGAAATTGATGGCCCGTGATTTCACTTTCCTTTTCCGAAGCTATTTCACTCCGCAATTTGCATGTTTTGCACCGATCGGAACGGGATCTGCGGCATGTTATGTGCGGTGCGGCACGGCATTTCGCGCTCACATAATAGGTATTATTTTGAACGCGGTCGGTATTTCTCTGTTTGAAGAAATCGGGTGTAAATTGAACTGTTTGTTTGTTTTTTGTCTGCAAGTGGTAGCTACTAAGTTGTGAATTTCAAGAGCAGTGAAGTGCAAAAAACCGGTTTGCGTGGAACTGCAATCGCTACATAAAGGTACTGGAAAAGGACGTTCGTAGTTTGGATACAAGGTTACAAAAAAAAAACACTCGCAAAGTTAATCACATTTTCTGAACCTGGATAAAATACTCAACTGATTGTGTTACCCAGTGTATTCGGACAACTGGTTAACTTTCTCTACAACGAGAATCATTTGTAATTTGTTGTAAAACCACGAAAGAAAATATGAAAATAAAACAAAAACTATACTGTTCATCACAATTGACTGTTTCGTCATTATGAAAGTATGGCGAATAAGAAGTCTAAAAATCGTTTTTGTATCTTGAGGTGAAATGACTTCGTTGAGTCATAATTGAATAATGGATACACAGGCTGCCTTCCTTCATCACGTAAAAACCTTGCGTCAGAAAGGGTTTTAAGGTATAATGGATGCGGGTAGTAATTTTCTTCTTAAGTTTCACAAGATTCAGGTCGTCAGCGAATCGACTTTTGATGACTTTAAACATTAAGTTCAGCTTCAATTAAACAGTGCGTTTTTAGCTGATCTGTTCAATCATCGTCGGAGTCTTTGACTTCCTGAAACGAGGAATAGTTTGCAACTCTGAAAAGGATTTGGAAAATATCAAGTAATATAAATCAACCGTTTTCAAAGAAGTTGAATAACTTCAAAATTATTCTTCTCTTGATTTTTCTACGGTTACCTCTTCGCACATCCGTTTTATCCTATCAGATGTATTCTTGAGACTTGAGTAGTGATCTATTTTTTTATACGTTAACTTCTTTTATTTTAACGGAAACGTGCACACTTTATTCTATAATTCAGCAATTGCACTATCGACGACAATCGTTATCAGTATGAGTATCATGGAAGGCGTAATTGAAAATTTACTACTTATTTAGGAACACAATCACAAAAGAATTATTTAGTACTACATCTGCATCTCGGTAAGAATACTGCGAAAAATTACAATTAAAAAAACTTACTCACCAACAGCAAGAAGTGAACCGGACGGATAGGGAATCGCAGTAGGCGTGTGCGTCAGAGGCAAAATTGTTTACAAATTGTCAAAGTTTCAGAAAAGAGACAGGCTTTTGTATGTTTTCTAATACATTCGTGTGAATTTCTAGCATTTGAGAGTTTACATTTGAGTTTATATGATTTTCATAGCTTTAATTAGTTGTGTTTAATTTTAGGTAGATGAACAACTAAGAAATGCAGAAATAGCAACGCAATAATACAAAGCGAGCGATAAATCCAACAATGCTTGCTTTCATTATCACTCGTTGAATTCTGTATTGTGCGATAGATTTGTATATCAGCTTTTGGACGAGAATGAAAAAGTGTTAGTTTGAACTTTTTCGAGTAACGACAATAACGCAATAAACGCTTTGAATCGGCGAGATTTTAGCAGTTTTTTTTTCACTGCAAACATTTGCTAATCAAAAGCGCAAGGAGCACGAGACAATTTTATCGTCAATATAACGAATATTGTCAACACATTTGATCGTGTTCAGGAAGTCGAGAGGGATGGGGAAATGAGGGGATTCTCCCCGGCCCGAACTTTTTCAGGGGATTCATGATTTGATGAGTAAGGAGTGTATCGAAAATAAGCTATCCACATACATTTGTGTTGTATGTATGTATTTGTGATGGTTCTTTATGCTCAGATCACAGCACGCTGTGTGTTTGGCTGTCATCTTTCGTTTGTTTACTTCTTTGTGTGGTTGAAATTTCGCGTTTTCAAAATGTCGCGTATTGAAAAGGAAGTGTAGAACAGAAGAAGCGAGCAACGACAAGGACCCGGAAATTGTATTCGCATCTTTTGCAGTGTCCGAATGCATGCGTTTTGATGGACGATGAGACTTATGTAAAGGAGGACTCAAAAACCGTTCCAGGTCCACAATACTTTACTGTCGTCATTGGGGAGGATGTGAGCGATGCGGACAGGTCGATTTAAGTGGAGAAATTCGGTCGAAAGGTATTGGTATGGCAAGCAATATGTTCCTGTGGTTTGAAGTCAACCATTTTTTACACTACCGGAACTATAAATGCACAAATCTATCGATCTGAGTGTCTCCAGAAGAGATTGCTGCCTTTATATAAGAAGCATAGTACACCTCCACTGTTTTGGCCGGATTTAGCGTCGGCTCACTATGCCAAAACCACTTTCAATTGGCTTGCGGAAAAGAGTATAAATCTCGTTGAGAAAAATATCAATCTACCAAATTGCCCTCAGCTTCGACCCGTCGAACATTACTGAGCAATCGCGAAGAGGGTATTCAAGAAGACTGGTAAGGCAGCTGGGAACATGTAGGAGTTCAAAAAAAATTAAGCTCGAGTGTCCAAAAAGTGTGATGCAACACTTGTCCGAAACTTGATGAAGAGGGTTCGATCAAAAGTTCGAAAATTCGTGAAGGAATAACTTAAATTGCATCCGGTTTTCATTATGCTCAAGTTGACCCTCGTACAATAAAGGATCAATTTTTAGTTTGAATAAAATACCGTTTTTTTTATTATAATTTGAAACACAAATTTGTGGATAGCTTATTTTCGATGCACTCCTTATGCACATAGTTAGAATAAGCGGCAATAGTAAAATGATTCTATCGCAATTATCCACTGCCCGTATAGAATAGGATCACGAAACGAGAATAAGCGACCGTTTGTTGCTTCAGAGAGAATCCCCACAGCAGCGTGCTAACTCGTGATGTTCAGATAGGTCATCGAGAGAACTTCGCTCGCGCACTTGCGTCCATTCTATTTTAATTGAACCACGGTTTGATATGGCATCTTGTCGCTATGATAGAACTATAGAAAAAATTCGAAAATCTTGGACAAAAGCTGCTAAATTGGTTGTAGAAAATTCTGCACAAACCCTAGTGGCTAGAGTGAACTCAAATGTTTGTAGTTTCTTCATGCAGCCTTATTAAGTAACTGTAGTTAGTTTTAAGTTGACTAATAATGTACAATTAAACGAACAACAAAATGCATCTTGGATTGAATTAACTGCAAATTTTTGTTCATTCCAAATTTAATCTGTCCAGATTTTGTCGCATACACCCCTTATTAAGAACCAAATAATAAACATAGACAAATGAAAAATGATGATACATGAATAAGGATTGAATCGATAAGTAAAAAAAACCATTTGGCAAAATTTGACTATTCATTATACAATTAGGATTCTTAATTAATAGGTGAAAACTGCAAATTGTTGAGTAAGAATTATAGTTTGATGAGCTTAGAATAGATTAGTTTAGATAGAACAAGATTGCTGAGAAAAGATGAGAGATTGAAGATGATTGAAAATGGCAGATTGATGAGTGAATATTGAACGCTGATGAGAAACGATCTATGTTTGAAGATGGAAGAGTAGCGATTGCAGAACAAAGACTAGTCGGAATAAAGATTGATGAGTAAAAAGTGAATAATAATGAATATCGATTGAGAATTGGTAAGAAAAAATTGATAAATTGATGAATAAAATTTATGTTTTATGAGTTAAGATTAAAGAGTCTTGAATTGATGAGTGATGAGTATAAATTATGGATTGATAAGATTTAAGTGTAAAGAAACGAAGCTAGAAGAACTAAAAAAGAGTAACTGACTGACCGAGCATAGATTGATGGTTGTAGAATGAAGAGTGAACAATAAAGATAGAATATTGCAGAGTAACAATTTATTATATAATAATTTCGAGTGGGAATTGAGAACCAAAGACAAGTAAAGGATGAGGATTTATGAATAAGAATTGAATATTGATAATTAAAATATTTTGATCAATAAGTAAACATTCAATATTGAAGATAAACAATTATGATTGAAAATTGATTAATAGTAACTAGTGAATAATTGGTAAATTGTGAATATTAATGAAAAGAGGTTGAAGATTGATGAGCAAAATCCTAAATTGATGAGTAAAGACTGAAGCTTGATAAGTGACTTAAGATTAATGGGCAAAGTTTGACAATTACAGAGAAAAGATTTGAAATTCATGAATAGGGATTGAGGCAGAGTATTGAATGTTGAAGATGAACGATTAATGATTGATGATGAAAGAGTAACGATTGAAGAACAAAGTATGGAGAGTAACAAGATTGAAGATTGACGAGTGCAAACTGAACATTTATGTGTAAGAATTAGAGATTGATTAGGGAAGAGTGAATATTGATGAATAACGATTGAGAATTGATTAGCAAAATTGTAAGATTGATGAGTAAAAATTGAAGATTCATGAGTAAAGATTAAAAAGTCAATAATCAGCATTCAAGATTGATGAGTATAAATTAATCATTGATAAGAAAAGTAAATCACCCGGGTTGGCGATTCAATGCATAGGGCGATGGCATCACAAGCCAGTTGTCGTATGTTCAAGCCTCGACCTGAATGGATTATTAGTGTCAGTAATATCATAGCACTAACCATGTAATGGTTTTGTATGCTAGGAAAAAACTTCGAATGGTCAAATTGCACAAAAGGAATGAAATACCAGTATTAAAGGTTGAAGAGTATCGATTGAAGAGCAAAGATTGGAAATTGACATGTGATATTAAAGATTGTTGAGTAAATATTGGATACTTTTTCTTTTTTTAGCAATAATTATATATGTTTAGATACATTGCGTTAGTTGTAAAATGCTGAGAACAAGATTGGAAATATATGAGTAGAGAATGACGACTAATGAAAAAACATTGATGATTAATGTGTGGAGATTAATGATTGGTGAAAAAAGAATAAAAAATGAATTCTTCCTTATGAACAATAGAGATGGAGGCTGCCGCAATTTTGGTTATCAATTTCTAAAATCACTTCCCAAATAACTCTTCCTAATCAATCAGCAGAATAAGAAAGTTTTCCATAACTCTCAAAAACTCACTTCGGTTTCCAAACAGAATGCATTTCAAAATACTAGTTTATTACCGAAACCCAACAAACTAAACTGCCTTTCGTTTATTAGATGGGTTCGATATAATGGTTAGGTTTTAGCAATTTCATATGAATTTTCATAAAAGCTGACCTTATCGCGAACAAGCCAAAATTGGTCATGATTTTTTAAGAAAAAATAAACATTATGCAAATAGAAATGCAATGTAAAAAAAGTACAAACTTTTAATTTGACACATTGGATTTGACACTCTACTCCGAAATTACTGATGCTTTAAAAATAAAGTGATTTACTTTTGGATTAACGAACTAGTTTTGATGATCGATTGGATTGGCTTTCTCCCGAGCACAAATGAGAAAATACAACAATCGATTGATTTGCATTTGAAAAAATAGGGGTTTAGCTATCCAAATCTATGAAATGTTTTAGTGAGCTGTTATAAATGAAAGAATAGCTTTTTTTAAGCAGGTCATTCGCAGTCCATTCTATTTTGAGCTATGTGAAATGACAAATTTATAAAATTATCATCTTTTGAACACTCTGTTCATCAACTTTAACAATTTCATCATTAAACTTATATCTGAAATTTTCAGTGACTCTTCAATAATTCTTGAACAAGCACAATTGAGGGTTATTTAATGAGTTTATATCTCTTTCGAAATCCCCTCGGTTGCTACGGCGTCAGTGAAGTGTCTATCGACTGTAGTAGCAACTAGCCAAATTTAACCAAAACTGGCTTAACGCGCGTTGATAAATGATGCAACGTATTTTACTGTTCAGACATTATTTCTCGTAGAGCTTCGAGTTCTTAGGCACATTTGTATCGGAAACTAGAATTTTTTGTTCGAAGTTGCAAATTGCTCTTCAAATCAGATACTTTCTAGTATACAAATGTTATTATAGTATTTTTTGCAAACAGCCCAATGTCTTTAGAAACGCGTCGTCGTCCGTCCGTGTGTATCTTGAGTAATTGATGATACCTCTGTAAAACACTCTCAAGTAATTTGGTTCTGTTTCCGGTTTGTTTGCTTCGATCGAAATAGCTCTAACGTAAATCGTGCAAGAGTTTATTTGTATGAACTAGTGCTTGGGTTAACCGACCAAATGAATAAATCAAGACAGATGTCGCCTGTTACCCAGTAGTTACCAACCCATTGACATCAATTAATAGGCTTTAGCTTCGAAATAATATCACATATTTTTTCGAAACAACGTATACCCAAAGGCTCATAGTAGTATTTGGATGATACTTAAAACTCAAAAAAATACATACGCAAAAAGTGATGCAACATTATTGCCAATCGTATAATCTTTTAATATGACACATGGGATCTGAAATTCCGATTTGGAATATCTTCAAAAAAAAAGAATAAATTGTTCTTCTTTTCGATTCAGTAACTATTTAATTAGTCTTTCTTACTTTCGAGTGACTGACATTGTAGAAATAGACGTTCAGGACAAATTAAACAAAAACTATGCACGATCTCGTACAGCTTCGTGTTCATAAACTCATTTGTAACGAAAATTTGAGTTTTGATAGTCCGCAGTTGCAGATTGCTCGTCAGATCTAAATTCTATGGTTCAAACGATTTTAAAATTGCTAGGAACATCTCCGCGAACCCAGGAAGCTGCCTATTTCTATCTTTAGAATTTGGGTTCGTCCCGTTCTGTTTCGTTCACTCCAAGCATGGTAAGAACGATAGCTTTCGCGTTACGGTCCTCCGAACTTTTTTTGGTAGCTGAAAGTTTTGGATTTTCACTAGTTATCCTACACTACAGTGCTTACTATAATCCTTCGGAACAATAACTATTCTGTCACGGAACCGTCGATTAGCTAGATAAATTTACTGAAACTTTTATGAGGGATTCTAGAAGCTGTTTACAAGGCAGATTGCGTTTCAATTTCATGTATTTTCGTCTATATTTTACAGAAAGCGACGACTTGTAACGGAACACACATGATTTCATCAGTGATTTAGTTTTAATGATTTCGTTTGCGAAGTGTATACCATTTATGACAGTTTATTTCTTTCCAGAACATCGCCAAACCTTAGCTAACATATTCCTTCGAAATTAAGTTGGAAAGTTTACATAGTTATATATGCGGTTAAAGCGTGTCAGGGCAAAACGCCCCACACCTGGTTCAGGATCCTTTTATATAAAAACATATGCAAAGAATAAAATATCCAGTTTACGCAAGAAAATAAAAGAAATTTTCGAATCAGCGCATTGGAAGACCACCCAGGAAACGATGGTTGGAAATTCGACTGTAGAAAGAGAGCAGACACTACTGCATCGCTTCGTAGCATCATCTCGCACAGTGTCCATTGTTTGATACCGACTTCACTAGGTCACACTGCTTAAGCCCTGTCAATCACAGTACGCCGTGCCCTAACTACTTATAGAGTCCCGAAACATCCATCGCAGCAGTCCGATTTCCACTTCCATCGTCATCAGTTCAGCCAACCGAATCGATGAATTGTCCGTCCGCTTAGGGAGAGTGCATTGCATTTAGCGATACGGTGCAGGTTAAACACACGGAGAAAAACGAAAGTAACTTAAGTTCAAATTTCCATTCTGTTCGTTCGATCTATCTTATTTTCCATTGGTATCTCAAACACCGACTGACGATGGCAAAGGAAATCAAAACACACTATCTTAGCTAGTTTTTTGTTTTCAGAGTTATCATTTCTTTTTCACTTGGCACCGCATTTTGAATTCCGTCACATTGGTTGGCAGACGTTGGTAGCTACCATGCAACCATAGCTGCAATCAATTAACGATATCTATTGCTTCTGATATGAACAAAATACACACACACACACATGAACCGAACACTGGCTTTTCTTTGTACCAATTTCAGCTCACTTTCTGCCGACAGATGTATTGAGGGAAAATAATTTAGTGGCACTTTGCAAGCGGTGATGAAGAAAAAAGGAAAACTGCAC
Source organism: Malaya genurostris (assembly GCF_030247185.1). NCBI lineage: Eukaryota > Metazoa > Arthropoda > Insecta > Diptera > Culicidae > Malaya > Malaya genurostris. The sequence goes on from NC_080571.1 coordinate 4,922,228, forward strand.
TTATTAGAGCATGAACTACCAGCAGGAGAGATTTTTTGTGGAAAACTGATACATTGGTTAAATGTTTTCACGATTTTCACGTGTGGAGATTGGGTTCTTAGTTTGACTTTAACCAATGTATGGAATGCCTCGAAGGTACGCACTTTGCCAATGATTTTCTTTCTCTCAAAGCATCACAGAAAAACCAAACTCATTCGTGTTTCGTCAAAACGGCCAAAATCAGTGCCGCTCAACGCGGAGCAAAACGTTCAATAAAGTTGGATTATTTTTCAACAAAATACCACTATTGAAGTTTATTTTTGGTTAATTTTCATTAGGCAAACAATCGTTTCACGCTTATCAAACCAATCTTTAGTTTTGGCAAACCGAGAACAAGAACTAATTCGTACAATTTCAGCTTGCACAAATTCCTATCACACACTTAAATACACGCGCACACGAGATGACGTAAATCGCGGCTTTATCACTGCAGGTAAGTCTATCAGGGTAAAATATGTATTATGCGAAACACGCACTAAGCAGGCGGTGTGATTTGAGTAAGTCCTCGCGAGCACTGGTTACTAGTGTCTGTCCTGAGCGGTCCTACGGTAGGCACTGATGTCTGTTGGAGAAAAACTGATTGCCAGCTGGAGAAAAATTAAAACTCCAAAGAGCCATGGCATGGCGTGGGGAGGGCGCGACACTCTAAACTAGCTCCGATCAAACCCCTCTCGCAACCGTGTTTGTGGCGCGGACACGGTGCGGCGTGAGCGAAAATTAATAACGTAATAATGATGGACATAAATAAACAACAACAACCACAACAAAAAGAACAACAACGAATAGAGCACGAACAATCGAAAACAGAGAGAAACAGAGAGTATGCAGTATGGGGGGGTAATACAACTCCATTGAACTCTCCGTCTTCCCTCGCTGCATCGTAAGCAAACGATGCCATGTGTGCTGAATCGGAACACACAGAGTTTGTGCACATCCGAAAACACGTTGGGGAGGAGGATGGTGGTGAAGAAGTGCATCGAATCGATCGACCTAGCAGGCCTTGCGTTGTGAGGCAAGTCATGAGTAATTGGGTTTTGTATGGGGAGTGTAGAGCTCAAATTTATGGCGTTTTCGTTTTTAATTTGCACTACACCGGTGCAGTGCTACACTGAGGCATGAATAAACGAACAAAAATGACGAAAACATAAACAGTAACCATTGACTACAATGAACGATTCCATTGCACAGAGCTACACCAAACTTTTGATGAGTGCTACACCAGTGGTATCGGTGCAGAAAAAGTGTAGCACTGGTGTAGTGCAATTGGTAAAAACGAACGGTTTAGGTGCAGCTTTCGCTACACCGGTGTAGTGCAATTTAAAAACGAAAACGACATTAGATAGGCATAACGATGGTTTGTCGCATAATAATTAATTTCCAAACACGGAATATTTCCGGAAACAAAACTCTCGGATAGAATACTCAATGACACAATGCTTGGTACGTACGTATGTATGCTGTTTGATCAAAAAATCACGTGTGAGGTGAACGAGAATATATTAAACGTAACTCGAAAAAAAATATATGGAGGAAATTCATAAAAATTATAGCTCTAAGAAATTATAAGCCTAATAATAGTCTCACATGATTCAATACTTGTTACTCAAAAATAATGACAGATAATTGAACTGCATCAGAGTAAACTTGATTTTATCGCTGAAAATTCGTAATCGTTAGATTTGTGACCATCCCGGGCCTGGTAGATCACCGGTTCCCATTTTAGCTCGTTTTGTTACAGCTTTAGTTGGACCGCTTAGCAGTTATTTTTTTTTATCTATTTATTTAACCCGGCTTTAACCTAATTGTGTTCGTTTATCGAGGATCCACTTAGCATATTTTTCATTGATCATATGAAGAAGTGTAAGTTCCACTTGTATGGAAACAATCGTTTATGTACCCCGTATTTGGGAACAGTGAACGACGAAATGTGTCAAATTATCGGAATATAACGGGTCTCTTTAGTTCTTAGAAAGGCGGGTGGGTAATGTCAGAGACATAACCGGATTAACGACTAAACAAAATTTGATATTATAGGGTAACGGTTTCCTATTTCATCTGAGCTCCTATTTCCATCTCATCCCTTCACCTCATTACTTTGAACATGAATAAAATCTTATAACGTACCTGGACCAATCTGTGATATGTTTAAAAATAAATATTTAGGCTATTGTCACACTTTTCCTTTGGAAGAAATGGATTTAAATTCTTCGGTGATCGTTTTTACCTTTTATTATAAATATAAAAAATAGGTACAGAACTTTAGAAAAATTTTCCGAGGCCCGGAGGGCCGAATGCCATATACCAATCGATTCAGCTCGACGAACTGAGCAAATGTCCGTGTGTGTGTATGTGTGTGTGTCTGTATGTGTGTTGTCAACTAAGAGGTCGAGATCTCAGAGATGGCTGGACCGATTTTGATCAAACTAGTCGTAAATGAAAGGTCTCCCCGTCACCCAGAACGCTATTGAATGGTTTTTAGATCGGATGTTTACTTTTTGAGTTATACGAAGTTTTATGTCAAAATTTTCAGTTTTTTTACAGTATCTGTCACAATTGACCTTGAAAACAGTTTGTTTTTGGCAACATAATCGTTCGAATATGCCATATGTAAACGAGATGATGGCAGGATTTTCGAGTTGAAAGCAATTCCATATCTATATTGATTTAAACTACTTACATCAATAAATGCTGGAAGAACATAACAGCCTTTTACCATTCGAATCAGTTCGTCGAGATCAGCAAATGGGTGTGTGACAAATAATTTCACTCAATTTTTTTGGAGAGGGCTCAACCGTTTTCTACAAACTCAGATTCATATGAAAAGTCGTATACTCCCCAACAAGGTTGCTGAAATGTGTTTGGTTCCGACCTCTGGTTCCTGAACTACAGGATGATATGTGAAACGAAATTAAAACTGTGTAACTCATTTTTCTCGTAGATGGCTGAACCGATCTAAGTTTTAAGATTCTATAAAACATCTTAGTTTTCAGTCAGATCCAACTTCCGGTTTCGGAAATACAGGGTGATTAGTAAAAAAATGTCTATTTCACATGAATTAATCAGGTTTATCGGGTTGGATAGTCGATAACCAAATAAACTTATTTTATTTTTGGTTGTATTCAGTTTCGGAAGGCACCAAAAAATTTAATTCGCACTACGATTCTTCAAAGATGTCTTCATTGATTTTCAAACATTTTGAAACAAATGTAAACTGTACAGCTACTCAAATGAATTTGTCTGACTTCGGCTACACCGAATTTCGAATTCCTGTTCCAGTATCGAATCGTTTCTCAAAGCTCAATCGTTTTTTCAAAAACAGCCAAATCGAATTTCAGAAACAAATGTTCAAATAAAATAAATCCAATTTTATCCAATTCTGGATAAATTGTAGGATGATGAATTTTAATAATTCAAAGCGATATAGAAGATGAAAATCCCGAATAGCTTTTAAGTTGGACTCAAAAATATTGCAATTTATTTGTCATATGGCCATACGATTCGGTTTGGGTTATGCTGGTTCCTGAATACCGGCTCTGAAAGTACCTTAAATTACCCTAAACTCTAAAGTGAAAATTACTTCGACATATCATAGATCCGATTTGTAGTTTCGACATTACAGAGTAATGAGTGATTAAAATTTCAAATTGCCACTTAAAACGATGGACATTAGAATAAAGTCATGAAAACTAAAACACCGAAGAATATTCATGCAAAAAACACATGCGGATTGACAAAAAATAAAGGTATCATCTCACTGCTAGGTGGATTAAGCACGTTTTTTCATTCAGAACAAACTCACTGTTCGATGTATTGAGTCAAATAAAAATAAACCAAAAAAGTCATCAGCACTAAATTCTCCGACCAAAAACATTCGAGGAATGGCTTCGCAATTCAACAAAGGTTCTAAATTTAATTTAAAGTTTTTATGAGTGTATAAAAATCGCATCCCACTCGTCCGCTTGCTGCGATCCGTTCTTTAGCTTTCGATATTTCCTAAAAAATAGTAAAACATTCACCTTCCTGACTGTCAAACAGTCGTCAATTGGGATGTGCTGTTATGCTTGTCTTCGAACCCTATTAAAAAGACACTTACCATTCATGTGAGGAAACCATTACAGGAATCTAAACGAGGCAAGGTGTGAATCCCACGGAGCACCATCAAAGACACTCCTCATTCCAAGCAAATGCCAAACCTTTAAGACTCCAACTTAATGTTGAATGCCGCAGCTAAATTTTACATACCATTCGTTATTCATCCATTCGCTTGGTGAATATTGCGAAACAATTTGAGTTGAAAAATGCATGGAATGTCAAATTTTTCGTGAGGCACAGAAGACTTGATTATGTTGACTGAGTTTGTGTGTTTGTGTTAGTGTTTGTGTATAAATATAATCTTTCACGTGGATAACGAAACGGGGGTCATGGACCAAGGTATCCGAGTCATTTGGTCGGAAATTCTCTTAGCTTAATCCCTTCAATATTGATAGCAAGTGAATGTCACTTTCTACTAAGTTGCAAATACACCGACGACAAGTTGCGCGATTGGCTTTAGTGGCAGCTGCCTGCTGGATGGTGAATGGTCTCCAATAAAGCAGAAAGAAAGCCCTAACAATTAAACCAATCGGACCGGATAAATCATTGCGTATCACACTTGAAACATCGTCCACAGAGGATCAGGTGGCACGACACAATCGGCGCGTATTGCAGTGCAGAAACTGACGCAAGCATGTTGACTTTTTTTTCCTAGCATTTTGAAAATGCGTTTCCATAATCTACAGTTGCTGTCAACTGGTATCACTAGTGGAAAAATACATAAATATATGCCCATGCTCGCGTCGTTGCTTTCTCCGGTTTTTTTAATCTGCCTTGCAAAGCTTTCAAATGGAGGTGACATTCGCTTTACTGGTTAGAAATGTGAAAAAACTGGCAATATTGGAGATTGGTATCTGAAACATGATTGCTCACTCATCCAAATCGATTGACTGCTAAGCTCTTTAAGACATGTGGTATGCCTTGTTTCGCTGTTCTGAATTTTGCTAGTCGATTTTTTTTCAATAACTTAACAAGTTCTACTGTCTTTGTAAAACGAGCAGGGTCAAAAAAATTAAAAAAAAATCAAATGGCCTTGAATTCTGGTTCCGAAGATCAGTGTTAAGAAAATCATGATCTGAAAAAGTTCATTTAATTATCACTCGTGGAAAAATCAGTTCAAGAAATTTTCTAAAAATACTCAGTGACTGGAAAAATCACTTCCGAGGTTTTCATTCATGAAACAAGCATCCACAAAACTTTGAACCTCGAAGTTCACAAGTGATTTTCTGTGTCAGCGAAGCTTGATGACAAATTTCCACCCATAGCAGTATCGCTTAAGAGATAATCGAAAGAGAAAAGAGTCTCCGATGATATTTCGATGCTGAGATTTCACTTACCACTCGCTAATATGTTTATCAATGAAAAAATCTCTACTGAATAAATTCGCAACTGAGAAATAATGAATGCGATATTTTCGATGCACGTAGAATGATCAATATAAACAACTATTTTTTTTCCACATTCCAAATGTGATTATCCTGACGAAAGGCTCTTTTAATTCTAGTTGGCTGATTACGCTGCACTATTTAGATTAAACCCAATGAAATGCTATTCAGCATGAATAGATGATTTATAGAAGTAACAGGGGTGCAAAATTTTGTGATATAGTGGCTATGAAAATTAGAGCTAACAAAAGTCATTTTCATTGACTCAAACTAGACGAATATGACGAGAAATTACTGTCACTCTCAGCTTCGTTTGCAAACTGCGAGAACGAAATCCATGTCCAGTCAATGACATAAGCGGGAGAGTAGTTTCAAAATTGTGTTTTTTCTTTCATTTGCCCTTTCAGTCATTTGCACTTTTCAGTTAAAATCCCACAGTATGCAGTGTCGTTATTCAACCGAAGCTGTGAGAATCGAAAATGACAGAAAAAGGTTTCACAATAACTTCTACCTGTTGGTGCTCGAATTTGTAGTAGTTTTGGTTTTCAAACAAGTTCTGGGATGTAATTACTTCGATTTGCCATATTTTAGTCACTTTTTACAGCCATGCCTCACAGATTTTCAATACGTCGATCAAAGAATGAAATTGATTGAGAATGAATTCTGCTGATGCTCCCTGAAGACGTTAGTTTGGTTTCGTCTTGTCATAGGGGAAAGAGTGACGTTGGCAATTATACTCTCTCATTTTTTCGATGAGAAACAAAAATGCTTCGTCGCTCTTCGTTTGTTCTGGTGTCGGTCATTTACGAATGAGACAGTAAAATATTGAAAATGAGGCTGTTGGATTGGATTCTTTCATTGAGAATGCGTAAGAATTTTAAGCTCTGGTCTTCAGTACGGCAAACCATTTGTTGTTTTGTTCGGATGTAGAGACTAATTCAATCCCCTACTGATTTTCCAAAAAGTAAGCGTTTTTGTAATCCCTGCAACTTCTACGAAAGCGTAACGGTTTTTTGCAGAAAAGTGAAAAGGCCTATAACGCTTCGTAATGCCTATAACTTACAGAAAAGTAGCGCATGTAATGCTTCGTAACGCCTATAACTTACAGAAAAGTAACGCATGCTACGCTTCGTAATGCCTATAACTTACAGAAAAGTATCGCTTCGTAACGCCTATAGCCAACAAAAAAGTAACGCATGTAACGCTTCGTAATGCTCATAACTTACAAAAAAGTAACGCATGTAACACTTCGTAACGCCTATAACTTACAAAAAAAGTAACGCATGTAACGCTTCGTAACCCCCGTAGCTGACAAAAAAGTAACGCAAGTAACGTTTATTGCTTACAAAAAATTAACGCAAGTAACGTCTATAACCTACAACCATGTAACGCTTTGTTACACCTATAACTTACAAAAAGTTGCGCATGTAACGTTTTCTAACACTTTTAGCTGAAAAAACATTTCTTGTAACGCTTCGTAATGCTCATAACTTACAAAAAAGTAACGCATGTAACACTTCGTAACGCCTATAACTTACAAAAAAAGTAACGCATGTAACGCTTCGTAACCCCCGTAGCTGACAAAAAAGTAACGCAAGTAACGTTTATTGCTTACAAAAAATTAACGCAAGTAACGTCTATAACCTACAACCATGTAACGCTTTGTTACACCTATAACTTACAAAAAGTTGCGCATGTAACGTTTTCTAACACTTGTAGCTGAAAAAACATTTCTTGTAACGCTTCGAATCGTATATAGACGCCAAATAAGTAACACATGTAACGCTTATGGCTTATAGTAATAGATGTAACACTTCGTAATGCTTTAAACTTACAAATATGTAATGCGTGTGACGTAACGCTTTTAAAAGTTTCATTGAAGTCTTAAAGTAACAGAAATTTGATCTCCAATTGCTGAAAATATTTTCGAATACGAGGAAAACTACTTTGTGGAAACTATATATATATAACTTTTTTTTTTGAACTAGCGGTTATTTATATTCCACAATTAACCGGAAGGATTGTACTTTAACATAAAAAAAAAATTTGAAGCCGGATTGTGTTTTATTGCATGTTTTAAAAAAAGTTACATGGCGGACCCTGTACATATATAATTTATAGTTCTGGAGTTCTTATGGTGGCCTTCGGATTGAGGATATTCACTCAAATCGCTATACAATTTGTTTGTCCGGGACGAGTTTGACAAATAAGTTATTGAAAAATAATGACATATTAATTTCCTACTTATTTTTCAAATATGAATGAATTTGAATATGGCATTTTCAGTGTCATCGCAATCAGTCTTGTCTCCTACACATTCCGGTAATTTTTTGCTCACCTACGATTCACTTTATAATTGCTCCGTTACAATTATGCAAGTGAAGCAAAATTTTCACAATTTGACAGGAGTGCAGGTTTTGCTACAGCAATTCAAACACAGCGCATGCTCTGTGTTTGAAACCCTTCGCTCCTGTTTCTTCTATAAATTAAATTCACAAAAGCGTTTCATTGCTAGTGCATGAACATCATCATCAGCATCAAACAGCTGTAAGTAAAGCAGTCTTTTGTCGCTCTAATCACTATACGTGGTGTGAAATTTTTTTTGTAATAATTTCGCCGACGACACGACCTGCCACTCGCCATTCGAAACTGTATCGAAAATTTAACTACCTCTCAGTAACTGATAATGTCAAAACGAAATTGCCTAAAAATTTTCGAAAACTGATAAATTATTGATTTTTAATAATAGTTACTATAACCTTGGTTACTGTGTATCAAAGACCAAATGAATGTAAACAAAATGAATTCTGAATCGTTTCGCAAATCACAGAAAATTGAAACTGGTTCGTATTCTCGCGATAAGTTGCAAAAGTGCTTAAAGATCATTAAGTTTCTGAGCAGTAGATCGATTGGTCACTCGGCACTCTAAAGAGAAGTTATGGGAACTTATTGGTGGATATGGTTACTCACTATGATTTATTCACTCGCTTCGACGAGTTCGTTGAAGCTGGGGTTGATTCGGTTAGTTAAAAATAAAGAACCAAGTATATTAAAAAGGAAAATATGTAATTCATTACTGTTCTTTATTATAGCTTCCAGTGATAATGGCTGAAACAATTGGTTGATCCCTATTCATTAGTGTTCTCTGATTCACCCAAGTGGCACAGAAGACACTGTGTTTAGAACTATATTAACGACGCTCTCACATCCTTTGTAAATTATCTCAATTTTACGAGATATCTTCTCCGGCAACTGTTCTAAAATCACTCACTGTGTTCTCGCCTTTCATATACCGTTGAAATCCTAGGGCCTAGATCACCACAGAAACCGAGTACTCCATATAAGATTTTCGGACCGTTACCAAATACGAAACATGACCTACCAACAATTAAGGCAAATTCCAACCACAGCTTGGTGTTTCTTTCGGGAATAATCTTTCAGAAATAGCAATACAACGCAAATTATTTGAAAAGTTTTATAAACCTGGAGACGATTAATTCAATTAGATTGAATTTACACAGGCTTGATTTTTTAACGGCATTTCCAATTGAAAAATAAATACAATTTTGTTTTTCAACGACAAACAGATGGTTTTTAACAAAATGCTGCAATACGATATTGTAGTTATTGTATATCTCATATACATCGTACATCATAAAAAATGAGATATTAGGTAAACACACAAATATATCATGCATTTTTGCTTTTGTAATTGGTTTTATTCCTTAACCATGAATTTAATTTCTTATCAAACAATTCACAACTACCGCCTTCGAGCCTCCATCACCGCTCACAACAAGGGACAAGTTCGAGAGTAATGAAAGATTACTCGCGATAGGAAACCTTCATTGGGAACAATTACATCTATTCTTGGAACACTGGTCAATTTTTTAACTATTTTAAAGACAAAATGATTCACATTTCATTCCTATTACGCTTCCATGTATCTGCTATACGTTCTCAAATTGTTTGTTTATTTGGCTCCTTGGTAACTTGTTCTTAGTAACTTGAACAGTGTTGCTCGAGAAGATTATTTTTATCATTCTCAAGGGGTCGCTATATTTATGGTAACTGTCGGTGAATCGTCAATGGAAAATTTTAATGCAGATTTTTCTTCGGAGTGCCTGGTCGTGTCGTCGATTTCGCTTTGCGAATTGAGTGCTGCCGAATTAACAAAATCAATGTGATTATGACTTATTGTTTCGTGAAACCATCATCTGGTACTCATTTCTCTTAATCTAGCATTCTTTTTATTGCGAATCATACAACCGATTTTGATCGATGTGATTTGAAGTTCATTGATCGACTGATCTTAAAAATATCAGATCAGTGGTGATCTTTATTGGGAAATATCACACGTGATCTTCTTTGGCAATGATATCGATCGGACGATTTTTTAATCTTACTTTTCCAGTTCAGGTTATTAATATGTGTTAGCGCAAAAACAAATAACTCATTTGAATTCTAGTATTTAAAATTGAATTTAAATTTATTGATATGTAATTGAATTTATTGAATTTATTGTAAAACCTAGATCACAATACACTACTTACCCTAATTAATTTGAAAGCAATCTAAAATTTGTAAAATCTAATAAGCTAAAATAATACGACAATTTCATCACATGCGTAAGCGAGATACAATGATTTGATAGCAAATCAAGGCCAGTATATATGTACTTTAGAGAACAATAGATCAGGCCAATAAAAGGACTTAAGAATCCTACATTCGAGAGAGTAATGAACCAGATTGAAACGATACACATCGTCTTTTCGTCGCGCGCAATAAAATTGCTAGTCTGCACCGGTAGTTTGATTCGGTAAATCGAACATCCGAACATTCTTTGGGACTTAGAATCTTTCCGGAGTGTTGCATAATTCGAATGCTTAGTGGCTTGCCCTGCACTTTCCAGGCAGAAAGTGGGAAAGCAAAATGCATTAATGCACACAGTCCAACCGCTATTGTGATACAGAGGTGTGTTGTGAACGTGGTGACAACCAAATTTGGTTGAGGCTGAAGGCCGTTAAGTAAACCTTCGTATTCCGTCATCTCAAGCCCATTCGCTTGATCATCTGGTCCTTCGAGCCGGATACGAAGGACAATCCATAGGCCAAAAGGTGCTTGTGACCACGTTGTCACGAAGATAAAGGTGTATTGTTGGAAGTAGCCATTTTGCGCGCGTACCCAAGCCAAGCCAACAAGTGTGATTTGCTATTGTGTTATGCGCATTGTTGGCGCTATAAAACAAATAAGATCCCAAGGTGTCAGATTGTGACAAATTTCGTGATATTGTTCATATCGATCCGGGAAGGAGTTACCACGTGCCGTCGCACCCACGTGTCGTCGCGTGTGCGAATCGAGTGTCGTTGACTGTCTAGAGAATATCGACATCGTCGGAAGATGGCCACCAAGAAGCTTAAAGACAAAAAACTCAAGGACAAATTTACTGTCCGGAAGTCACTCATTTCGTCCCTGGACACAGTTGAAGCATTTGTAGAAAATTATGAGGAAGACCGCGATTTTCCTCAAATACCGGTTTGGTTGGACTTATTAGACCAAGTGTATCGCGATTTCGGAAAAATCCAAATGGACATAGAAAAGATGGATAATGGAGAAGCTCCTTTAGTGAAACATTTACAAGAAAGGAGAGAATTTGAATCTCGATACTGTGCAACAAAGGGATGGTTAATGAATAGGAGACTAGTGGATTTGAATTCCACTATCAATGCTACGCACGCCAATGTACCGCAACCGTCAAGTTTTCATTTGCGACTGCCGAAAATAGATTTGCCAAAATTCGATGGTGATTAGTCTCGGTGGTTAGGATTTCGGGACACCTTCAAGTCTATGGTCCATGACGTAGCTGAAATTCCACTTGTAGCCAAACTACAGTTTCTACTCCAGTCGTTAGAAGGTGAGGCTCGTAAACCTTATGAAACGGTTGACATTGAATCATCGAATTACATCACTACCTGGGAAGCACTCCTGAAGCGCTATGATAACAAGCGCTTTCTCAAGAAGCAATTTTTCCGGACATTACATGACATCGCTCCAATTCGGAAAGAATCTTCCCAAGATCTACACAACCTAGTAGACGATTTTCAACGTCACGTGAAAGCATTGGCTAAACTCGGAGAAGCAGTGGAAACTTGGGACACACCTCTAGTGTGTATGCTGTCGTACAAGATTGATTCGTTGACACTTAGAGCATGGGAGGAATATGCTTCTAAACTGGATAATGTTGGCTATGATTCGATGGTTGAATTTCTATATCAACGAGTACGAATCCTACAGACTGTGTCCTCCGAAATATTTCATCGTACTCAAACAGCGTCGGTCAATGTGGCCGGCTCAAACACAATCACCAGAAGGATCCAAACTCCAAAGTTAGTAGCAAATACAGCAGCTTCGAGTTCTCACGGAAACTCTCCTACCTGTATATCGTGCTCAGATAAACATCTGTTGTTCCAGTGCCCTACATTCCAAGGACTTCCCGTCGGACAACGTCGAGAATTAATATCTAACAAACGCCTTTGTTGGAATTGTTTTAAATCATCTCACATAGCGCGAAATTGCGATTCGAAATATACATATCGCCATTGTCACGAACGACATCACACACTACTTCATCAGACACCAGTTTCGAATCAAGCATCGAAAGCCAGTTCTTCTCAACAACCAGCAGCACTTACAGTTGAAAGTGGGCAAAGAAGCGAACCGCCATCATTAGCAGAAGTAAGCATGCCAGCACAACGTAGTTCACCTAGCACTGTGTTTCTTTCGACGGTGGCACTTTGGGTCGAGGATAAATTTGGAAAACCCCATCTCGCCCGAGCATTGATTGACTCCGGTTCGCAATCGAATTTCATCTCCAAAAGACTTGCTCATCGATTGTTTTTACGACCAGAGCGAACAAGTATTCCCATTACTGACATTGGAGAGGCTACAGTAACAGTAACGCAATCCGTCGCTTGCACTATACGTTCCAAGAATGATCAGTATTCAAGTGAATTGCAGTTTTTAGTTCTCCCGAAACCGACGGCGGAGCTTCCGTCAACTAATGTTGATATATCGTCGTGGAAAATACCATCAAATATTACTTTAGCCGATCCTACGTTCAATATTTCCGGTCGGATCGATATTCTTCTCGGCATCGAGCACTTTCATGAATACTTAAGGAATGGCAGAATCATCCTTGGCGAAGGATCTCCCGTTTTATTTGAAACAGTTTTTGGTTGGGCCGTCATTGGACGGTGGTATGGTACAACTCCACCATCTACTCCAGTTTGTCATACAACTAAAAGGTGATTTTTTTGAGGTTAGGATTTTCATGCATTAGTATTTGCTCAGATTTTTTGAGGTTATGATTTTCATGCATTATTATTTGCTCAGTATGCTCTGACATTTCATCATGAATAGACTTACTAACGAGCAACGCTTGCAAATCAGTGAATGGGCCCTAGAAAAGTTGGCAGAAAATCCGCTTTTTTATCGACAAATTTTGTTCAGCGATGAGGCTCATTTCTGGTTGAATGGCTACGTAAATAAGCAAAATTGCCGCATTTGGAGTGAAGAGCAACCAGAAGCCGTTCAAGAACTGCCCATGCATCCCGAAAAATGCACTGTTTGGTGTGGTTTGTACGCTGGTGGAATCATTGGACCGTATTTTTTCAAAGATGCTGTTGGACGCAACGTTACAGTGAATGGCGATCGCTATCGTTCGATGCTAACAAACTTTTTGTTGCCAAAAATGGAAGAACTGAACTTGGTTGACATGTGGTTTCAACAAGATGGCGCTACATGCCACACAGCTCGCGATTCTATGGCCATTTTGAGGGAAAACTTCGGAGAACAATTCATCTCAAGAAATGGACCGGTAAGTTGGCCACCAAGATCATGCGATTTGACGCCTTTAGACTATTTTTTGTGGGGCTACGTCAAGTCTAAAGTCTACAGAAATAAGCCAGTAACTATTCCAGCTTTGGAAGACAACATTTCCGAAGAAATTCGGGCTATTCCGGCCGAAATGCTCGAAAAAGTTGCCCAAAATTGGACTTTCCGAATGGACCACCTAAGACGCAGCCGCGGTCAACATTTAAATGAAATTATCTTCAAAAAGTAAATGTCATGTACCAATCTAACGTTTAAAATAAAGAACCGATGAGATTTTGCAAATTTTATGCGTTTTATTGTTTAAAAAAGTTCTCAAGCTCTTAAAAAATCACCCACGATGCAACTTAGAATCCGTCCTGGAGCGCTTTTGGCAATTGGAGACGGTGGAACTTGATCGTCGCTATTCGGCGGAAGAACTCATGTGTGAAAGGCTGTTCGAGACAACAACTTCACGGAATCGTAGCGGACGGTACGTAGTTCGACTTCCACGCACGGATAATCCAAAAATTTACCTTGGCGAATCTAGAAGTATAGCTGAAAAACGTTTCCTAAGTCTAGAACGACGGTTCAGTCGAGAAGAAGCCACGAAGTCGGCGTATCTCGATTTTATGGACGAATATTTGCAACTCAACCATATGTGCAAAATCGACAATCCAATCAACGAGACTGTTATTCATAGTTATCTTCCACACCACCCGGTGTTTAAAACCACTAGCAGTACGACTAAAACACGTGTCGTGTTCGACGCTTCGTGCCGCACTACATCCGGCTACTCACTCAACGATCTACTCCTCGTTGGTCCCGTTGTGCAGCAGGACCTCTTGTCTATTGTGTTGCGCTTTCGTATTAGACCGATTGCGCTTGTGGCGGACATTGAGAAAATGTACCGCCAAATAGAAATTCATCAAGACGATCGTGCCCTACAGCGAATTCTATGGCGGAGGCACCCTTTAGATCCGATTACAACATACGAACTACGAACAGTCACTCATGGGACTGCATCTGCGCCATTCCTTGCGACGCGCACTCTCATCCAACTCGCTAAAGATGAAGGAGGAAGGTTTCCTATGGCTAAAGACGTAGTGCAAGAGGACTTCTATGTCGACGACTTGATCAGCGGTTCAGACAATCTTCAAAAGGCCATTCAACTACGTCGAGAATTGAGTCCGCTGGAATGCCACTACGGAAATGGGCTTCCAAATCTTGTGAGGTATTGGCGGAAATTCCTGAGGCTGATTTAGGAATTAAACCATTTTATGACCTTTCCGACGACCAGTCGGTAACAACGCTTGGGCTAGTGTGGGAACCAAACTCAGACATCCTTCGGTTCAAAACTCAACTCCAACCGCCCGCAGCCATACTTACAAGAAGAAACGTACTTTCATACATCGCTCAAATGTATGACCCACTGGGTCTAATAGGTCCTGTAATTTCAACCGCCAAGCAGTTTATGCAACGCTTGTGGGCGTTATCTTCGAATGATGGTAAATCATATGCCTGGGATGAACCACTTCCTGAGAAGATTCAACGCGAATGGAAAGAATTTCATGCTACTTTGAACATCATCAGTGACATTCGAGTGCCTCGTTTCATCTCGGTGGCTGGAGCAACAAATATCCAATTGCATTTTTTTTTCGGACGCTTCCGAGAAGGCATACGGCGCCTGTGTCTACCTGCGCTCTGAAGACAGTCAACAAAATGTATACGTCCACCTTTTGGCAGCCAAATCGAAGGTGGCGCCGTTGAAGACTCGCCACAGCATTGCCCGACTCGAACTTTGTGCGGCTCTCCTCGCCACGCAGCTGTTTAAAAAGGTATTTTGTTCTCTTAAAGTTAATGCGGATGTGTTTTTCTGGGTAGATTCCATGACGGTGCTTCAGTGGCTTAAAGCAGCGCCCTCCTGTTGGAAAACTTTTGTTGGAAATCGAGTGTCCAAAATACAAGAATCAACCACCGGGTATCCTTGGAATCATGTGCCTGGCAAGGAAAACCCGGCTGACGAGCTTTCTCGTGGTCTCACTCCCTACGAGCTACTTAACCAGAAGCGATGGTGGACGGGTCCCACGTGGATCAAACTCACCAAAGATCACTGGCCGAAGCAACATGTTGAAGCAGATATATCTGGGACGTTCGCTGTTGAACGTAAAGCATGCTTACTGTCTGTAGCACCTCCTGAATGCTCATTTGGCGAACAACTGTTTAACCGTTACTCTTCCTACACCGTTCTACGCAGAACCGTAGCTTACATTCTTCGCTATATGAGAGCATTGCATATTTCGGCTTCCAACACTCAACCGGATGGTGCATGTGCGGCTTCTTCGACAGTATCACGTGATACACATACTTACCTGACAACTGATGATTTGCAAGATGCCGAACTTACGATTTGTCGACTTTCTCAGCGCGAAACCTTTTCATCGGAATTAAATGCTCTACGATTAGGTAAACCAGTTGGAAATAATTCTGCCATGAAGTGGATCAAGCCAATAATGTCCAGTGATGGTCTTATCAGAGTCGGAGGCCGAATTCGACATTCTGGTGTTCCTGATGCAATGAAACATCCGATCGTCATATCTAGTAAGCAGCGTTTGGCACACCTTCTGGCTGTTCATTATCATACATATCTGCTACATGCAGGGCCGCAACTCATGATGTGCACAATTAAGCAAAAATTCTGGTTGATCGCCGGCAGAGATCTACTTCGTCAAGTATACCACCAATGTCACACCTGCTTCCGTCACAAGCCAGTTCTTGTTCAGCAGACAACCGCTGATCTTCCAAGCTCCAGGGTAACTCCATCACGACCGTTTGCGGTTTCTGGAATCGATTATTGCGGTCCATTATATCTTCGCGGACCTTATCGAAGGGCTGGAGCGATAAAGGCATACATTGCAGTGTTTGTCTGCTTTTCAACCCGTGCTGTACATCTCGAGCTCGTGAGCGACCTCTCAGCAGCAGCCTTTCTTGCTGCTCTAAAAAGATTTATTGCTCGACGTGGCATGGTTCGGGAGCTTCACTCGGACAATGCCACGAACTTTAAAGGCGCATCAAACGAATTAAACCATCTTTACAAACTACTTAAGACCGACAAAAGTAGCCGCAAATTAATTTTCGACTGGTGCGCTAATGTAGAAATCGTGTGGAAATTCATACCCCCGCGCGCTCCCCACTTTGGCGGCTTGTGGGAGGCGGCGGTTGAATCTGCAAAGAATCACCTTCTGAAGGAAGTTCGTGGTACTACGGCCACCCAGGAAGAAATGCTAACACTCCTCGCACAAGTAGAAATGTGCCTCAATTCGCGGCCTATTGTTGAGATGTCTAACGACCCGTCGGATTTGGAGGCATTAACACCAGGCCACTTCTTAGTTGGAGCAAACATGCAGACTATTCCCGAAGTTGATTATAAACATCATCCGGACAACAGACTCAACCGCTGGCAGTTGATGCAGAAACGACTCCAGGCGATTTGGAAACGTTGGAGCACCGAGTATTTGCAGCAGCTGCAAGCACGCTCCAAGAAGGGCATCAAACAACCCGTTAACATCGAAGTTGGCCGTTTAGTTATTATCAAGGACGACAACCTTCCCCCAGCGCAGTGGCCGCTTGGTCGCATCATCGAAATTCATCCAAATCAGGACGGCATCGTGAGAGTTGTCTCTTTGAAAACTTCAACAGCCAACAACATCGTCCGGCCAGTAACTAAAATTGTTCTCCTACCGATGACTCCGTGCTTGACATCAACAACACCCCAGAACGGGTAAACTAATCAACATTTTCTGCTTCATTTTCGGCAGCTAAAACAAATAATGTTCATCATCTCATCGATGACTTCATAACCAATCTGTGCATCGAACACAATGACGGATCATCAATAAAAAACACTTGTTAAAATAGCACACCTATTTTAAGGTGGCCGGAAATGTTAGCGCAAAAACAAATAACTCTTTTGAATTCTAGTATTTAAAATTGAATTTAAATTTATTGATATGTAATTGAATTTATTGAATTTATTGTAAAACCTAGATCACAATACACTACTTACCCTAATTAATTTGAAAGCAATCTAAAATTTGTAAAATCTAATAAGCTAAAATAGTACGACAATTTCATCACATGCGTAAGCGAGATACAATGATTTGATAGCAAATCAAGGCCAGTATATATGTACTTTAGAGAACAATAGATCAGGCCAATAAAAGGACTTAAGAATCCTACATTCGAGAGAGTAATAAACCAGATTGAAACGATACACATCGTCTTTTCGTCGCGCGCAATAAAATTGCTAGTCTGCACCGGTAGTTTGATTCGGTAAATCGAACATCCGAACATTCTTTGGGACTTAGAATCTTTCCGGAGTGTTGCATAATTCGAATGCTTAGTGGCTTGCCCTGCACTTTCCAGGCAGAAAGTGGGAAAGCAAAATGCATTAATGCACACAGTCCAACCGCTATTGTGATACAGAGGTGTGTTGTGAACGTGGTGACAACCAAATTTGGTTGAGGCTGAAGGCCGTTAAGTAAACCTTCGTACTCCGTCATCTCAAGCCCATTCGCTTGATCAATATGTTAAAATGTGATTCAGACTGAAGGTCTAGAGTTGGTCTGTAGTGAACCCATTCGCGAGTGTTTTTATTGTATTCTTTCAGTGGTCGTGTTTCATCTCGCGTTGCTGACAGCAGAGCGAGCAGGAGAAAAGGGATACTGGTGAGATCGTTCCTTGGAGATATTTTATATTTTTCTTGTTCATTATATTTCTCCTGAATATCGCAAATCAGGTTTTGTTGAGATCATATTGTTTACCAAAACATATCCGGATCTCTTTCCCTCCCAACTAACAAATCTTCTACCCCGTGATACTCGTGGGGATACAGTGGTACCCGCGGTCTCTAGAAACAACGAGTATCGGACTAACATTCCTTCCTTTCCCTTAGTAGCACAGCCTTTGGTCGTATCTAGCGTCGTTATTGATCATTGGTATTGGTTTTTCGGATTTGGATATTTTTCTTAGAAACGAGTGAAGAAAGTTCGAACCAGTTGTGACTACGGTGCACTATATATCCACGAAAAAATATAGAAAAAATATCTAGAAAAAATGTAACTTCACTTCCCGGTTGACCGGAATTATGAGCGCATTTCGGAGCACTGCACAACCTGTCAAGTCCACCAGAAATAACTCTAACGAAATGTATTGGCAGCAAGTGGACATAGTGATATGAAATTGGTTTCTGCCTATAAGTAAATAAAATGCTTTGAGTAGTTCTAATGTTTTAAAAACTTGTACCTCATTCCATTCGACGAACTCTTCAAAATATTTTTCAATTGGTAAATAAAAAGACACTTACAGAAAATTTTAATAACTGTTTGACAGTTAGTTTCACGACAATCAGTATTTACAGAAGTTCGGTTGTTGGAAGATTATTTTACCATACGGACGGTATGGTTTTTACCGTACTCGATGACTATTCAGATTTACCGTATGAATTGTATATCTTACAGAATTCTGTAATGAAAACTTACGTAAAACTGGTCGTCCGGTAAAAATTTGCATAATTTTTGTAAAATGAAGTTCATGTTCCGAAATATCGGTAGTTTCTATTGATTACCGAAAGTTTTCGTCAAAAAAATTACCGAACAACGGAATTGAATCTTAGTGTGCAGGTTATTAATATGTTAAAATATTTGCGCATACCTGAAAGATTACGGGATGATCCTTCATTAACATGGATTTAACGAAAGCGATTAAGTATAGACAAACGCATATACATTTGATTGAGGACATTTCGTTATTAGCAATCTTTTTAATTTCAATATCTATGTACAGCAGTACAAATGTGTATGAATTGTTTGATGATTTGTAACACCAAACCAGTAAACGTTTTCTAATTTGTCACCAAATCTTTTTCATGCTTAGCAAGGTTAGCTTTATCACAACACCGCTGTTCGCTAAACACACGAATGAACACAATTTTCCTAAACGCTTCAACCATCGATGTTGTTTTCATTGACATTTTGAAGCGACGCGAACAGATTTCAACTAAAAATATTGTTTATTTTACATTGCGATTATTGTTTTGCTTTCAGCTGCCTCCGGCTTTTGACAGCATTCAAAACAAGATATGTTTAAACTACTTGAATATATGCAATGCACAAACCGTATTGGTTGAATCAAATCGCAATTTTATGATCGGAGAGTTCTCCGTGAACGATAAACCATCTAACGGGCCTTAAATAATGATTGATCAATTCATTAAATAGAATTTCAGAAAAAAAAATTTTACGGTGTATTCACACTGAACCGCTTGTCTCCAGTGAGTTACCTCATCTGATTAAGATAGCTATTATTGAATTCCTTGGACAATAAATTTCCGAACGGCTCAATCAATAAACCGCAGTGAAAGTAAGGCCAATAAATATGGTAATAACGAATACCCACCTATGAACTACACAATTCATCCCGCCACCGGTGCTTGCCGCATGATAAGTGCCAATCTGCCGCAATAGATGCTTATAGCAAAACACAACTCAACAAAAAAAACAGACGGAATGTGACCCGTTTGACCACCCCGGCTGACCGTCGTCGTCGAACATCATGCGATAATCTCGTGTTCAACACGTTGCGTATTACACATGAAAGGTTATGTTGAACAGTTGGACATAACTGCGCAAACACCGCAAAAGCCGGAGGAAACCGGAGGCAAGCAGGTATCATTTGAGATAAGACATGCGTGAGACGTTGGAAGCAGCAGCAAAAAAAAATCAGATCAGCACAGGTTCGAAATGCAGCCACAGGGACTCGAACGACTCTTCAGTGTTTTTTCACTGTCATAAATGATTAAGTGTCGCTTCGCTCCGCGCTAGTGGCCACTTCAAGCCGAGTCGAGAGTCATCCGATAACGACCGTGGGTACCGCACCAGTAGAACGAGGCTTGTAATTGGTAGTTGGTACTTTTATTTGAAGAGAAATTTAAATTTACATAATATCAGAGATTAATAATTATCTGGTTATGTAACTTCACTTATTTCTTCACTTGCACACAAGTGCAGGCTGCAGACGCGTCCATCGCATCCATCTTCGCGTTATTGTTAATGGTTCTTCACACGATATAGTTATAATAATTATAATAATCGATGAAAGTCAATTTGGTTCGCGCGTCTGCATCCAACAGGAGAAATAAAGAAAAACATCCGCACGACGCTCATGAACGAAGAAACCACAAACCGCAGCACACAGGACTAAGTGTTGTTGCATTGAAATCTCGAGCCGTCATTGTCTTTGACGGCACGGAAAATCTCCTCCAGGCCACTTCGGCGCACATCATCGGCCGGTGTCCTATCGAAGGAGAGAGAGAGAGAGAGATGATGATGAAGATCATGCAAGCAGCACCGGGAAGCCTTACTTACTCGTTGGCAATCTTCCAAAGCATCTTCGAGAGGACATCGGCATCGCGGTTCATTCCGAAACGGGTTAGCTCACAAAATGATTTCTCCTCGCATCCACTTCCGGTGATGCGTGACGACGATAGGAACGGCCTGCTGGGATCTACCACGTGGCCAGCAGTTATGGCATTCAGTAAGCCAAACAACGGATGGGTTTCAACGTCACCGTCCGATCGCTGCCGGTTTGGATTGATACCTAAAGGGGTCGGAGTCTGCATCTGTGCCGGTGTTCTGTAATTGAGAAGGAAGAAATGTGAGATGAAAATAAATGAGGAAAAAAAACACTTGCTAAAAAGTGGCCCGCCGCAGCAACAGGTTACAGGCCACAGCGAATTTACGCGAACCGAACCAAAAAAAAACCGGTTGGATCCAATTGGTTTGGAAGTTGGACATCCCGAGGCAGGTTACATAAAAATTCGGCATACTCGTTTCGATCCGCGCTTGTAGAAGTAATTTCACTTTCCTACAACGCAATTTGGACTCTTTTTTCCGCTACTTGATCAATATTTGCTGGTTGCTGTAGATGCTGAAGCGCATCATGACTCAATATGTTTTTTTTTTTGGTTCGATTTATCTGTTGAACTTTGCTACCACTACTGGGTGGCCTACGTTCAGCCATTCGGGCCTTTCCGCTTGATGTGGTTACAATTCTCTTTCCCAATAAGATCGCGTAACAGATTCGATTACTTCACACGATCGTCGTTTCCTTGCGTTTTGTGTGGTTATTTAAATTTAAGTCAGTTCGATTTCCACTATTATATAGGTGGAACGATCAATTTTTAAAGAATGAGTGGCAACAGTAAGTCAAATGGAATTTATCTCGCTCGGTAAATCAGGTGCACTGTGTTACTGGAGTTTTTTAGATGAGGATGTGCTCGTATGAATTGTGCAATCCGATCCGATAATAAGTGGGTCGCACTGTGAAAGGTCCGAATATTGGAACGATTGTTAGGTGCTGTTGCGCGCTAATTTAATTTATACCAAACAATTCATGTTGGGTTACTGAGGCAATCTAGCGGAACAAAATTAATGACTTGCTTATCTTACGTCAATGGAATTGGCGAGTGTTAGGAATAGGTTTTCCAACAAATAAAAATCCACCTTTTTCGGTTATGCATGTATACTTATTTCACAGGTCAATGGTCACAGTCTGATTAAAGTTAGAAATGAATTATCCGACAATTAATTGTGAATTTTTACAGTTTTTTCTTTCTTATATAGAAAGGCTATGCAATCACTGTGAAAACCGACTTTTGAACCGAGGCTTGACTACGAACTAACGACAATTTGCAAAGGTAGCCATGAGAGTCCAAGTAGTTATTTCAGCCGAGTTAATGATTTATTGGCAGCTATGGTAGTTCAGGTTCAAACAGATCCAGTACTTAGCACCAATGCTGAAACGCACATAGCGTATTTCAGAGAGAAATCTCTTGACTCATTTACAAGAGGTCTAGAGAAACCTTTAAGTATACTACTGAAGACAGCGGACGTGAAAACACTAAGCAAAGCGTATCACTTCTGTATAGACTATTACAATATGGATGCGAGAAATGCACCATTCAAAAACCAATATTCTAATCATCCATTACCAAAACCGAGGGATTTTAATTCACAGAAGCTACCGCCCCCAGTTCCACCGCGACGATCACCTGTTCACTCACCTTATGGACCATTTACTCAACAACCCAATAGAATATTTCCACTTGTTCACTCACCCTTTCGGACAATCCCAACTAATTTTCAAAGAAATCATATGTTCCCTCCTCAGCCAGGTCCGTCACTTCCAAAACCCGAACCAATGGAAGTAGATCATAGTATCCGAAGCCGCAATATCAATTATGGTAATCGGCCAGTAAACAGACCATTATTTCCAAGCAGACCGATATTTCCACAAAAGAGACCGTTTCCGCCATCCTCTCAGACGTTTAACCCTAAACGACAAGCTCACCCATTGGAGAGCTCATATTCTTTCAACAACGATAATTTCTGTGACACATATTTCCCATACGATCAGCAACATGAATATAGCCCTTACGAATACTCCGATGATCAGACGAACGTCGAACTCGAATCGTCTAACCTAGAGACAGAAACAAAACCCGAACAGCAAGCTAATTTTTTTGAATGGCAAGCGAGTTGGTGAGACCAACTATGCCATACATAAACTTAAAAACTACCATCGGAGAGTTTCCCTTTCTAGTAGATACGGGAGCCAACATTAATTTAATCCACCCACTCTTAGCAAAAAACTATTCACTATCAAGACCGTATCATTTTTCAGCAAGAAACATAGGAAGTGCAAACGGAAGATTTAACGCTAATACAGCAATAGATATCAACTTTTTCAACCCTAAAATCAATCATTACGCACAGTTTTTACTTCACGATTTTCATCCGTTTTTCCGTGGTATTATCGGAACCGGCATTTTAACTGCATTAAATGCAAAAATTGACCTTGGTAACAACACTTTGCAATTATCTAAAGGAAACGAAGACTTAACCATCCTCTCTTAAAATACTCAACAGAAAATAAAACAAATTCTTCAAACGCAGTAGTACACCAACCCATTTTACACTCAATTCCTAACGAAAAAATGTTTAGGACCTCTCATCTAGCGCATGATGAAAAAGTTAAACTACTCGAGGTGCTCGAGCGACACCATCAGGTATTTCATAAACCTGATGACAATTTGACCTGCAGCATAGTCGTCGAATGTGCTATAGACACAGTGGATGAAATGCCTATCCACCAGAAAGTTTATCGATATCCTGCAGCATATGCCGAAGAGGTAAATAAACAAGTAGATAAACTCCTTCGCGACGGAATAATAAGGCCATCACGTTCAGCCTGGACATCACCAGTTTGGATTGTGCCAAAAAAATCCGACGCCTCCGGAGAGAAAAAATTTAGAATGGTAGTGGACTATCGAAAATTGAACGAGAAAACAATCTCCGATAGATACCCAATGCCAGAAATCAATTATGTCAGAGACCAACTTAAAGGTCAAAAATATTTTGTCACTCTAGATTTGGCTTCTGGAAAATGAAGAGTATCTTGTCTTCTTCCGATATACTGATTTACCCTGATTATAGTAAACAATTCTTACTCACGACAGACGCATCGGACTATGCCATCGGAGCCGTTCTGTCACAAGGCGAGACAGGCAAGGATAAACCTATCCATTTTGCTTCTAGAACTCTTTCCAAATCAGAAGAAGGGATCTCTGTCCCGGGAAAAGAAATGTTAGTAATATTCTGGGCTTTACAGACGTTTCGAAATTACTTATACGGAGCGAAATTCAAAATTTTAACACACCATCAGCCCTTAACGTTCTCACTATCAGCAAAAAACACCAACGCTAAATTAAAACGCTGGAAAGCATACCTGGAAGAACATTACTATTCCATAGAGTATAAGCCATGTAAAAGCAATGTAGTTGCAGATGCCCTGAGTCGAATAGCATGCTCTCTGACCGGTACTCAACATTCAGCGGACACCAGTGACGATTTTTATATAAAATCATCGGAAGCCCCAATAAATGTATTTAGACACCAGGTTATTTTAAAACAAGGCCCGAACAAAGTTACCACCGAACACCCCTTTGACAAATATACTAGAGCACACGTTTGTATCCAAGAAATTAATGATCAATCACTATTACAGGTCCTCAAGAATAATTTCGACGTAAGTAAACTAAACGGACTTTTAACAATCGAAGAAATAATGGGAAAGCTACAAGAAGTATACAAAGAACATTTCGGAAGTAAAAGGTTGTTAAAAATCCGCTTTACACAAAAACAATTACTAGATATCAGAGACGAAAATGAACAGTGGGACGTCATCTACAAGGAGCACTGTCGTGCGCATCGAGGCGCCGAGGAAAACAAATGGCAAATTTTGAGGAAGTTTTACTTCCAAAACTTTCTCAAAAACTGCATGATTTCGTGAAAAATTGTCAAACCTGTCACGAAAATAAATACGATCGGATTAACATATATCGATAAATTTTCAAAGTACGCAGAGGCTCACTTAATTGAGTCCAGAGCCGCAGTCGACCTTATCCCAGCTGTGAAGGAGGTTTTGTCAAAGTTCAGGTTTCCCGAAACATTTGTCATGGACCAAGAAAAGTCATTTATGACCGGAGAACTGGTGAATTTTTACAATACCAACAAAATCACACCATATATTGTGGCTACAGGTCGAAGCGAAATGAATGGTACAGTAGAACGTTTCCATTCAACATTGTTGGAAATTTATCGAATCACGAAATCCGAAAATCCAGGAAAAAGTCCCGCAGAAATAATGAACATTTCCATAGTCAAATATAATCATACAGTCCACTCTTCCACCAAATACACTCCATACGAAATAGTCATACCAAACTCCCAAAGTTCCCATATAATTGAGACTGTCCACAAAAATTTACTCACAAAACAGAAAAAAGACATGAAATACCACAACCGGAAAAAGAGACACAAAACCATTGAAAACGGTACTGACGCATACGAAAAAACTAGACGTAGAGTTAAAACGACTCCTCGCTACAAAAAAATTAAAATACAACAAGTAAATAACAGTACAGTGAAGACAGCTGACGGCAGACGTGTTCACAAAGACGATATAAAAATTCGCAAAATATAACCAACAACCAGACGGATAGATTCTATCATTCTCAGACTCAAATTGACCTTCATTTACAAATTACTAATAATTCAACCATCATGGGGACATACGATACACCTAACAAAACTGGACAACCAACCAATCATAATACTTGACCACGACATTGGACGAATACAGACTAGTAATTACTATTATATTCACCACTTTAATGTAACGGCTATCAAAACGCATATAAATGATTTGAAATATGCATACAAGGAACTAACTGCTAATCAATTTACACCACTCATTATACAACAATTTGAGGAGATAGATCAAACTCTTAGGAAAATATCCATAACAAACAGGCAGAAACGATGGGATAGATTAGGAACTATATGGAAATTCATCGCTGGCAGCCCAGACGCTGACGATCTAAAACTAATAAATTCTTCCATAAACAACCTTGTCACCAATAATAACCTTAAGGTAAAAATCAATAGAGAATTAACACTTCAGATAAAAGAGACTATCTTTAAAAATAGAGACGCACTTAAACTGTTTAATGCAAAATCCTCTGAATCTCATACCATAAATATTCTAATGAATCTTGAATACTTGCAATCAAAACTACAACAAATTATAGAAAGAATAGTTTTAGCTAAGCTAGGAGTTTTGAACATTCAAATATTAACCGAAAGAGAACTAAAAATCCTGTCAGAAGATCTAGCCAGGGAACACTTGATCACACACACAACTGCCGAAATCATCTCCTACGTCACCGCATCAATCGCCACGAATCATCAGGAGGTCGTATTATTGATAAAAGCACCCAAATTAGACAACGGAATCTTCCACAAAGTCCACATTCACCCTATCATTACAAATCATAGCCAAATTCATTTGCCCCAACGAAATTATCTCATCTCTAAGAACGAATGCTTCGCCTCTGGGGGATGTTCCAGCCAAATTTAAATTTGTTTTTGCCGACAAATTAGCAAGAAAATTTATGATTTTGCAGGGTATTTGCAGCTGTGGCAAAAAAAACGAATGTTTTCGTTACAAATAAGACAATGACACCGGAACTCTACCAAAAAGAGTGTCTCCAAAAACGAATTTTGCCGTTCATTCGATCCCACGACCATCCCGTAATGTTTTGACCAGATTTGGCAAGCTGTCATTACAGCAAAGTCGTTCAAGAATGGTATGCAAAGCAAGGGGTCCAGTTTGTTCCGAAAAACCTTAACCCATCCAACTGCCCCCCGTTCCACCCTATTGAGAAATACTGGGCAATAATGAAAAGGAAACTCAAGGCAAAGGGAAAGGTTGTCAAAGATTCAATCATATGACGACTTGGAGGAATAAGATAGCTAAAACAATGGACGAAGAAGGTGTGCGCCGCCTAATGAGCCGTGTTACAGGAAAAATTCGAGAATTCCTTCGAAACCGTGACGAATAATTTTATCCGTATTTTTTCTTAAAAGTATGAAGAAAACGTTACATTTGTATAAAAAAAGATCTTGAATTCAATAATAAAAAACTGAAATACAGGCAATCGTCTTTATTCCAATTCCATCTGAAACAAGCTTTAATGCCACTCACTTCTCTCGATCTTCACAAACAGTACAGTACAAGTATGAAGTGTGTCAAACCCGTTATGTAGAGTGACGCAAACAAAAAACGGACAACCGGCTCAAAACTTTTCTAATTTGTAGGTTATGCTAGTTGCTGGCCAAATGAACCAATTTCTGATATACCTGTTCGCAGTTTCCTAGTGGTAAAAAGCCAAAAAACGAAACTCACTTAATTTCCTTAGCGACGGTTGCACCGGTTTTTATGAAATTGTGCTCTAATGAAAGGTCTTATGATTTCAAAGGCTGGTACTGATTTTGTTTTCCTGATCTGACTTCCGTTTACGGAACTACAGGAAGAGGTGTGCTTACAATGTCAAGTCGTCATTTAGAGCGACGTTACTAAAAAAAATGATAAATTATTCTGAATTTGGCACCTCGGCGAATGACCGTAAGGTTAAAACCGAGAGTAAATAAAGCAACATAATAATAATAATAATCTGAATTTGGTTCAAAAGGTCATGCTGATTTATGCCCAAACATACCAAACATCTGTTAGTAAAATATGTGAAAATATAAACGATTTTCTTTTCTTTTCCTTGGGTACAATTTTCAGGGAATTGATAGTATCCTATTTGAAAAACGTGTTAGCAAAAAATAATTCAGCTATTCTAAAAATCAGTCTTAATTCGAATTAGCCTTCCTTTTCTGGACAATATAAATGTCTTGCCATACAACATATGTGTGCAATGTTTGATCAAAATCGGAGCAAGTCGAAGTTGAGTTGCCACCTTTTCTATTGTAAATTCCTGAACTGCTGAATACGCGTTACAAACAAAGCTAGCTCAAAATTTGGCGATGCATATACAAAACACATGCATTTTTCATTAATTCAAAACAAGTCATAACACTGTCGATCAAGACTTATTAAATTTATTTCAAATTTGTCATCCGACCGGTAGGTCTGACAGTTGAAAAGGAAATACCGACCGCAATATCCCACACACGCGCGCCGTCTCGTTTAGGAATGTAAGGCTGTCGTAAGGAGCATAAAAACCCACTCTAAAGCTACAAAAAAAATTTCTCATAAAATTATTATTACGCATCACAGTTGAAAGTGAAAACGTGGTTAGTCGAATGTAGCTAAACAAATACTAGCTCGTGGTTGTAAGCCCCGTAGTTTTGTACTACCTTCATTCCATGGTACAAACCAAAACGAAAGATGAATGAACCGTAGACATGGTGACGAGTGCTCATATGTGTGATCCTTTCCGAACCGCCCGCCTAACGCCCCTAGGGTTTCGGCCTACTAGATCGATTGATCCACACGTGTGTTGGTTGCAGGCCTATCGCTCAGTTGTCCAGCGCATGCTGCCACTGACCGGCACAACCCACCTTCTTTGGTATGTGGGCTATAACGTAATAATACCGATAATCGCCTCAATGTCTGAAGCTGCTCCCATAGCGTAAATAGCCGACCGATGTTCGATGCAAATCATACAATAAACGGCTTGAGCGGACGATGCCCAAAGTTTAGTGTTGATGGAAAGTCGTGTATTTAACTTTTCCCATCACAGTTTGACGTGTGTGTTTTTTTTCCTTGCCGCTGAAGGTTTGCATGGTATATATTTTTGTTTTCGATCACTACACGGAGGGCACTTACTTAGGTAATACCCAACCAGCGTGATGATAAACGGTTTCGCGAAAAATTGATCCAAATCTCTGGGCAGTTTCGCCTCCGTGAACTTGACTTTCACGTAAGTCTCGCTTGGAGTTAGATTATTTGATTTATCGGAGAAGGCGAGGACGAGGTGTTTAAGGATTAGCCCCGGTATATGTTTCGAAACGAAACCTGAAACCATCGGCGGATAAGCTTAGAGACTAAAGGCATACTCACTGTGTCATGTTGGGGTTGATATAAACAACATTGGGGGTCAACGCCGAGATAATGAGCCCGATCGGAATGGCCGCCGTCAGTACGTGGATAATCTTTTTCCATGGTGAAATGCTGTGGGTAAACGAGAAACCAATTACAACCTCATTAAATTCATTAACCGGCTAGTAGCGAACGTATGCATAATTAATGCTAATTACTGCTTAAGAGAGTCGTCCCCTTTGCCACTGTTAATGCCTCCGGGAAATGTAGCCAGTCCTGACTGTGCAGAGATACTTTCCGGCCCATCAGATGAACTGCCGCTACTGCTTCCTCCACTAAAAGGAGAA
This sequence comes from Malaya genurostris, assembly GCF_030247185.1. Lineage (NCBI taxonomy): Eukaryota > Metazoa > Arthropoda > Insecta > Diptera > Culicidae > Malaya > Malaya genurostris. The sequence continues at coordinate 4,951,470 of NC_080571.1, forward strand.
ACTTGGCCTCGAACACCACTGTCGAACGAGTAAGGATGATCACGGAATGGGAATTTGGGTAAATGATGACCAACTACTATTTTACTTTCAAGATGTGCAGTTTGACCGTTTCCCTCCGGAATGGATTGCCCTTGTTTCGTAAGATCACTTTCCTCCTCCAGCGGGATCCACTTCCACTGGCCTTTCGCGGGAGATAGTTTCGAATTGGGTCTACTTATCGGGCTATCCGAATCAGGTCTTTCTCCATCCCCGAAAGTGAATTGCCTATTGGGTAACCACAGGAACTTTCCATTTTTGTTGTATTCCGTCTTGATTGGCCAATCCTGAACAGGAGGTTTTTCCGTTCTCATTCCAGAGTTGAATCCTGCAGGATAGGACGCGGGATGGTTTGCTCCGAACCACCTGGAATCATTATCTACGGCGTTGGACGGATATGACGCATCGATCGGGTGTGTATTCCGATTATGGTGATCTGATGCGGAGTAGGCTTGCACCAGCTCTGGTGATGGAACGAACTGTTTTCCCGTCTTATATGCGTTCGACTGTTTGGTGAAGCTGAAAATTTAGGAAACAGTTGAAAAAAATGTTTTTATTCGAAGAGAAATTTGATTCTTGGTTGTTTTTTTTTGATATATTGTTCTGAAATATATACAACAAGTAGTCACGAATTTAGCTGCCTATATTGGCATACTAATCCCATATTTACAATAAGCAAACTGAGAAATAGATGAAAATATGTTTATCAAATAATTCAATTTTTTTCGATACGAATTAGTATTATTGGATGTTTCTGTAATGAAATATTGCAATTAATGGGAATTTGCTAAGGAATATCATGCGAGTAATTTTATCGACGAGTGCAGGGCCGGTGAAACATGTTAAACCCAGGTGGGTAATTTTTCATACTGCGGAGAACGACCCACTATTTCGAAGAATTTCTCTATTCTAATGGAAATGATATTTATCTTTAAAAAGTGCAGTCGTTTTTTTTTTAAATAGAATATTGATTCTATAAAACTTTTCATGAAACGCGTAAATTAGATGTTTTCGGAACTAAATTTTAAAACAAAATTTCGCATCTAAGGTTGACCCTGGTTTAAAAATCACTGCCAATATTTTTTTCAATTCAAAGTACCAACCTTCAAAGAACATTTAACATCAATAGCACCACGAACACTAAATCTAATTCATTTATAAAAAATACAAATAACAAGTTCCGTGTGTTGCTGAAACATTGCATTTTAAAGGGAAAAACGCGCAAGCCCAGCTATAGCTTGAGAAGTGTTTTCCCTACTAGGATCCATTAAAAATGAAGGTTTGTGGTATTCGGATTTTGAACGTGGCTAAATGAAGCAGTCAACCGGAAAAAATTAAGCCGTCAGTTAGTTAGTTAGTCGTTAATTAAGATTAGAAAATACCCTTGGCATCTTAGAGCTTAAGCACTGTGTCTTAAAATTATAGTATATTATTGAATAAAAAAAAACATAGTCCTACGTCAAAAGATTTTAAGTGATTTTCTTCATGTGAAGATATAGAAGGTGAGATGTGACAAGGTTCATTTTATCATGCAGAAATCTTTTAGTAACTTAACTTTCACTTTTTACAAGAGGAGTCGACCTTAAACATCTGCCGGAAAATTCCGATGAAGGTCTTCTACTATTTACTATTTCGGCAAAGCTACCAAAAGTTGTTACTTTCTACTTGCTACTGCATTTTTCATTTGCCGGTTCGGAATGTAAAGAGTAAAAGACCATTATCGGTATTTCCCGGTATCTCAGAGACCCGAGTGCTTCACATTGATGAGATGCTTAAGCTCGGCTCCTTTGCCGGAAGGGAAAAGTTAAGTTACTAAAAGATTTCTGATTGCTCAAATGACCCTTGTCACGTCTCACCTTTCTGCGGTATTGCATCGCATCCTTGCTCTACCTTGAGAACTAGCATTTTGATTTTATTTATTATTCCGAATTACAATAAAAATATTCTTATTATTATGAATAATGCTAATATTTCCATTGTTTTTTGTTCGAAATTTCAGGTGGGTAATTACCCACCTTTGGAATTTTCGGGTGGGTAGTGCTACCCACCGTACCCACCTCTCTCACCGGTCCTGGACGAGTGCAAAGAAACTCGCATATCGATTCCATCTTAGTATGCGTTGCTTTTCTCGCCAGTAGCAAAATTTCATTGAAGCAAAATTTGATGACTAAATTCGTTAAATCGGTTAAATCATGTCAGTTTTTGACGCAGTAAAACTGTACCGCGGTGATTTGGTGAAGATTTAATACTCGTTAGCATTCATGAAAATATTCAAGAATCTCCCGTTCAGCAAATTATAAAATATTCGCGTAATGTGACTAGAACTGATTTTGTCCAGAGCTATTACGTCAGAATTGAAGCTTTTTCTAACGTTGTTGTTGCTTGGATAAACGAAAAAGCGATTAGAAATAGAACCGGTGAGGATCTGAGATCAAAACACAAAAATCCGAAAAAGAATATCGCAAGATGATTAGAGCAAAGAAGCACTGCTTTTTAGGTCCCCGAAAAGTTTTACTTTGTATATATTGAAGAATTTTTACAAATTGGACCGACCGAAGTTTTCTTTGATTCTTAATGTGTTTATTATTTCAGAGTATTCTACAGATCCACGAAAAAATGTATTTTCTTCTATAAACTCCATCTTCCAGGATGGCAAGTGACTGGGAAAATCGGGAAAAAGCCGGGAATTTTAGTAAAAAACCGGGAAAAATATTACTAGCCCAAATATGAGTAACAATTGTTAGCATCATGATTTTTTTATTCAACAAGATAAAAGTAGGAAACAATACCAAATTTTGAATTTGAGCAAAATTTCCAGTCAAAGTATTTAAACAACTTATTGTCCCATACAGGTTCTATATTGAGCAATCCATTGGAAATTGGGCTAACATCCCCATGTCTCGTCAAATGATTTTTAAGGGTTTAACAGCAGTTTTAAATCAATCAGAAAGCATCAAAACTTTCTTAGCTGTTATCAAGAACAGCACAATGGAAGCTCATTTCGAATAATAAGCTTAATTTGGATACTTCCGTTGGATTCATTAAGAACTAGCTGACCCGTCGAACATCGTCTCGTCAGACGAATTGTCAAAAGACTAAGTGGACAACGTTTCTCTCCATTATTTTTCTGATTACTCAACCTACAATCAACCGAATTCGACACACACTCGCTTTAGTTCCAAAAGAAGAAACATCACAAAAGATTAATGTGAAAATATGAAATACTTCTGTTAAGCGAAAATTGAACAAATGCACAGATTTCTATTCTGAACAGTCCGTTTTATGGAATTACTCATATGTGAATGTTCACCCGACAGAACAAACTTTGAAGTAGTTTCTTATACACAAAAAATTTCTATTTTAGTCTTCGGTAATAATTCTGCAAAACATTATTTTTACTGAAACGATCTGCAAAATATTATTTTTACTGAAAGATACGTAAAATTTATCCAACTCCTATGTAAAAGTTACGGTTATTTATTATTTACCGACACGGTCTGTGAACTCTGAAATGTCATTTCTCTTGACGAACTCAGTGAAAGTTCTACCAATATTCGGAAAATTAATAAAAAATAATGAAGAATTTCTGTGACCATCACTATACATAATTTTTCATTTAGTGAATATATTCAAAAAGCGCTTTTAAAACTTTTTTATTTCAGCACTCTAAAAATATGAAGGGTGATCCCATATTCTACTGAATTGCATCCGAAAGATATCTGATAATTTTATTTGAAAAAATTTTTTCTGGAGAGCAAATGTAATTCAATTCATTCATCACACGCAAATAAATAAATTATTCGGATGGAAATATATTTTGAAAACTAAATTGCTCCTTCCTTTCCCAGATCTCTAATACAATTGACCAAAAAACAGTAATACTTTACGGGTCAACACGTTTACATATTTTTAGAATTGTTTTGTAAATTTCGCCGAACGTCGACATTGAATGATGAAGAAGTCATTAGAATTATGACAGATCAAAGCTCAGTGGAACTGTACCGATCATTCAGCAAATAAAACTTTTACTGAACGGATTACCGAATATTCAGCTGTTTAAAAGTCAGTAAAACTGTACCGACATCCGTAAAAAAATAATTTGGTGTGTACAGCTTTTAAGCAGCGAGAAATTTTTCTCAGAATCTGTTCTGTACGTTCAAGTTATCAAAAAGTACCTTGCGTATTTTAGAGCTCTAATAAAGTGGATATTTTCAGGTACTGTGGAACTTTTGATTGCTTGGAGACGCCGCTTAAATTGTAATTTGATATTGATCTTACCAGTTTGAACATTCTTCACAGAATATGCAACATGAAATAACAGTCTCAATTCATTATGGTAATCATCTTGAACATTGATATCTAATAACCTTTGTGCGCTTAATCTAATCTAAATCATTAGAAAGAAAAATGCAAGGAAAATCTCTTAGTTTGATCTTAGCGCTTCTACAGCACAATCTTTTCATTGATTCATTGAAAAAATTTCTGATTTGCTAATCTTGCCCCCGCAATGACCAATACTATTCATCTGACTCCATTTAACACAATTCATCAACTGGTAAATGATATCAAAACTTCTTCTCCTGCCTACAACGGTTTTCTAGAACAGTCATTGAGTCATTTATGTCGTTTTCACTTGATGCCAAACCTAACCCAGTTTCCTCTCTAACTGCTGTCAAACCGTTTTTTGAAGTCAGTTTTGAACCTAGTTTCAACGTTGTTGAACTGAAAATCGAGTCAACGTTGTTGAACTGAAAATCGAAATCAACACAGTTTCGTGCAAAGTGTTTGTTTGATGAATCTACCTTGGGTCAGTTTCAGTTTTTTCAAGCGAAGACGACATTAGTAAGCAATAATTTTAATACCCATTTAAGCACGAGGTTCGAAATGACGAATCACATCCATCATGTATGCATGTGAAATCTCCACACAAAATATCTCGTTGCGCGCCAAACAATTTTTTCAACGATCTAGTATTCTTTCCTTCGACTGCCAAGCACTTATGCAACTCGTTGCGCGCCAAACATCAAGTAGATCTAGCAAGCATAGACGACTTTTTCAACGGAAAATTCCATTGTTCATACAAAATAATTTTATTGATTTTTCCCACTTTTCCGGCAAGTTTTCCTAATTTTTTTGATGTACGAACCCGGTGGGGGTAAAAACTGATCAAACAAAAAAGAATCATGTGAATCCGTCCATCCGTTCTTACTTGATGCGATTACAAAGAATGATCACTGCATTTATATACATATATATATATATATATATATATATATATATATATATATATATATATATATATATATGTATATATATATATATATATATATATATATATATATATATATATATATATATATATATATATATATATATATATATATATATATATATATATATATATATATATATATATATATATATATATAGATAGATAGATAGATAGATGAATATTCAACACACTTGGCAAAGTATCAAGATCACATCGGAAAAAATTATTCAAAATTCTTAGGAGCCTTCATTTTTTTCAAGTTTGCTAATTATTGTCATCTTGAGACAATACTTGTGTTATGCTCATATTTGTGTGAGATTTCAATCGGACTGGAAAAATTGTCGACTTTCATCTTATCCACCCTTTGCAGGGAGTGTTTGATTTCCTTTCTTGAGAGCTGAAACTTGTTTCTGAGGACCAGTATAGAATCTTAGAATATGGTTTGATTTGTTCAGTGAATTTATGTTCAATTTTCTTTTAGAGGTCTTCAACTATTCCCTAGTAGGATCACAAGAACGTTGATATTGATGTAGATGAAGGAAAATTGAATTTAGTTTGAGATTTTGCTACTGATACACTTCTAAATTTTATAATGTAATGATTTAAACAATATATGGCTGTATCGATATTTCCCAAAGCAATTTCATGTTTCACATTGCTTCCAATATGAAATCTATATCCTAGCCGATTAGTTCTAAGGTGGAGGAATATATAACTAGTTGAATCAATCATTGCTTATTTTACCATCCTGAAATCAGTTTAATTAATGAAATGTGACACTGATTGATCTAGAACTATATCAATTGTAGAAGGATCTCTCATCTATGTATATAAAAATGCAGAGGTCATTCTTTGTAATCGCCTCACATAAGAACGGATGGAAGCGAATGGTTCTTCTAAACCACGCTCTGGAATTTCCCATGAACTTTACCTAATACACTTCAATCGAAGTGATGTAAACAATTTGAAAACTTTAGAAAAAGTACGTTTCATTTCCCAAATTAAAATTCATTGGGAACATTATAAACGGCATAATCGTATTGCAAACTTAACGCAATGTCGTCGTTGCCAAGGCTTCGGCCATGGAACCAAAAATTGTCATATGGATATACAGTGCTTGAATTGTGGTAAATCGCATTCGAAAAATCTTAAATCCAATTATTTGAAATGTCCTGTCAGGGAAAAAAATTTAAACGCTCGTTCGCTTAGACAACAAGTCAAATCAACGACTTTAAATTTACAGAACATACCTGAAAATCAAAAACCGTTACAAATGCCACGCCTAATTCTTTTAAGGCACTTATTTCTTCGAATTTAAAACAAAAAACAGATACGCCTTCCAATTCGTCTTCTAACGAAAACAATTTATTGAAGGGTAGATCGACCTCGTCATTATCTTCTTCTAATGACAGTTACGTTTTGGTAACAGGTAGACAAATACCGCTTAATTCTTCTAATGTAAATAATCAAAACACAGGAACGCCTTTCAGTTCATCTTCTAACGAACACAATTTATTAATAGGTAGATCGGCCAAATCATCTTATTTTAATGGCAGTTACACTAGTGTAACAGATAGACATCTACCTACTAATATTCCTTCAATGCCATTCGCTTCTTTAAACGAAGTCGATTTAGGCGATATAACGGAAAATAAAATGATCTACCTACAAGATCAAATTTTTCAAATGATCATCCGAATGAATTTGACTTAATCACTTTTTGACGCATTTCAAATCGGATGGCAATTTGCAAGTAAAATTATATTGGATTTAAAATTTAACAGTGATGTTAAATAATTATTTGAATATTTTAAATTGGAATGCTCGATCTTTGAAATCGAGTGAAGATGAATTTTATAATTTTCTCGAAGTTCACAAAATTCATATTGCCATTGTGACAGAAACTTTTCTTAAACCAAATGTCAAATTGAAAAGTAATCCACATTATGTGGTTCATTGATTTGACAGGTTTACTGGAATGGGTGGTGGAGTTGCAATTTTTGTCCAACGGCAAATTAAACATCGAATTTTACCTTCTTTCAATACTAAAGTTATTGAAAGCTTGAGAATCGAAGTTGAAACCATTCATGGAATTTATTTCATCGCTGGAGCATATTTGCCATTTCAATGCACCGGCGAACAATTGAATTTCTTTAAAGGCGATTTGCAAAAACTCACAAGATATCGACCGAAATTTCTCGTAATAGGGGACTTAAATGCTAAGCATGTCCAGTAGAATTGTAGGCAAAATAACAGTAATGGTAAAATACTTCATAATCTCTTTGTTGGTTACTTTACAGTTCTTCATCCCAGTAATCCTACTTGTTTCTCTTCCGTGAAAAACCCGTCTACAATTGATCTGGTTCTAACAGATCAAAGTCACATTTGTAGTGAACCGATTACACATGCTGACTTTGACTCAGATCATCTTCCTGTAACATTCAGATTTTCCAACGAAGCTATAATTAATCCAATTAGTTCTATATTCAACTATCATAGAGCTAATTGGTTGGATTACAGATCTCACATTGAAAATCATGTGGATCATGAAACTATTTTAGAAAATTCTGCGGACATCGACACAGCAATTGATAATTTGAATCATTACATTATCAAAGCTAGAAATCTTTCAGTTCCCAAAGCTCAAACTAAATTAAATTCTCCTATCATCGATGACAATCTTCAACTGCTCATTCGGTTGAAGAATGTTCGTCGACGACAATATCAACGTTCTCGTGATCCTGCTATGAAAAACATAGTTAAAGATTTACAAAAAGAAATTAAACATAGATTTACTCTTTTGCGAAATGAAAATTTCGCTAAAGAAGTTGAACAAATTAAACCATATTCTAAACCTTTCTGGAAACTTTCTAAGGTTCTTAAGAAACCTCAGAAACCAATTCCTGCTCTCAAGGAAGGAAATCAAATACTTCTTACAAATGGTGAAAAAGCTCAAAAACTAGCTCAGCAGTTCGAGAGTGTCCACAATTTTAATTTGAACGTTGTGAGTCCTATTGAAAATGAAGTCTCACTGAAATATGAGCATATTTCAACCCAAGTGTTATCACACGATGACATTATTGAGACGAATTTTGACGAAATTAAATCAATTATTAGGAAACTCAAAAACATGAAGGCTCCTGGTAATGATGGAAGTTTTAATATTCTTATTAAAAATCTTCCCGATGTTGCCTTGAGACTCCTGGTTAAAATTTTCAACAAGTGTTTTTCATTAGCTTACTTCCCAAAAAGATGGAAAAACGCTAAAGTAATTCCTATCCTCGAACCTGATAAAAACCCAGCAGAATCATCAAGTTATCGACCAATTAGCTTACTTTCTTCTATCAGTAAACTTTTTGAAAAAAATTATCTTGTTGAGAACGATGTCTCATATAAATGAGAATTCAATTTGTTTACCAGAGCAGTTTGGATTTCGTCATGAACATTCAACTACTCATCAACTTGTCAGAGTAACGAACATGATAAAAGCAAATAAATCTTCTGGGTTATCCACTGGAGTTGCTCTTCTAGACATAGAAAACAAAGGTTTAATAGTAAAAATGTCTGATTTCCAGTTTCCTATTTATTTGATCAAAATGATTCAAAAATATTTAATTGATCGTACTCTTCAGGTTAGCTATCAGAATTGTAAATCTTAATTGCTACCCGTACGAGCCAGTGTTCTGCAGGGTTCGAGCGTAGCTCCAATCTTGTATAATATTTTCACTTCTGATCTTCCAAATCTACCCGTTGGTTGTCAGAAATCGCTATTCTGTGACGACACAAGTCTGTTAGTCACAGGTAGAAATCTAAGAGTGATCTGCAGTCGCCTACGAAGAAGTTGAAATATTTTCAGTGATTATCTGTCAAAATGGAAAATTAAAACAAATGCAGCAAAAACGCAATTAATTATCTTTCCTCATAAGCCAAGAGCTTTCTTTCTTAAACCAAACAATAATCACATTCTCAAGTTGAATGGCTTGGAATTGACATGGTCTGATCAAGCTAAATACTTCGGTTTAACGTACGACAAAAAACTCACTTTCAAGGATCACATTGAAGGAATCCAGGCAAAGTGTAATAAAAATATTAAATGTTTATATCCTCTTATGAACAGAAATACTAAGGTCTGTCTAAAAAACAAGTTGTTAATTTATAAACAAATTTTCAGACCAGCCATGCTTTATGCAGTACCAATTTGGTCAAATTTCAAAGGATTCAGAATAAAATTCCGAAAATGATTTTGAAGCGTCCTCCCTGGTTTAGTACAAATGAGTTACACAGACTCACAAATATAGAACCATTAGATGTAATGTCACATAATATTATAAGCAAATTCCGACAAAAATCGATGCAATCTTCAATTGAATCGATTCGCTCTCTGTATTAGTTAGTAAGTTAGTATATAAGTTCCGTTTCCCCATTACACAATACATACAAGTAGGTTTACACCTTTCCCTGCACAAATATCACAGAATTGCGGAAACAAATGATGTCTTCATGGTAATAACCTAATCATGTATATAATAGGGCTGAAAAGTCGCCACTTGTGGCTGAACACCCAATTTAAATCTTAATAATCTAATTTTAACTCATATTCCAATAAATAGTTATTAAAAAAAAGGAGCAAATGCAGCTCGATTTGAAGCAAGCACATCTGCCTCAGCTGAATAAAACTAAAAATTTCCTATACATTCATTTCTATAAAGAGAGTAAAGTAACTAAATAAATTGAAAAGAACAAAACTATGAACTACGTGTTTCACAAAAACATAATTACAACGTGCTACAAAAGTGCGTATACTGAAGTGCGTATTTTAGGAACCTTGTTGCTGAACGATCAATTTTATCAAGAAGGAAAGGTGGAATTGTTTTCTCCGGTAACCTAAATGGAGTACGTTTGTTACTCATGCGCTTCAAAAAGGTCATACCTTAAAATGTGTCATAACACAAATAAATCGTTGGTTTCTTCCAGCTGTTCATCATGGTAAGCCAAGAGTTAAAACATAAAAAAAACCTAGATTCCCTAGTGTAATAGTAGTGTAGTTGAGCAACCTGTGACACCAAAAGCTCCGTCTGGTGTAGAATGCGCATTTAACACAAACACAGTAGCTAATGGAAAAAAGTACACCCGTTTCTCACTTGAAGCGCTGTCAGTGTCACCGTACAGTGGGAAATCTAGGTTTACTTAATTTATGGTTAAAATGAGGTAGTGTTCAAATTATGAAGGATTGTACATGCTCGAGCTTTGATAAGTCTCATTTTTAGCTTTCCAATACGATAGAAATGCTCTAAAGCATGGTTTTGGTATAGCTTCTATCAATAATTTGTGGAAATTAAATGGGATTCATCGGCATGATCAAACGCGCTCGTCGAATAACTTGAAAATACTCGAAATAGCTATGAGAAACAAATGTAAAACCTCCAATCATTGGTTCCATTCGTTGCCGGATGTCTTCCATGCTGGAGCTGTCGTTTTTTATAGCCACCAGGGATGGGATGCTGCTGCATAAAATCGCTTCCGTTGTTGGTATCCTTCTTGGTGGTATCTCTGCAAATGAATTCAATAAAAAAATAAATAAACGATCAGCAGCCGTTTGAGCAGGGGCAGTAAAAATAGAAACAAATGAAAACAACACCAAATATCGTACAGTTTTATTTTTATCGCTCCGGCGACGAACCGCTCATCATGTAATTCAATTTGAGTTTTAATTGCCATCTGAGATAAGAGTGAAAGTGTATCGTAACACGTTTTACCGAGCCAAGCCAACTCGTGTTGCGCCCCGTTTCCAAGTTTGCTCGTCGCATCGCAAATCCAACCAGCTAGAGACCGTAGCACATGCACAAGTAGTAGGCACTGCCGGTGATGTCCGGTATGTGGTAATTTTGCGCGCATACACGCATTTGAATCACCACCGCGGCGGTACGACGATGCGATGGCCAACCATGCAGCGATTAAAGCAAGCACTGGAAATCGTGTAATCGTGGCGGGGTAGAGAAGCTCTTCCGCATAATCTGCGCCTAAAATCTTCTCTTCCTGGAAACCCAGCCTGGCTGTCATTTGTGTTTTTCTTTTTTTTTCTACATTCAAGCGGTGCCACTTGTACGCTACATACCGTCGTACCACAGTTTGTAGGTGCATGTATTTTTATCAGCAATTAATTTGATGTAAATGTAGAAGAGAGCTTCCGCTTGCTAGTCGGAGTTGAAGTGCCGCACTTGAGTAACCGTTTGTTATCAATTTAGGTACCAGAGGTACAACTGTGCTGACTGGACAACAGTGAACAGCAGTGTTTAATAAATATCAAGATAGATTCCATACATTTGTTCAATTTGAACGAACAATTTTCCAGAAAAAATTGGGAATCATCTAGAAACGGTCAGTCGATATTTTTAAAAGTAATGAATAAATAGCAATCATAGTAGGCGTGAGGTGTGCGCATAGTGCACTACACGGTGCGAAACTGAAAATACACCTGTCAAATGAAATAACAGAACAGGTTGTGAATGCAGTCGAGTAATGCATACAAATTTTTTGTTATATAGTGTGTACCCCTCAAATTCTATTTATTTAAAAAAGTGCGTTTTTTTCTAACTTTACACGTTAAGGGGTACTCTGATACATCTAAATAATGCATCAAATTGATCAGGAGATTTGTCTCAAGTGCGTGAACCTCAGATACTATGCGAGTGTTTATTGCTTAATTAAATATAGGGTAAAGTAATTACTGCAAGTTTGGCAGTTATCGTTTGCTGGACAATATGAAAAAAAAAGCTGAAAATATTATTTGGCAGCTTCTCGATATTAATTTTTGCTTCGAATAAATAAGCATTATATCCGCCATTTCTTTGATGCACTAATTTTCTCAAATCAGTCACTTTACGGACATTTCAAGAGGCATAATGCATTATTGTTATTAGGCAACACGTCTTTTATTGTGTGGCAAACCACTGAATCAAATGGTGTCCAAATCTTCCTTTTCAAGTAACGGGAAGAACCAATCGCTAATCATGGCGCGGTAGCGCTCGCCATTAGCCACCGCCACGGCTTCTGCCTCATTTTCGAAGAAAAATGGCCCAATGATGCCGCCAGACCAAAATCCGCACCAAAACGTCACTCTCTGAGGATGCATCGGCTTCTCCATGATAACGTGCGGGTTTTCCGTCCCTCAGATGCGACAATTTTGCTTATTAACATACCCGCCGAGATGAAAATGTGCCTCATCCGAGAACATAAGTTTTTTTTGGCAAAAATCGGCGTCTTTTTCAAGCTGATTGCAAGCCCAGTTGGCACTATTTTCACGCGTTCCTCAAGCGTATACACAACCATTTTCATTCAGTGGAAGGATAAAACTAAGTTTCTGTCAAATCAGAAGTGACATTAAGGTTACCAATGTCGAAATAACCGCTAGTTCAAAAAAAATATGTTAGATGGTGGACCCTGTATTAATACATTTAAAATTATCTCAAAGTTTCATTAAGAGAGGCATATCATAGCACTTTCCCCTAAACATACAAACAACGTGTTTTCTTGTAGTTTTATTTTGTTTATATTCAACGATACATTTAATAAGGCACACTGCCTTAGCTCTAAGATGTTTCTCAACAGTACTTCTAGGATAATTTCTTGAATTATAACACTGTTGTATTATAAGTCCATCCAAGTATTTTTCTAGTTTAGCAATATTCAGAAAAGGTATTCATTGATGAACAAGTTTTGCTATTTTTTCATAAATAAATAAATAAGTAAGGGCTCAATAAAAACGAGTCATCTCTAATTTCGTAAAGCGATAGTGCTAAAAAAAATTATGCCCCTTAAAATAAGTCCCTACGCAATATTTGTGTAAAATCGGGCAAGAGTAAGTGATACCGGTCCGGCGGTCAAAATTTATATATTTCCGATTTTGAAAACTTCTAAAATGAAAATAAAATATCAGCGATGATTTATGAAACTGTTGGTGGGAAATTTTCCCGTAAAACGACGCTCAATAGATGTTTCCAAACTGGCTCTCTTTCTCTGGTTGTGCCAACAGGACGATTCACGAGAGTCGCACGGAGCACCCATTAATTACAGAAGTGCAATATTTCACTTGTTGTTTCTTGTCTTGGCTGTTTCAGCTAAACTGACGCATACTTATATAATTACTGTCAGTGATCCAAGATTGATAACAGCTAACCAAGAAACAAGAATTCCCTTTGTTTGAATCAGTAGTATATTTTTTTAATCATAATTAATCGTTTCATTGTAACAGTCGTAGGCTCGTTTGAAGGCTACTACACCCAATCCTCCATTTACGTAATAATCGGGACTTCGTAATTATAACGTAAAAAAAGTTTACGTTATTTGGAATTTTCAACGTAACAAAAGTTTTCCCTAAGTATTTATATTATGGGATATGCATAATATAATGTATAACTATGGAACAACAATTATTACAAGTCGCATCAATTTCCAAGATGGCGACTTCCGGTTCATCGATATTCGTTACAAACCATCAGAATATGGGTATTTTCGGAACGGATTTGATGAGTACATGTTAGAAAACGATGTTTAAGGTAATTCCGAATTCCTAGATGGCGACTTCCGGTTTATTGATTTTCTTTGAAAACCCTTACAATATGGGTATTTTCGGAACGGGTTTGTTGAGTATAGGTTGGAAAACGATGTTTGAGATGGTTCTGAATTCCAAGATGGCGGCTTCCGGTTTATTGATATTCCTTGAAAACCCTTACAGTATGTGCCGTTATTACTCGAACTGCTCGAATACCTTCACAATATGCATATTTTCGGCACTGTTTTCTTGAGCAGGAACTTACATTCATGACGCAGTAGTATAATACCTGCGACAGATCAAAATTATACCTGGATTTAAAAAAAATATTAAACTACCGGTCAAATCAGATTATAAAGACTGTTGAAATTGCTGAACAAGTGCCCTAAATAAAGCGAAATTCCACATATAAGGAACTAAAGCAGATATCAGAACCACCTCAAACATCGTTTTCGACATTTACTCATCAAACCCGTTAGAGGTTTTGAGAAATATTGTAAGGGGTTTTGAGGAATGCCAATATACCGAAAGTTGCCATCTTGGGATTCAAAGCCACCTCAAACATCGATTTCCGACATTTACTCATCAAACCCGTTATTGTAGGGGTTTTGAGGAATATTGTAAGGGGTTTTCAAGGAATATCAATATACCGGAAGTCGCCATCTTGGAATTCAGAACCACCTTAAACATAGTTTTCTAACATGTTCTCATCAAACCCGTTCCGAAAATACCTATATTGTAGTAATTTCCATGGAATGTAAATGAGCCGGAAATGAATTTCCTTGTATGCAAAAACCTCTTTTTACGATGTAGGTTCGTAAAAAAAGTTTACATTAGAAGAGGTAACGTAAAAAATGTTTACGTAAACGGAGGTTTGGGTGTATTAGGTTGTAGATCAAGTTCGAATATCATTTGCTGAATCTGTCGACTCCAGAGATAAACTCGTAAAACCCTTTTTCCATACGTTCAAGTTTCAACAAACTTGAAAAGCTACTGTTGGGATGTGGTTTAAGTTCAAAGATTAAATGATAACCACTTCCAGTTCCAGAGATATATTTGTAGCAGTGTCGTAGTCGACAAACCGTAGTTTTTTTATATGCGCTTTATTTTCTCAGACCACCGCTAAACCGATGTAAATAAACTTATGCTCGTTTAGAAGCTAATACAGGGTCCGGCACTCGAAGTGTAACCAATTAAAGAGGCCATAAATTCAGATTGGAAAATTACTTTTACTTAATTCAAAGTACAAAATGTGTAAAAATAATACAAAATTCAGAATCAATTCACTTTTGCTCGATATGACCACCTTTTGCCTTGACTTGATGACTTGAGAGAGCGAAGGAGTTGCTTCGTTTGGCCGAATGTGACTTGCAGGTATTTTGGCCCACTCGCGGACAATAACTTTTTTCAGCGCCTCGAGACTGGTGTATCTTTTAGTTCGGACTTTGCTCTTCAAAATGGTCCAAAGAGAATAATCCATTGGATTCGCATCTGGTGAATTCGAGAGCCATTGTGTGGACGTGATGAAGTTCGGAACGTTGTTTTTCAGCCATTCTTGGTTCACTCGAGCTTTGTGAGACGGTGCCGAGTCCTGCTGAAACGTCCATGGTCTGCCACCGAGATGTTTGTCTGCCCACGGCTTCAAAGCAACCTCCAGAATACTTTCCCGATAATATGTCGCATTTACCTTGACGCCAGGCTCGATGAAAACGATTGGAGAGCGCCTATCTGCGGTTACAGCGGCCCAAACCATTATCTGCTGCAGGTGCTGCCTCCTGGTGGACAATCGATGACTCAAATTCTCGTATGAACGGTCGGTCAAGTAAACCCTATCGTTTTGAGAGTTTATGAATTGCTCAATTGGAAAAATTTTCTCGTCAGAAAATACAATGTTCGGAAATTGACCGCTTTCGGCCAAACGAAGCAACTCCTTCGCTCTCTCAAGTCATCAAGTCAAGGCAAAAGGTGGTCATATCGAGCAAAAGTGAATTGATTCTGAATTTTGTATTATTTTTACACATTTTGTACTTTGAATTAAGTAAAAGTAATTTTTCAAACTGAATTTATGGCCTTTTTAATTGGTTACACTTCGAGTACCGGACCCTGTATTGCACACCAAAAACTTAATTTTGATCTCGGCGAAAAAAGATGCTTAAAACGAACGGCAATGCTTTTTCCAAAATTCTCGGTTTATTATTTCTGATTTCTCGGCAATTTAAAATGTTATACTGATATTCGGTTTTGTAAATTACCGTGTTTACCAGCAATTGGTCGTTTTGCCGAAATCAGTAAATTGATGATATCAACTTACCGATATCTCGGTAAACAACTTTTAGACAACCGAAATTCGGTGATTCATCCAAGTAGCCATTTTTCTTCAGTGCAAAACTGAGTGATGTAAATAAGTGCATGTGTTCATATGTGGTATTAGAAGTAAATAAAAATTGAATCCGAATATAGCGATATGTTTCGTGATATAAAGAACAAATTTGGTCAATGTTCGGCGATTAATCGTGACAAGAAATCCCCTAGAGTATTCTTAAGGGATAAATATCCTCGCAAAGCTAATCTACTGCATGAGATTTATTGGACTCCGATATGATATATTCCTTTAAATATTCAATGTTTTATTGAGCCATTACTTTCGTTGTAGTCGGAAACTGATTTTCTGCGGAAAATTGAATTGTGTTCTCTACTGTAAATGACATGGAAGTGCATCCATTCTACGGCGTGTATATGTTTGGCAGTATTTTACCCAAGAAGATGTTTACCCAGCCCTCGGGTGTTCAAATCGGGAAAAAAATCTAAGTGTGTGGGTTGTGGATAAAGTTCGAAAACCAGTTTGTGTTCGCATCTCATCCGACACAGTCGAAAATTGCTTACGGTCGAGACGATAGAAACAATGACAATACAGTGCAGTGAACAATAGAGTATACGAAATGGGCAAAGACGATTTACAAAAGCCTGAAACTTGGCCTATAAGAAAAAAATCAATTTGTATTGATTTCAAACCAGCAAGCGAAATTGAAATCTTACTTAAAGAACGAATGCATCTAGCTGTTAATGATGTAATTCAGATTCAGTTCAACAAGGCGTGTAACTTTGTGTACATTATGTTTAAACGTGAAAGAGATGCCATTGCATTCGCTTCGGTTAACAACGAGGCGCATAGTGTTGAGTATGACAATGTTAAATACTAAATTACTGTGTATGTGGTAGACGATGCTATAGAAGTACGTGTACATGACCTTCCCCAACAGACTAGTGATCATTTCGTTCGAGAAAATATGTCGCAATACGGAGAAATTCTTTCCATCGAAAGGGAAGTATGGCGCAATTTTTTGCCCGGTGTCCGGAATGGTGTGGTCAGAGCGGAAGGCATCCTTGAAAACCGCTGGTTACCTATGAGAATCAGCTGATTACATGTCAGTTTTGTGAACAACCTGCTCACTACGGCAAGCCCTGCTCTGAAACTGCGAAAACGATATCTTCAACCATAGGTAACCGTTCAGTACGGGTATCTAGCGAGTTCAGTACTATTGGTTCAACAAACAAAAACATTGCAATAACCGAACAAGCTTCCCCAGCTAAAGCATCAACTGCAATCATCGTGAAACAACACAAACCCACTTCAACTAACATCGGTTCGGACAATACTACGGATGTTCAAGAGACGCACCAAAACAATGACTACGAAAACACTAAAAACAACAGCAACGACGACGGTAAAATGGAAGAAGATGCGACTCACGAGCCTATGACCCCTCAACCTATGGTGGATAGGAACGAGAGCAACTCTCCCCCGAGAAAAAGGGCTACCAGTAAACAAAATTTATCTTGATTTTATTTGCTACTAATATTATTTAATGTTTAGTTTTAGGATCTTGAGCCGCATAAAATAAATCTATATATATATGAAAATGGATGTAAGTTTGTATGTTTGTAACACCATAACTCTGGAACTACTGAACGGATTGTCACCAAACTTAGCACAGATACTTCTTGCTCTTCTAGAATGGTCATAAGGATATTTCAATGGAGGAGGGAGCGTAGTAAGTGTCCTTAACTGGGAGGGGGCATGACAAAATTTTTCTAATTTGATGAGAATCGATACTTTTTTAGACCATAGAAAAATTTTGTATATATTAGATATAATGATATGAGGGATGGATGTAGCAAGTGCCTTTAAAAAGGGGGGGGGGTGTAATATTTGATGAAACGTCGAGATTTAGTGTCATCTAAACAAAAAAAACTTATTGAAATAATCAACATTTTGGGACAACTTTCCTTTACCCAGAAAGTCGATTTTTCAAAAAAAAATTTTTTTTAAATGACACTACATCCCGACGTTCGGCATAAAAAAAAATTTTCGATTTCGGATTTTCGGCGATTTTTCAAGAGCGAAAATTTTCAAACCTTAATCGGCGGACAGCACCCCTTACCCATATCCGATTCAGCTCAAATTTTGTATGGGAACTTTTTTCGAAGTGCTCAAATTTTTGAGCACCACCGCGTTACGAAATTAGAGGGAATCCTAAAATATTCGCACACTTTTATATATTAGAGCGGTAAAAAACAACGTTTTTTATCGATTACGTCGCTTATACCACCATATCTCCGGAACCACAAATCGCAGTCATTTGATCTTCGAAATTGATCAATGGTCTAACAATAGCTTTCAAACGGATCTAGGTTTATTAAAATCGGTTCAGGCATCTCCGAGAAATTTGCGCGGTGAAAAAGCAATGCGTATTATCGGTAACGTCACTTATACCATCATATCTCCGGAACCAGAAGTCGTAGCCACTTAATGCCATCGTATCGTAGGAAATTTTGAAAAATTTCCCAAAACCAAAAACATACAGACCTATGAAAAGTTTCTATCTATTTGCAGGGATAAAATGGCAGAAAAATTCGGAGGATTTTCCGAGTCTTATCAAAAATAGCTCTGAAAAAAGTGTGTGTGAATAGTGCGATGACATGACCAATTTTTTCCAAATAAACTTTTTTGGAAAAGCTTTTCATTATTTTCAAGGAAAATGTCGTTACATTTTGACGATTTGGAAGTACTACAAATATATACAAATTATTTCGCAATTATGCTAATTCGGTTTATAAACAGAATGATGCTGGTTTGATAAAGTTTATTATTTTTTCACCGAACAAGATCAATTTTTCAATGAACTGAAGAAAATCCGTTTCAGTTTGAATTTGTGTAATAAATGTGAATACACTAAGGTCTTTTTTAGGCGGTCTTTTTTATGCGGTGTTTTTTTATGCGAATTTTCAGAGTTATGCGGTTTTTTATGCGAATTTTCAGAGTTATGCGGTTTTGTATGCGAATTTTCAGAGTTATGCGGTTTTTTATGCGAATTTTCAGAGTTATGCGGTTTTTTATGCGAATTTTCAGAGTTATGCGGTACGTAAACTCGCATAAAAAACACATCAGTGTATCACAAAAACACCTATTTTTCTGAGCTATTTTTGAAAAGACTCGGAAAATCCTCCGAAATTTTCAGCCATTTTTGCCCTGCAGATAGATAAAGCTTTTCAAAGGTCTGTATGTTTTTGGTTTTGGCAAATTTTTCAAAAATTCCATCGAAAATTTCCTAAAACCCCCCGCGCGCATGTTACCTGGACGATGGTGTTAATCTTTCAATTTGATCAATGGCCCAATACTAGCTTGTTGAAATCGGTTAAGCCATCTTTGAGAAAATTGCGCGTAAAAAAAATTCATTAACACACACACATGTTTTCCGAACTCGTCGAGCTGAGTCGATTGGTAAATAACACTTTTTCCAGCGATTCCAATACCTTTATATAGAGAAAGGCGAAAACATCTTGAATTATGTCGAAACATGGGCACACTAAAATTACAATAGATGTCGTCACCGCGCATAGTTCACAAGCAACTCCTTTTAGTGATTTATATTTTATTTAGTATCGAAGCGGAAAAACGAACAACCAAAATCTTACATATCAGTATTCATCCGAGCAGAACGCAAATTGAATTCGTGATTTCGTATACATTGTTCTTTTGTCCAAAGGATAAGGAAATTTATGTTTCATCAAATTCACTGTAGTTCGATTAGTAAAACAATGGACCCGCATAAGGAAAGGTTGTGGGATCATCTCATTTTGATCTCTACTGACTCTTATTATGTAATTTGCAGAAAACATGATGGAATCAGTTGCATTTGTTAATAAACTATTTTAACACTCCAAATACCAAGCCTCAAAAAAAGTTGGAACGGTAACTTTGAGCTGTCATAGCTCAGCTGTTTTTCAACGAATCTCAATAAATTTTACACATTCGAATTTTGTGAAGTTCGTAGATTGATTCCAAAACTTTGTAGCAGACGATTGGTAAAGGAAAACCAATGAAAATTTGATTTTTCCCGTTCCAAGTTTTTTTCACGCGCCCAATATGCCCTATCTGCTTTCCAATTTTCTTTCCTTTCCAATTTACCGAGTCATAACTTTGTTGTTAGTCAACCGATCTTCAAAATTTGTTCACCATTGAAAAGGTACTACTTCAACAAATAAAATGCAACTAACAATAGGGTTGGCTACCCAAAGTTATAATGAAAACTGTAGATAGATGACCTAAGAAAAGGTGAGACTTTTTACAATGATCGTAAATATCTCGAAATTCAAAGCGATGACCTATATATTTTTATACATCATTTGATTGCTAGTGATACCAGCTACAATTTTCGCTTTCGCTCAACTACCATTCCTGCACAATCAAAAGAAAACATTAAACAATCGATGAATTTATAAATATATATGAATTTTTCATTTTTTTTTGACATGTTTGTATATAACTCAAAAATTAAAGCGATGACATGTACATTTTTTTGATTCAAAATATTGGAATCATTACCAAAAACAATGTATTGATGATCAAAATTATATATCCGTTCAAAGAATCTCAAGAAATTTGGTACAAATACCGAAAATTTCTATTATTGAGAAAATTTTGCAAAAAAAAACAGATCAAAACTTTGGAATTTTTTGACATATATTTTTTTATTATTTTAGTTGGAAATTTATTATGAACAAAATTTACAAAAAAACTGAAACTTGGATTTCACTGAAAATCTTAATTATTTTTTTATATAAACTCTAAAAATCTCTAAAAACAATTATGTTTTTGTATTGGACAAAAGATCTAAACAATTTTTATGCACAACCCAAACGGAATTGAAAACTACTAAATTTAGGTTTTTTTTGTTTTATGTTTTCCGTGAAATCTAAAAAAGTCGGTAGAAGATAGGAAATTTCAAAATTTCTGATATATATTGCGTTCCATCGTTTCTGCAAATCAAAGTGAAAATATTGGAATCCATTTTGATTTCATTTGTTTCAAAGAGACGTAGAATTTGTTTCTATTAATAAAATAAATTTTGTGACAACACGAAAATTTTAAATTATTTCAATGGCTTTGTACAATAAGAAATAGAACGTTAAACTATATGAATTTCATATACTAACCCATGGCAAAAGAAACCAACTACAATTCTAAAAAAATTATTGCTTGATTTTTGTTTTACAATCTATTAAGAACAAAAACATATATCTTAAATTTTCCGCTGTCCTAAACAACATCGCTTAGTAAACAATTCAGAAAAAGTAGAATTCTGAATTTAGCACAAAAAATCACACGAAATTAAGTAAAACCTGCTTAGCGGTTCAAATTGAACTGTTAGGCGGAGATGGCGGTTCAATTTGAACTGCTTTAAGCACAAATGAGCCGAAGGCGAAACGCGAAGAAATCGAAGTAAAACCTGTTTTTATCCACCTAGTGGTGTAATGATGTCTTTCTCGTATCTCTCTTATTCTCATATAAAAAATGTATTCTTCAAACAGTTTTGTTTGATTTTTGAAAAACATGAAAGCTAGTGCATGAACTAGTGTAACCCACAAAACGAAACAGTTCTCAAATCGGTTAGGCCATCTTTCTCAGTGAAGTGAGTTCCACTATTTCAGGTACTTATGAAACTGGAATCGCCCCGAATATTGGCTTTGCAGCAGCCTTTGCGATTAGCACCAACCAACCAATCTATTTGCAGCTTACAGTTGTCTTCATCTCGAAAAACAACCTCTTAGTTTTAATGCTTTTTACGGAATGAAACCCTGCACCTATGTTATCAGAACTAATTGGCTCAAGTGGCATGTTCCCCTAGTTATTCGTGCCTTACCGTAGCTTCTCATCAACTTCCTGGTGGGAAGGAAAGGATAAAAGGAACATGGAAGGGAATTGGGAATTGGGTGAGGTGGGAAAACAGCACAAAACATAAAGAAATAAATCATCCTGCAACCCCGAAAGGATGCTGAACGATCTGCAGTTGCCAAAATGCACAGTTGATAAAACCTCCAACCACCGAGAGGCCTCAGAGATGTTACAAAAGTGACACCATTCTGCATTCCCCGAAGAATGCATAACGATTTCTTCTCGAATATGTACTTGAATTAATTTGACACTCTAGAAGACAAAAATACCTTATTTTCATATATAGCTAATGAATGACTTACATGATACGAATATTTTTCAAAGAAAAAACCCAATATATGAACATAATTTAAATTTTTTTTTTTAAATATCTTCTCCGCCTTTTTTATAAACATGCTCGAAAATATTTTCTATCAAACGAAAGAAACAGATTTATTTTCATTTGCCTCAATGATATAGCAGTTTAAAAATAACCTGTTTTTGAACTAGTTTTGCTCATAACTTCGGTTCAAAAAACGCTACCTGAATACGCCAGTCATTAAAAAATTGGTTTTAACAAACTCTAAAAGATGTTCAAAGATACCTATACGAAAAGGGAAAAATATAAATGCTTGAGCAAAAAATCTGATTTTTTGAGGAACACCCTAAGTTGCTCTTTAAAAATAGCTGTAACACTAAAACCGTTGCAGAGACTACTATGGTGTCCTCAGCAAAGCTGCTCGATATAAGTTTATCTACAATTTTGCCGAATAATGCAGTCCTCTATCTCAACACATCCGGAAAATAAGTTTTGGATCACCTTAATAATAAGAGCCACCCTAATACCATGTACATCGACATATGGCTTATCTTCACTGATCATTTGTTTTGAAGACATCATAGCTCTATAGTATAAGGTTAAGCCACAAATGTTTTTGTCCCCCTAAATTGTGGATCCGGACCACTGTGCAATGCAATTTAACTCGGAAATTTTAAAATTTCTGATCTTTTACCTATTTTTTGAGATTCTACGGCAAACCTACAACAAAACCAGAATTTTAGTAGTTATCAATTGCGTTTGGGTTGTGCATAAAAATTGTTTAGATCGTTTGTCCAATACAAAAATATAACTATTTTTAGAGTTTTAGGTTATCTACTAAAATTTTTAAAATTTTCAGTGAAATCCAAGTTTCAGTTTTTTTTTGTAAATTTTGTTCATAATAAACTTCCATCTAAAATAATAAAAAAATATGTCATAAAATTTAAAAGTTGTTTGACAAAATTTTCCCAATAATACAAATTCTCTGTATTTTTACCAAATTTCTTGAAATTCTTTGAACGGATATATAATTTTGGTCATCAATACATTGTTTCTGGTAATGATTCCATTATTTTGAATCAAAAAAATGCACATGTCATCGCTTTAATTTTTGAGTTATATACAAACATGTCAAAAAAAACGAAAAATTCATATACATTTTTAAATACATCGATTTTTTAATATTTTTATTTGATTGTGCAGGAATGGTAGTTGAGCGAAAATTGTAGCTGGTATCACTAGCAATCGAATAATGTGTAAAAATATATAAGTCGCTATAGTTTCGCTTTGAATTTCGAGATATTTACGATCATTGTAGAAAGTCTCACCTTTTCTTAGGTCATCTATCTACACTTTTCATTATAACTTTGGGTAGACAACCCTATTTTTCGTTTTTTTAGTGTATTTTATTTGTTGAAGTATTACCTTTCCAATGGCGAACAAATTTTGAAGATCGGTTGATTAACAACAAAGTTATGACTCGGTAAAGTTAAAGTTCTCAATATCCGATTCGCGATGCAGGTGCCGCATGAATGCAGATAGGGCACATTTTGAGCTTGAAAAAAAACTTGGAACGGGAAAAATCAGATTTTCATTAGTTTTTCCTAAAAGATCATCAATAATGATATACTTAAAATAATCTACAAACTTCACAAAATTCGAGGGTGAAAAATGTATCGAAATTGATCAAGTAACAACTGAGCTATGATAGCTCAAAGTTACCGTTCCAACTTTTTTTTAGGCTTGGTGCTCCGCGTAACTTTTTTAGGCTTGGTATTAGGAGTGTTAAACTGTACACAATAAATCATCATCACACCAAAACAATCCAAGTTCCACAACTCTCTTGACAAATAAATTCCAGTAATGAATTCGAAATGAAAGAAAAATCAATAGAAAAGCACTTGTTGGTTATGATCGCGCACTCAGCGTCTGGTTACATACTCTTTAAAAGATGATCCGGAAGAGACGATCGACGACGACGACGACGATGATGATGATGTCGATGTGGATGCTGGCGTGGAAACCGTTGGCATAACCGATAATGGGGTATCGCGATAACTCGAGCTGTGTTTTGGAATGCTGACCACTTGTTTCTGGTGCGGCTTGCCGATGTTGTAATTGGTGGAAGCAGTTGTGGTTACGACATTTGTCACTGTAGATTTTTGCTCATCTCGGTCCGGTTCAGTGACCGAAGTTTCGACGAGTTTCGGTTGCACTTCACCGCCATCTTTATTGAGAACAAAACTGTTTGTAAGAGTACTTTTCAGTATTGAATGGCTTAGTTCGGTGGAATTTTCAATAGGCATTTCGTAAACCTGAAATGCCGACAGCTCACTTGCCGAATTCATCACCAAGAGAACACCGATTATTAGTTCTAAACACCGCATCTTTACATTCACAAGCTTGAATTCATATTATGAAACACAGTTCCTTTACTTACAACCGACGGTGTAGGATTAAGGGACATTTGTCGTAGGTCCAATGGTTATATATCACATACATTCCACAATTGACTTCGAATCATTATAATAAGCGCTTTAGTCGCTGCACAAGAACAATAGGACTTGGCGATTTTAGGTGACGCTACGATGAGCTCCACAGCACCGACACTGTCCCGAAACAATGCTTTGGAGGGTTATTGTGAGCTGAGCAACGCAAATATTCTTTTTAAATAATATAAATTTTACGTATTCGTCGGAACTTTTAAAAATTTTGAAGAAATAATTCAACAATCAGCACTACGCGAACTAAACAATTGATGAATCTCTGATGTCTCATTAAACATTAAGTGACTCCCGGAAAATAATCGATTTTCCACAGTACACCGATTACAGGATTTTGTGAAAGGCTTTTGGCCCTTAGCCGAAGTACGCCGACAGTAATGAGCTGTAATAGCCATCCTGCTTCATATGACGTGACGAGCACAAACGAATCGCTGCTGTATCATGGGAATTTACACTAATTATCAATTTGCAGCCGTTTGTGGTATGCGAATAAGTATATGCATTTTCCTACTTACCTTCCCATTGACTGCCGTATAACAGGCGAAATGGAAGAAAACAAGGCATTTTATCAAATACCTCGAACGGCATCCTAATATCGGATGGAGCAAAGCCCTGAATAGACCACCACAAATCGTGTGAACTGCAAATTTGTAAATTAGTTCACATTGAAACGGGGAAGCAATATAGACCCCACCGACATTCAACTTTCATCCGGGCTGTGTTCCGTCTCACTGGCAGTCATCGGTTGCTACGATTTTCCGCACCCAACAAAACACAAGCCGGTGGCGATGGCGACCCCCTTTTGACACTGACAGCGAAGGCGACGGTAGAAAAAGCAGCAAGCGATGATCTAATATAACGCACGATTACGACAATTTAATAATTTTCTTTTTGGCATCCTTCGTACAGTCGGTTTCGATCATTCGCAAGAGCGCGCATTCCGGCGCCGATTACGCGCTTTCGTAATATACTGCAGTCACATGGTGACGACGAGTCCGCCACCGACAGCGGTTGAGTCGCCGGGTCTACGGCGGTGGCGGCGTCGTCGTCGTCGTCGTCGTTCGTCGTCATCATCGTTGATTCACTTTCAGTTGTCTAAGTTTACTCGTGAAAAGAGAGCTCACTTGTTTACTCACCCAGACAGTCATTTTCCGGTTATTTTTCCCCCCAACCAGCTTAACTAGAAAGTGAAAGTTTTCCGCTCTTGAATCCAGCTCCACGAGACCTGAGAAAGGGAATGAAACTTGGCTTGTTCCTCTGATGCAAGATAGAAGCAGAAGAAGTATGTAGAAACTTATGTCGAATAGTCTTCAGATCTCTTTTGAATGAATTAAAATGAATGCCGGTATGTATGTAAACGGCTCACTTTAAAATCAAACATTGTAAATTTGATGTAATGATTTGGTAACTTCACAGCATTTGTGGTTTCCGTGTTTTGATACAGCTAAGAAAAAGAAGAATCCTACGCTGTATGGCGAAGTTGGAAAATTTGTTTGACTGTGAACTGTGCTTGATGGTCGGGTAAGCATTCAAACCTAAACCCGACTGGTACCCGATGAAAAAATAAAAATGTTTACCCGTACCCGACTCGAACCCGAAAAAAACCCGAATCCCGACCAAATTCTTTAACCCGAACTCGACCGGTTGAAAATGAAAAAATCGGCATCCGTACCCGACCCGAACCCGATAAACGTATCTTTTTCTATACCCGAACCCGACCATCTCTACTGTGCAGTGCAGTATCTTACAAAACATAGTCGCCGGAACCTTAGATCATATGAGAGTATGACTTAATCCAAATTCTCAAACTGGTCTTTACAGCCCACCCGTGGGCGCTAGCTTATTTTTATTGAGCAGTAAACTCGAAATGGTCAACAGGTGGGCAGTGAGTCACACATAGTAGGCTTCTTCATCCAACAAATCTGAGAAAGGATCAGAGCAAACGTATCCATGCCAAATTTATATAGACTTGTAGAATATTTATCAAGAAATCATTGATACACTCTGATAAACCTATTTGTTGCGAATATGATGTGAACAGTGAATCATTGTGTGATTTATAAGAAAGAAAATTAAAGCGCTATTCACCATAGGCCGTGACGTATCCGGAACGTGCCAGGACTTATTTGTGAAATATTCTCACCATACCGTGCCCTTTCCGTGTCGCTGCCGTTGCTATTGGTAACATACACAATCGTTGCATTGGATGTTTTTCTGTTCCTCACGAAAATGGCACATTCTTCCAGCGAAGAATTGGCCGTAATTGCAATTGCTCTGAATGATGAAGATAATCAGCAGTTTAAAAACAAAAAATCCACCTAGCAGTGAGATGATACCCTTTTTTATCAATCAGCATGTGTTTTTTGCATGGATATTCTTCGGTGTTTCAATATCCATGACATTATTTTAATGATTGTCGTTTTAAGCGGCAATTTGAGATTTTAATCACTCTGTAATGACGAAACTGCAAAACGGACGAATTTGCGTTGGATTGATTCAAGGCGTTGAATGTCTCGAAGGTAAAAAGGTGACCAAAAGACAGATGCATACTCTAGAGTCGAGCGTGTCAAGCTACAGATAATTAATTTTGTCTTTGTTGATTTGGATTTTTTTTAGAAAACGATTGAGCTTTGAGAAACGATTCGATACTAGACCCGGTGTTCGAGAATCGGTGTAGCCGAAGTCATTTTACAGTTAAGTTAACATTTGTTTCAAAATGTTTGAAAACCAGTGTAGACATATTTGAGAAATCCTAATCGAAAACTGAATACCACTAAAACTGAAATAAGTTTATTTGATTATCGACTATACGAGTACAAAGCTGCAAACTCGATAAACCTGATTAATTTATGTGAAATAGCCATTTTTACACTAATCACCCTGTATCCCCAAAACCGGAAGTTGAAACGAACCGAAAACTTTTCATTTGAATCTTAGATGATTCTTAGGTTTCATTTGAATCTTAGATCGGTTCAGCCATCTACGAGAAAAATGAGTTACACAATTTTAATTTCGTTTCACATATCATCCTGTAGTTCCGGAACCAGAGGTCGGAACCAAACATAACTCAGGAACCTTGTTCGGGAGCATACGACTTTTCATATGAGTCTGAGTTTGTAGAAAACGGTTGAGTCATCTCCGAAAAAAAATTTTACATATGCCATATTCGAACGATTATGTTGCCAAAAACGAACCGTGCTAAAATCGGTCCGAGGCAAAATGTCATGAAAAAGAATGCTGTACACAGTCTTTTTGGTACTTAGAAACAATTGTATGTAAAAGTACAAAAAATCGTGTTTCACGTTGCTCCCAAGCCATGCTTTGTCATACAGCACTCAAAACTCCTACTGCTAGAATAGGGAAAAAAGTCGCTTACACAAAAATGTCGATATCTCCGTTGAAAATGAACGGATTTTAACAATCTATGGCTTGTTGGATAGGTATTACCGTGCGAAATCTAAGTCTGGAAACATATTCTGTTTTCAAGGTCAAGTGTGACAGATACTGTCGAAAAACTGAAAAAGTTAACATAAAACTTCGAATAACTCAAAAAATAAACATCCGATCTCAAAACCATTCAATAAGGTTCATGGTGACGGGGAGACCTTTCATTTGCGACTAGTTTGATCAAAATCGGATCCAGCCATCTCTGAGATCTCGACCTCTTAGTTGACAACACACACACACGCACACACACACACACACACACACACACACACACACACACACACACACACACACACACACACACACACACACACACACACACACACACACACACACACACACACACACACACACACACACACACACACACACACACACACACACATACACACACACACACATAGTGTTATAGAAGTGCTTGAACGAAGGCAACTTCCCAGACATGTGGAAGATCCAGACGCTGGTGTTGCTGCCGAAGCCAGGTAAACCACCGGGTAATCCTGCCTCGTATAGGCCTATTTGCTTGCTGGACACACTTGGGAAACTCCTGGAAAGAATTATTATCAACAGGTTGATGAAATGCACTGAAGGCGAACGAGGATTGTCGAACATGCAGCTCGGTTTTCGTCAAGGAGTGTCAACGATTGATGCAATCCGGACAGTGTTTGAGAGCGCTGAGAAGGCGTCCAAACAGAAGCGAAGAGGTGACCGATACTGCACCGTGGTTACAGTGGACGTGAAGAATGCTTTCAACAGTGCCAGCTGGGAGGCCATCGCCACAGCACTACACCGAATGCGGGTCCCAGATTATGTTTGCCGAATCCTAAAGAGCTATTTCCACAATAGAATCCTGGTGTACGATTCGAACGAAGGACAGAGGTCAGTGCGAGTGACGGCGGGCGTCTCTCAGGGATCCATTCTCGGTCCGACTCTCTGGAACGCTATGTACAATGGGGTCTTGACACAGCAACTTCCCAGGAAAGTAAAAATCGTGGGCTTCGCGGACGACATATCGTTAACGGTGATGGGCGAGTCTCTCGAAGAAGTAGAGGCCTCGGTGACAGAGACGATAAGCACGATTGAGGGCTGGATGAACGGAGTCAAGCTTCAAATAGCTCACCACAAAACGGAAGTGTTGTTGGTGAGCAACTGCAAGTCGATCCAGCGTATCGAGATAGATGTAGGGGGACATGTGATTTCAACTAAGCGAGCTCTGAAACTTCTCGGAGTAATGATCGACAACCGGTTGAACTTTAACTGCCATGTCGACTATGCCTGCGAGAAGTCCGTAAAGGCGATAAATGCAATAACGAGGATCATGCCAAATGTCGGTGGCCCGAAAAGCAGCACAACACGTCAGTTAGCTAGTGTATCTTCGTCAATACTACGGTATGGTGCTCCTGCCTGGGGAACAGCATTGAAAACGAAGAGGAACCGTGAAAAGCTGAATAGAGCATTCCGGCTTAGGGTCATACGAGTCACGAGCGCCTACAGGACAATATCGTCGGAAGCAGCAAGCGTTATCGCCGGAATGATCGAGTGTTATCAGCGTAGAACCACCAGAAACGTGCGAACGATGGTTCGAATCGATTCGATGACGAAGTGGCTTCTAATCGATTCGATGGCGAAGGAGTGGGACAGTACGGAGAAAGGTAGATGGACTCACCGGCTCATTCCACATTTGTCGCCGTGGATGAATAGACAACACGGAGAGGTAAACTTCTACCTAACGCAGTTTCTATCTGGCCATGGTTGTTTCCGGAAGCATCTGCATCGGTGTGGTCACGCCGCGTCTCCATTTTTTCCGGAGTGTGAGTATGTTGAAGAAACACCTGAACATGTGATATTCGATTGTCCCCGGTTTGCGGAAGTACGTAGGGAAATGCCTGCCCTAAGGGTGAATAATATATCTGAGGAAATGTGTCGTGAAGAAGGCACGTGGAATGCAGTAAACAAAGTGGTAACACAGATACTCTCGGAGTTGCAGCGAATATGGAGAAGGGATCAGCGAGTAAGCGTCGGGTCGTATACGGGTATCGAAAACGTCGGTTTCGAGAGAACTCCCAGCGTCGGGGAACTCTCTGTCGCGGTAGGCTAGATCCTTCGACGGGGACTAGTCGAATAGCCACCACAACACCGACTTGTGTCGTCGGGGCGTCAGCGAATCAGAAGCTATGCTCCAACTTGAATCGCCGGACCGACCTCGGCACTCTCTCGTGTGTCCCGTGTGATGTAACAGGGGACTCGGTGTCGGGAGAGCCTCTTTCGCCAGGGAACTCTCCGTCGGTGTAGTCTAGATGTTTCATCGGGGATTAGACGAGTAGATCGTGGCGTAGCACCGTTAAGATAGTCAGGGCACCAGTGAACCGGAAGCCATCCTCCAACCGGCATCATTGGATCGACCCAGACATTCTTACGGTCGGGCTGTGGACGGGTATCGAAAACGTCGGTTTCGGGAGAACTTCCATCGTCGGGAAACTCTCTGTCGGTGTAGGCTAGATCCATCACCGGGTACTAGTCGAGTAGACGCCACAGCACCGATTCGAGTCGTCGGGGCATCAGCGAACCGGACGCCATGCTCCAACCGGAATCGCGGAGCCGACCTCGGCACTCCTTCGGGT
The DNA here is from genome assembly GCF_030247185.1 of Malaya genurostris. NCBI lineage: Eukaryota > Metazoa > Arthropoda > Insecta > Diptera > Culicidae > Malaya > Malaya genurostris. The sequence goes on from NC_080571.1 coordinate 4,982,435, forward strand.
GTCCCGCATGGCGTAAAAGGGGAAACTTTCCGTCAGTGTAGGCTAGATCCATCGTCGGGGATCAGGCGAGTAGTGTGGCGCGACGTAGCGGCATTGGGTCGTCGAGGCGCCAAAGGTGGATCGAGATGGATAAAGAGAGAAACGCAGGAGCTCATTTTCTCCCAAACGAAGAAGTGCATGAGCACAGCCTCCCCCGAAGTATTGAGCTTAGCTTAGTTCCGGGGGGATCGAGGCAAGATGTCCAAGGTGTTTTAGTGGGTAAGGTTCAGCCAGTTCCACTCGCTGGTTCACAATAGCGGTAGCTTGACAACAACCGAGCGCGTGAGCTGGGAAAGTACATAAGGTATTTCACCTTGTAAAAAAACACACGCACACACACACACACACGGACATTTGCTCAGTTCGTCGAGCTGAATCGATTGGTATATGACACTCGGGCCTCCGGGCCTCGGAAATTTTTTCTACAGTTTGAGTGAATTCTATACCTATTTCTTAAATATATAAAAAAGGTAAAAACTAGGAAAAATACCCAGTTTTGGCCACATATACTCAAGCCATACTCAAAGAAAGCTCATAATTCGCAACACTCTTTGATCCGGTTAAATCGGTCTGCCAATTGAACTACTCTGGAAGTGATGGAACGCATCTCAGAAGATTTCCCGGTACCCAATGTTCGCTCGGTAGGGTCTTGAACCAATATGTCATTTTAACCTTGTATGATTGGACATAAAACTAGTCTTTTCAACATTTCTCTCCAGTTTACAAAAAAACTGCAAAAAAAACAAAATGTTAATCCATCCATCCAAAATTTTCATTTTTCCAACTAGGTGGCCAGTGGAATAAATAATATATATTACCTAAATGGGCCATCGGCAAAAAAACGTGTGGGAATCGCTGGTCTAAATAGAGCTGAAAACAACTACACATTAATTAATATAATAAATAAAAATGAATAACGTTAAATATTGACTTTTAAAGATTGAAAAAAGCCTGATTTATTGCTAAAAACCAATACCTTCAAATAACCGCACAATAGAAAGTCTAATAGTGATAAATCGCAACTTCTAAGAGGGCAATATTCTAGTAATTTCCTAAAATAATCGAATCTATAAACTTTTCTCGCAATAATTCAACTGTTGCACTTGCTGTGTGGCACTTAGCCCCGGCTTGTTGGAACCAGATGTTGTCAAGATCAACTTCTTCCAATTTCGGCTATAAGAAGTTGGTTACCATCGATCTATGCACGGAACCGCAAAACTGCTTCATTTAAGTACATTCCACCCAATTTAGGGGTTCCGTTCAATAATCTAATTTAAGGTAAAGTAGTAAGGTAGTTTCCGTAAAGCACGTTCAAAAAATACTTAAGAATGAGTTATATCTTCTCAATGGTAAGTTGTAGTTACTCTACAGTTGAGTCGTATTGAATCAATTTCAGGTTGATACGGTTCACTTAATTTTAGTTTTTTGAACGAAACTCTCGCTGTTGAGTGGTTTTGCTCTTTTTGTATTTTGATAACAATGGAAGGAGCAAATGAAATAAAAGATTCAAAAGAACTCAAAATTAAGCAAAAAGAAGTCAAATAATAGGTAGTTTTTACTTTCTGTGTACCCACTCTCTATTGACAGTCCACAAATTCAACCGTGAACTCAAACCTGCAACGTAAATTTTAACCTAAAATCTTAGCTCTCTGTGTTTACATAGTAGAAAAAGTGGCTGCATGCTGCCTTTACACTCGTTATTGCAAACGCTATCATTGCCTACCTTAAGGCGATAATCTAACGCTTCCACGCCGCTTGTGACAAGCAAAAGAAGCGTGTTATTTTTTTCCTTTTCTTACGTGATTATCGAGATTCATTTTGAATAATTTAGCAAAATTGAAGCTTTGGCAGCGAAGTAGCATTTGCTTACGTGTGTAAGTGGATTAACATTTTTGTGAGCTTTTTTGGAAATAAAAGCTTTGTAGCTTTTCCACTATACGTACATAATCAGAAAAAAGGAAAAGATTAAGTACAGATGGAAACGTAAGTGTGAAGGGAGTACTTGACCAATTAGCACTAGAATTGTTCCAACCAGTTCTTAAGGTTCTACTTACAATAATACACTGAGGATACTGCACTTAAGAATATCATAAGTCAAATCTTATGATTGTGTCAATTTTCAATCTTTGACAATTTCATTGCTGTCGTATGGGATTCATTACAATGAAATATATGCCATTTAACAGCTTTATGATCTGTATACGATACACGTGTACATTTCATACGTCATCGCAATAATATTCAAAGTTGCATCTTGTGTGAAAAAAATCATAGTTGGCGCGTATGATACTCGATCAAATATAAGTGCAAACATGGCTTCCGCTGATGATTTACTTCAGGTTCTCCCGATTCCGGCTAGTGCGTTTCAAGTATTGAGAGGTAATTTTAACAAGTCTTAATTGATCTTTTTATGTTCATAGTGCGGAGTGGATATAACCACCCTAATTAGTTGGACTAAAACGGAAATTTTTGATGCTATTTCTTCTGCCCAAGTAAATTGGAATAATAATTTGATTTGGGAATGGATACCATTGTATTTTGTTTCGTACTAAGCCTAATTTTCTTGCACTTTTATTCTAAAATCAGGATGGAGCGATTATTGTAAGTAAAAATTAAAATCTCCAATCTAACGAACGATCAAATAGTGAAGAGAAACTTGAAGTTTACTCCGACTTTAAAGGAGCCATAATTTCCGATCACAAGACAAGTGAGCGTCCAGAAGAAGAAGAAAATCAAGAGGACGAGGAGGAAGCAAATGCTCACATCGATCAAGAGACAGATGTTTTATTTACAAATGATCAGGAAATTCGGCCGCAAGATAAATCAAATTCATTGAAAATAATATATCAAGATAAAAACAGTAACGTGAACAGGCATGAAAGCCATTACTACGAAGAATCTGCTTCTGAAATAGTACGAAAAAGTTTAAATTAAGTATTGTTTATAATTACCATTTTTGTTCATTTCCAGTAGACTTACAATTATTATTTTACTGCAAAGTTACTAAAACATCTTCTGCAGAAAACAGTAACTGGATCCAAGATCCTTCAAACAGCTGAGTGTGCATTGGAATTGTCGGAAGCCAGTAAGAAATTTGTTACGGATACAGTCGCCAGACAGCATATTGAAAGTAGGAAGAAAACTACCGCTGAGCAATTGAACATTTATGCTGACGTAATCGTTGAAGTATTTTCAAGCGAATCAAAGGTATGTAATGCAACATTGTGATAATATCACATTTTAGTCAACTCACAATTTAATTGTAGTAAGTGACATACTTCATCTCGAAAGATAAAGGTAATCCTGGTGATAAGCTATACAGTAGAATAAACTACATTTAACAGTCTGAACGCAAACGAGAGAGAGATAGGAGAACGACTATTTGAGTGGCATGAAAGCCAAAAGCAACAAAATTGAAGCAACTAACGCTCTCGATTGGCTCAAGCTGAATCACTCGCCCTGGTCTACAGTTATATCGCAGTGGGAACTGTCGTTTGGCGTCATACAATTGCTGAACAAGAAACAATCGAGCAGAAATTTGAAAACACACACAATAAACTCAAAACTGAATGTTCAACTTCTGAACATGATATTATTAGACCGTTTACAGCTAGAGTTAGTTTAGGTTAGTTTAGGTTAAGTAGATAAAAATATACAATTTTAAGGATATAAATCCGAACATGAAATAAAAGTCACTAACAATTTGGGACTGAAACAATAAGAAATAAAAAAATTAAATATAGACTAAGCAGATAATACCATAGATGTAAAGTTATAAACTGTATCACTAAAATATTGTAGCCACTGTATATAAATGTTGACAAAAAATTTCACGTTTCAGTCCTACGCGTAGCATGCTAGAGGTAGGTTGTTGCTAGACAGCAAGACAAAAAGTCAGGGTGGCAAGCGACCGGGAAAAACGGGAAAACCGGGAAAAAGTCGGGAATTTTGTTTCACCGGGAAAACCCGGGAAAAAGTCGGGAATTTTAGTGTAAAACCGGGAAAAAATTTACTAGCCCTAATCGTAGTACATCATGATTTTCCTGATTAAACAAATGAAAAATAGGAGGCAATACTTCATTTTGTGTTTAAGTGAGAAGTTAAGTAAAACTTTTGAAACATCGTATTGTCCCACACAGGTTTTATTTTACACAATCCATTGGAGATGGAACCAACATCCCATGTTTCGTTCAACAATTCTAAGGGGTTTGCCGCAATTTTTAAATCAGAAAGCATTTCTTAATTGTTATCAACAACAGCACATCGAACAGATGCTTTTGCTAGATTTCTATTAAATTTCAGATTAAGTTTGCATAATATGGTTGCAAAAGAAATATCAGGTAACATGTTTAATAAAATTATGAAAAATTCTTAGGAGCCTTCATGTTTTTGAGTGGGCTAATGATTGTCCTAATTTCATCATAATTTGCCTCAGTAATGTCATTTTGACACAATACTTGTGTTGTAATCTTGGTATTGATTTCAATAGGACTCACAAAATTTGAAAAGCTGTCGACTTTGACCTTGTCCACCGTTTGCAATGCGTATTTGATTTCATTCTATGAGATCTGAAATCGGTTTCTGAGAGTTTGTGAAAAACCTTTGAAAGGTTTAGAAGGTGGTTTGATTTGTTCAGTGAATGTTTAATGTTTAATTTATATTAAACATCATTACCTATGGATTTCATAGTAATATTCACAAGAACGCGGGTGTTGATGTCGACGAAGAATCAAACTTAGGTCATCTCAGTCACTAGAGGCATAGATTGTTGTTGTTTTTCCAGAGCGACAAGAGTCCATTTTAAGAATTTTAGAAGGTTTTTTTTCTGTTTCACCAAAATTCAACTTTGAAAGAATATCGTATATGTTGTTAGATGAAATCGGAAGGAGAATTGTTTCTTGTTCATTTTTAACCTTTGGTATACTTTTTTAGACTATACTAAGCTAATATAGTATTGGAACACACTAGAGATGAGCAATCCGTTCACGAACAGTTCAACAAGTTATTTCTCCTCGAAGAGTGAGTGAATTTGAGTTCTTTATTCAAGAATGATAGTTCTTTATATAGAAATGAAAAAAAAATCGAATATTTAGAGGATGTATACAAGCTAGTTGCGTTTTTCGGAATGTTTTCTGATTTGAGGAATCTGGTAGAAGTTACACACATTCGTGACCTTTGATAGCGTACAGAAAGAGAATGCTTGTTGGTAGAAATACATGCCAAAAGTACTCACTATTTTTGAATCTGTAATCTGTGGCTCTCATATTATTTGCGAAGAAACATACAAAGTCTCAGAAGAACGAAACCAAAAAGGTTAAAAAAGGGATAAAATAAATGATATATAAAAAAGAAGAACGAAAGAACGGTTCAATATTGAATACGCAGTCCCTGTTTGGCGGGGCTGTGCACGAACACACAAACTTAGGCTTCAGCGCATTCAAAGTAAGATCTTAAAGATGATTCTAAATCTACCCCCTTGGACAAGGACTAGTGAAGTACATGAAATGGCCTCGCTGGATATACTAGAACAAAAATTCGAACAATACTGCACGAAATTTGAAGAGAGGTGCTCTATCTCTGAAATACAAATAATTCAAAATTTGTACGTATTAGGTTAGGGATAGTTATAAGTAGGTAGATATTTTATAAATAATTAAAATAAATATTATGATTAAACATTAGTATGTAAAACAAGAGTAACTAAAACACCTAATATTAATAACGAATCGTATGAACAACAAAGATGAAAGGCCAAAAGGTCAAAACACTTGTACTGTAAATTGTTGATGTAATACACAAAAATAAGATTAATAAACAGATATTTATGCAAAAAAAATGATGAACGGTTCAATAGAACTAATTCTTTCGGTAGAATAATTTGGGGTAATCGAATTTGGGGTAAAAGCTGCACTAAATAGAATTATTGAAGAGAGCATGAAGCCTTAATAAAATGTGTTGAACATATATCACTTTTATCATATCTGCTGGCCAGCTATGTTTCTTGTTTTAATCATACTGTTACCCTGAATTAATTTGAAATAGTCAAAAAGATTCAGTTTTTATCTTGAAGAGCTAGTACATACGAATAACATTAGTAGCAAAGTAACAGACGAAATAAAGATGGAATACATTGAGGTGGGTGGTACTGTTGGTTCTAAAGATAAATATTTGGACAAATTGTGGATAAGGTTTTTGAACGTCGTTCCAAGGATTGTTCAAATTTTAAATCTCCTATTAGGCAAATACTCATACTTAAACAAAAATGTTTTGAAAGTCTTGTGGCTCAGCGTTTCGTTGATAATGCTATATTGAATGCTGGGAGCGTATTAACAAAACAGCACTCAAAATCATATAATCGATACAAGGAGGCTGTCGAACCGAAGAAACAGTTTCTAATCAAGATTAGAGCTTATATTTTCACTCTGCAGATCTCCACCTGTTCACCCTTTTCACAACCGGAAGTCGGATCCGGATGAAATTCGTATGGGACCACAAGAAAATCGGTTCAGCCATCTCTGAGAAAATTGATCGCTCAAAAACGTTACATACATACACAATTTCTGATCTTTACGAACTGAGAGTTTGTGAAAAACCTTTGAAAGGTTTAGAAGGTGGTTTGATTTGTTCAGTGAATGTTTAATGTTTAATTTATATTAAACATCATTACCTATGGATTTCATAGTAATATTCACAAGAACGCGGGTGTTGATGTCGACGAAGAATCAAACTTAGGTCATCTCAGTCACTAGAGGCATAGATTGTTGTTGTTTTTCCAGAGCGACAAGAGTCCATTTTAAGAATTTTAGAAGGTTTTTTTTCTGTTTCACCAAAATTCAACTTTGAAAGAATATCGTATATGTTGTTAGATGAAATCGGAAGGAGAATTGTTTCTTGTTCATTTTTAACCTTTGGTATACTTTTTTAGACTATACTAAGCTAATATAGTATTGGAACACACTAGAGATGAGCAATCCGTTCACGAACAGTTCAACAAGTTATTTCTCCTCGAAGAGTGAGTGAATTTGAGTTCTTTATTCAAGAATGATAGTTCTTTATATAGAAATGAAAAAAAAATCGAATATTTAGAGGATGTATACAAGCTAGTTGCGTTTTTCGGAATGTTTTCTGATTTGAGGAATCTGGTAGAAGTTACACACATTCGTGACCTTTGATAGCGTACAGAAAGAGAATGCTTGTTGGTAGAAATACATGCCAAAAGTACTCACTATTTTTGAATCTGTAATCTGTGGCTCTCATATTATTTGCGAAGAAACATACAAAGTCTCAGAAGAACGAAACCAAAAAGGTTAAAAAAGGGATAAAATAAATGATATATAAAAAAGAAGAACGAAAGAACGGTTCAATATTGAATACGCAGTCCCTGTTTGGCGGGGCTGTGCACGAACACACAAACTTAGGCTTCAGCGCATTCAAAGTAAGATCTTAAAGATGATTCTAAATCTACCCCCTTGGACAAGGACTAGTGAAGTACATGAAATGGCCTCGCTGGATATACTAGAACAAAAATTCGAACAATACTGCACGAAATTTGAAGAGAGGTGCTCTATCTCTGAAATACAAATAATTCAAAATTTGTACGTATTAGGTTAGGGATAGTTATAAGTAGGTAGATATTTTATAAATAATTAAAATAAATATTATGATTAAACATTAGTATGTAAAACAAGAGTAACTAAAACACCTAATATTAATAACGAATCGTATGAACAACAAAGATGAAAGGCCAAAAGGTCAAAACACTTGTACTGTAAATTGTTGATGTAATACACAAAAATAAGATTAATAAACAGATATTTATGCAAAAAAAATGATGAACGGTTCAATAGAACTAATTCTTTCGGTAGAATAATTTGGGGTAATCGAATTTGGGGTAAAAGCTGCACTAAATAGAATTATTGAAGAGAGCATGAAGCCTGAATAAAATGTGTTGAACATATATCACTTTTATCATATCTGCTGGCCAGCTATGTTTCTTGTTTTAATCATACTGTTACCCTGAATTAATTTGAAATAGTCAAAAAGATTCAGTTTTTATCTTGAAGAGCTAGTACATACGAATAACATTAGTAGCAAAGTAACAGACGAAATAAAGATGGAATACATTGAGGTGGGTGGTACTGTTGGTTCTAAAGATAAATATTTGGACAAATTGTGGATAAGGTTTTTGAACGTCGTTCCAAGGATTGTTCAAATTTTAAATCTCCTATTAGGCAAATACTCATACTTAAACAAAAATGTTTTGAAAGTCTTGTGGCTCAGCGTTTCGTTGATAATGCTATATTGAATGCTGGGAGCGTAATTAACAAAACAGCACTCAAAATCATATAATCGATACAAGGAGGCTGTCGAACCGAAGAAATTAGTGTCTAATCAAGATTAGAGCTTATATTTTCACTCTGCAGATCTCCACCTGTTCACCCTTTTCACAACCGGAAGTCGGATCCGGATGAAATTCGTATGGGACCACAAGAAAATCGGTTCAGCCATCTCTGAGAAAATTGATCGCTCAAAAACGTTACATACATACACAATTTCTGATCTTTACGAACTGATTCGAATGGTATATGACACTCAGCCCTCCGGGCTTTGGTTTCGAAATCGGTTTTCGCAGTGATTGCATAACTTATCTATATGAGAAAGCCAGAAACGACTTCTTCCCATTGTTATGTGCACTTGGCATAATGAATATTTCCTATTTCTAAATCGAGATACCCAAGAAATACTTTATTTCTCAACTCCCGATGTTCTTTTGGATATGGGATTTCTAGAAATATTCAAAAATATACTGCATATAGGCGATTTGAGCCTGTTCTAAAAACCGGGAATTTTTTGTCTCGCGCACCGGGAAAACCGGGGAAAAACCGGGAAATTGAAATCGTCAATTTACTTGCCACCCTGAAAAGTGCCATAAAACGATTAGAAGCTTTAATTGGTATGCTCTGATCTTGTGTCATGCAAGCTCGGATGAAATTCCATGTTATGTCGTTTCGCCTGAGAAATTGACAACTACCCCAGATTGTGCTTAAGATTCTTTCAACTTGTTCATTGAAAAACAATCGGCTGAAAAGTTCGTATCGTTCCTATGAGAGGGCGCCACTAGAATTAAATCCATACCATTTTCAGTTAGTACCAACCTTCAAAAGATACGTGTATAAATTTGACAGCTGTCTGATTATTAGTTTGTGAGATATTGCATTTTGAGTGAAGCTACTTTTGTTATTGTGAAAAAACTACAAGAATCAGCCCCATGGGGTTGTTCGAGCCGTTGATGTGGAACAAGGAAACCAAAATTTCCAATGACTGACATTTTCAATTAATCGTCACACTTTTGAATCCGCAAATGCACAAGAGTCTGCTTAGATTGATCCTTATTAGGAATTAACACCGAAAACGCGAACCCAGAATATAGACTCTATTTATCGTTATTTGTATTTGTTTCGTAGCCGACGAAATTACATCAATAGCCCAAATGTATACAATTAAATGTTTGTACATGCTTGCGATACGGATATCGATATTTAAGCTTCTCTTCACCAAGCTTGTGTTCAAGTTTGGTATGCAAGCAATTATTTTTATAGCGTTTCTCTACCATTATTACCATTTTGCGATTTCGGTTGAAGCGATAAAATATATCTCATTATCAATCGAGTTCATCTTATATAAATTATAAATTAGTCTTATGCACTCAAAATTTACCCTGGGGTAGTTGTCGATTTCTCAGGCGAAACGACATAACATGGGATTTCATCCAATCTTGCATGACACAAGATCAGAGCATACCAATAAAAGCTTCAAATCGTTTATGGCACTTTTTGTCTTGCTGTGTAGCAACAACCTACCTCCTACCCAGTAAATTCGAACATCGGACGCATCGTGCACGAAAGCTTTTGATTGCGTTTCGAGCTTACATAGTGTATCGGTAGAACAAAAGAGTGAAGAAATACCAAAACAGAGAGCGGATGTCTGATACTGAGGGGATGGGATATGTCGGGGTTGGATTTCCAACTCCGAACATAGGGCCAGAGTTTTTCAGGCCCTAAGAGGCGAATGACCTAAAGGTTAAAGCCTCTATGATCAAAACAAAATATTGTATTTCAAACCCTATCGGGGAGACGTCGGTTCGAAAATGCCTTGTTTGATGTTCCTTCGCTCTGTTCCTATAGCGATACGTAATGTAAACATAAAGCTTTCTTAGGTCAACGCGATTGATGCAAATGGTGCAGGATTGTCCGATGACGGGCCGATCGAAGCGCTACGATCGGCCCCATATCGTGCTCAATCGGTCCGATGCGGGTCGACAAAATCCACCGGGCTCTAACAAGCTACGCATACCCTCTCAGCAGACCGTTCAATTTTGTTGATTTTTGAGCGCTTGTTGAACGATATATTGCACGAAATATTCGTTCAATTTGCTGGAACGGTTTGTTGTTGTTTTTTCTCTTGCAAAAATAGTGTGAAAATTAAGTGTTACCTTTCCATAGAAAGAAAATTTGTTGTTATTCTACGTGAAGTAGAAGTATTGTGCAGGTATGTATTGTTAGTTTAAACAAATAAGTGGAGAAAACTTAAGAAATTCTACAGTAAAACTAGTCAAACGGGGCTCCAACTCCTCATGTTAAAAATGGCTCAACAATGGACCTCTGTCTGCCGGGTTTGTTGAACGAAAAAATGGCATTCGGTTCAACGGTCTGTTTCAAAATCGGCAAACGAAGGTCCCGTGTTTGCCTCCCGTTGAACGATTGATTGGACTTTCATTGGACCAATGATCCAACGTATTGGACCAATGAAGGACCACCGTTGAACGTTTTTTTCTAAGTGGGTAAGACTGAAACGTTAGCTATAATTTCGCTTCTATTTGTAGATTCGCGTGCTTCCAACCAGTGATGCCACTTTTCGTTGAAGTTAAATCCGTAGATTTGGTTTCAAGTGTACTTATATTAGTACATTTACATAAACCTCAAGTTTTAAGCTCTAATCCACAAAGGCAGGCTTTTAATAATGACGGATCGATGGCTAATAGATGCATGATTACAATTTCAATTGGACAAGCAAAAAAACAAATGCAGGCGATATAAGAATATTTAATTATTTTCCTTTCATATCAAGAGAAATAATGCTCGATCAGGAGATTCCTGGTGAAATAATGCTCAAACCGTAGATTTCATATGATTCATCCGTAGATCCGTAGAAAAGACAACAATCCATAGATCTACGGGTAAATCCGTAGGGTTGACATCACTGCTTCCAACAGCTTTGCTTTTGCTTCGATTGACCAATCAGAGCGCTGCTTTCCCTTTGATATATCGCTTACTCCTTCAAAACCGTCGACTATGGCAGGGAAATCCGGTATGCCGGAGATTTTTTGCAGCCAAAATAGGACACTGCTAGCTATTAATCAGGATTTCAATGATATAAAATTAATAATACATGGCTATGAACATTCAAATCAATACGTAGAAATATTTCCAATCAAATGGTGATATAATATTAATAACTTATATAAAATTGACTGAGCTGTAATTGTTCAAAACCTGACCACATTTCTACGTGTATTTTTCTTGAGTTTCTAGTTTGCACCGCTATATAGAAAACAAAAATGTGTTCCACATTAAAAATGGAAAAAAAGGAATTTCGTGTGTTGATGAAACACTACTTTTTGATGAAAAAAAGTGCCGCCGATACCAAAAAATGGCTTGATGAGTGTTATCCAGACTCTGCACCGGGCGAAGCAACAATTCGTAAGTGATTTGCAAAATTTCGTACTGGTCATATGAGCACCGAAAACGATGAACGCAGTGGACGTCCAAAAGAGGCTGTTACCGATGAAAACGTGAAAAAAAAATCCACAAAATGATTTTCAATGACCGTAAGGTGAAGTTGATCGAGATAGCTGACACCCTAAAGATATCAAAGGAACGTGTTGGACATATTATTCACGAATATTTGGATATGAGAAAGCTTTGTGCAAAATGGGTGTCGCGTGAGCTCACAATCGATCAAAAACAACAACGAATTGATGATTCTGAGCAGTGTTTGGAGCTGTTATATAGAAATAAAACCGATTTTTTTCGTCGATATATAACAATGGACGAAACATGGCTCCATCACTTCACTCCGGAGTCCAATCGACAGTCAGCTGAGTGGACTGCACGCGATGAACCGAACCCAAAGCGTGGAAAGACTCAACAATCGGCCGGTAAGGTTATGGCGTCTGTATTTTGGGATTCGCATGGTATAATTTTCATCGATTACCTTGAAAAGGTAAAAACCATCAACAGTGACTATTATATAGCGTTCTTAGAGCGTTTGAAGGACGAAATTTCAAAAAAACGGCCTCATTTGAAGAAGAAAAAAGTTTTGTTTCATCAAGACAATGCACCGTGTCACAAGTCGATGAAAACCATGCTGAAATTGAACGAATTGGGCTTCGAATTGCTCCCTCATACACCGTATTCTCCAGATTTGGCCCCCAGTGACTTTTTCCTGTTCTCATACCTCAAGAGAATGCTCGCTGGTAAAACATTTAGAAGCAATGAAGAGGTAATCGCTGAAACTGAGGCCTATTTTGAGGCAAAGGACAAATCGTACTACAAAAATGGTATCGAAAAGTTGGAAGATCGTTATAATCGCTGTATCGCCTCTGATGGCAATTATGTTGAATAATAAAAACGAGTTTTGGCAAAAAAAATGTGTCTTTCTATTAAACGATACGAACTTTTCAGCCGAGCTGTTATCTCGCCTTCAAAAGCATGGCTCAAAAATCAATACTGACAATGTCTAGATAATTTAGTTTAGATGCGATTAGTGCATAAAAACATATATGTTGTCGCGATAAAAATTAAGTGAATGTTATTTTTGTAAAGGTTAGTCCATTTCTATGGCGGCACCATTTTTTTCGGCTCTTGTATCTTGGTAACGTAACGAAACATGAGAGAGAAATAAAATCGGCTCAGCAAGGCTGCCAAACAAGCGGTAGCATTATTGGATCTTATGTGATGTAGTCAAACTTGTTACCGAAAATATCAAGACTTTCTTGGCCACTCGGCTACATCGAGAGGAAAACGTAATAAGCAGAGCGAGCCACGTGGTTATACGCGACCTACTGGCCTCAGCCCTTAACGCTATAAAAATAACTGCTTGCATACAAAACTTGAACACAAGCTTGGCGAAGAGAAGCTTAAATATCGAAATCACAAGTATGTTCACAGATATTGGATATTTGGGATACTTGGGATATTGGTGTAATTTCGTCGGTTATAAAACAAACGATGTTCGGTGTTGGTTCCTAATCAAGATCAATCTAAGCAGACTCTCGTGCAATTGCGGATTCAAATGTGTGACGATTGATTGAACTTTTTTATTGTAGATCATTAGAAATTTTGGTTGTCTTGTTCCACATCAATGGCTCGAACAATCCCATGGGGCTGATCCTTGTAGTTATTTGAGTACATAACACAGACTTTTATCTGCCCTGCTCACTGTTCTCTCAAATGATATTGAAAAGTACTTCAATTTGACTCTCGGATGATGACTGTGATGACATGACTTCTGGTTCCGGAAGTCGAGTTCAAACCGAATATGGAACTCTCGTCGATTTCTCAAATATTGTAGCACCGATTTCAACACATTATATTCATTTACATTATTAACAATATGTTAAAGTAATATAATATATCCGTATATCGGCATCAAATCAATCGAAGTGGGTAATCAAAGGAAATGCAATCTCTAATGCAATAAAAAGAAAAAGCAAAACTCCCCCTCAGTGATTATTGTACTCAAACCAATCATAGTTTCACTTCAACCGCGAAATTCCCAACACCTTATGCAAAATATTATCGCGTAGAAAGTGAATTCCCCGCATGAAAGACCGGCAATTGTCACATCGAACAATAAAAACTATAAAACTGCTGTGCGACGGAAAAGTGGTAGTTGTCTCCTATTCTTACCAATTTCATTCAATTTGCTTCTCGTGTTGTTAAACTTTACCGGTTGCGGTTGACGGCTGTCAGGTGAAGATAAAGAAGGATTGTGTTGCCCTTCCATGGCCATTAATAACACGTGCAACACTCCCTCAATCACGGCAAGACCGTGTTGAAGCATCCTATCACGGCACGGCCCACTTGGATACGCTGGTTTGTCAAAGGTGTAACAATCATGCAAAATCTGCTAAATAAATTTTCTCCTCTCGTTTATTGCAACCGAGTCTGTCAAGGCTTGCCAATGTCATTGACTGACAGCATCGGTATATTGTAGAAAAAAAAAAACATGCATTGTAGTCTCACATTTTACTTACTATTTATGTGCAATGACATGCTCAATGAGCACCCGGTTTTCTTCAATAATTATATTTATAGAAGAAAATCGAACAAGGTGTGAATGTCATTTCGGTAAGAAATCTATTTGTATGCAACTTTTTTTGCCAAGTTTTTCTGACTAATAACATTCCTGTGATGGTTACGCAAACTTCCTCTCGAAATGCACGCACAGGTCAGGATCACCGTTAAGTTTCTGCCCTCGAAAAATTTCAACTCTAACCTTCAATTACTTATGTCATAGATTACACCACAGTCGAATGAACCAATTCCAGCAACGTCAGCGAATTAGACAGGCCCTCAATTTGCGAAACAAAGAAAAGGTCGTCGGCAAGCTCCAGACTCCAACACCGGTAGCAGATGTGTTCTAATTATTATGACCTGGGGCAAAATAGAGCGGGCAATATTTGCCAAAGTCATCGCTCCAGATTCTTTCGACCGCTTAAAGAAACTGGCTAGTATAGGGGCAAAAGTTGGGTCAATTTGTCCAGTCATCACCAACATCTGTAATCAGAAAATGATCAATTTGCTGAAAGAATGTTCCTGGGATCAGCGTCACTCGTTATTATCCGAAGAGCTTTCTTCGCCTTATCCGTCAATCTATTGAATTGATGCAACGGTGAACTATAGACGGCTAAGCTTCGTCGATGTGGAATTACCTTTCTTGCCATAACGATTGGAATGGTGCTGGAGTTTCTGGAAAAATGTTCAATTGTATTGCTTTTTTTTTGTGCGAAACATAAAGTATACAGTGACTTGAAAAAGTCTGTTTGGGCCATCCGCAAGGGGGTCGGACCCCCTTGGGATGACTCCCGCAGCCACAAAGCAACAGCAGTGTTGCTAAGCTCGCTCATATTATGCGTATAATTCTCACATTTGTGTCATCAATACATCTAAAACTCCCGTGTGAGTGTGCTCCTCGTGGTTATTTCCATCCTTTATTTTGTTTTTGCAGTGCTCTTCTGTGAGTGACGATGAAACACCGAGCACTCCTATCGTGCATATTCCACCGCTCATTCTTTCGTTGGCCAACTCGTCGGCGTGCACACTCTTATTTACGCTGTTCCTCATAAATACTCGTACTCTTGCTCCCACTCACAATTTTGCTCCCACTTGTACTCTTATACCGTTTTTTTTTTCTATGCGCGGAGGATTAAAATGAAATCTGATCAAGCTCGATCATGCTGTGATTAGAAGCAATTATAATTACAATAAAGAAAACAATAACAAATCATGATTCATGCAGCAGTTTCCAAAATATCCATACTTAACTTGAATTTCATAAACAGAGGTAACAGGAGCACAAAACTCGACTAGAGAGAACACAAACAAGCTTTCAACCCAGCCCGGTGGCAAGAATAAAGCGAGTAAGATGGAATACGCCTTGCACTCGTTCGAGAATGTGCTGCATGCACTGGGTTCTCATTATATTAGCAACACTGAGCAACAGGCAAAGAAGGAAATATTATTAAAAAAAAACAAAAAAACACTAAACTTTATAGGCCATAACGGTCAATTTTTTGCTTAACTTACTGTAGGAACATAAGATCTTTCATTTGAATCTTTGGAATACCGGACTGCCATCTCCGAGAAAAGAAAGTGAGATCCTTTTTTGAGAATATGACTATTTTTTTCTTAAGGCAGTTTACATAAGTTTTTCTTCACCGTAGCATCACTTTTACATAAAATTCTTATCCTAATATAATTCTAAAATAGTCACAACGATTTAAATCAATTAAAACATATCCTCTCATTACTTAAATAACATATTAGGTAATTTGTCATTAATTATGAAATCTATATTATTATTTGAACCAAACGATTAACTTCTATATATTATAAAATAAGCTGTTATTTTCAGACATTTTGTTGATAATTTCATAAACTATTTCGAGCTATTGGTTGAACTCATGGACGCAGCTGGAATCAGAACTAAGTCTTGAAAGGGTCATTTATTAAACTGAAACTCCAATTGTCTTTATGAAATGATAAAGAAGTTTCATGTATGGAAGGTCACGACAAGCAAGAATGTCTCGAACTGGAACATTGGATAATCTACCTTGGGTACGCAAGGAATTTATTAGTTGAGATCTGACATCACGATACTCCACGCATGTCGAAACGACATGATCAATATTCCGATAACCTTCACCACAAGCACAATGATTAGTCTCGGAGAGTCCAATTCGAAGGAGATGTGCGTCTAACATGTAGTGATTGGACATGAGTCTGGACATCATATGAATGAAAACCCTACTCACATCCAGTCCTCTGAACGTGCCATTTGAGCCAATTTGTTCTGATTCTGATTTTATATAGATATGAACGGGCTGTCACTGTTCAATAGTATTTGATTTTATTGCATTTTTTCCCTGTTCTTTACTGTTCTTTACGTTTTTCCCTACTTTTCAAGAACCACTATGCGATGCTGCACATATCTGCACCTTAAAGGTTATTTCTAATTATTTGTGGGGTCGACAATAAAAATCACAAAGACAAGGGCTATAGTTTTGTAAATAAAGCCGGGGCAAGTAAAATTTAAATGAAATCAGAATATTTATAACATAAAACACCTACATAAATATCGTTATATAAATCTGTTTCTAATATATCAGGCGTTGGAATAAATTAGTAGCGGTTTTTTCTTCTTCTAAGTTTCATGATTTTTAGTGAGAGTATCATTGCAGTACCGTTTTCCAAAGTGTAGTCCATCGTTATGTACCACTTTCTCTCATCTTTCTTGTAAGACTCGGATACCATGTTTAAAAAATTCCTTTAACTCAGATTCAACAAATGAAGCGATCCAATTTTTGGTGGTGTTGTAGTTTTTGAAACTTACCTGACAAGTTATGCGCCATGGATTGGAGCAAATAGCAGTCGTATGGAACAATGTCTGATAAAAAATGGCGGCTGGGGCAGAACTTTTCATTGCAGCGATTACAATAAAATAAATTCAGAGACCTCAAATTATTAATAAAAAATCATCCAGCTGACGTTTATCGACGTATTTATGGTTTTTGCCAACTTTTGTATGTAGAGGCATCACTGTGCACCGACCTAGATCATCTCTATCCCAAGAAGCTTGCCAGCTGACAAGTGTTCTTTGGCGAGACGAGCTATAGAATTCGTTGAAAGCAATCGGTCTCTCATAAATATCACCCTCAATAGCACCACACTTGGCTAAAATATCGGCTCTTTCATTGCCTGGAATGGAGCAATGAGCCGGGACCCAGACTATAGTGATTTGATAATTATTGTTCAATATGTCGTTCAGGTACTGTTTTATTTTGCCCAAGAAAAAAGGTTCATTTTTGCCAGCAGCGTTTGAGCGAAAGGCTTCAATTGCACTCAGGCTATCTGTGAAAAGAAAATAATGGTTTGGAGATAATGTGACGATTACACTCAAACTCAAAATGAAACGGTTGCTAACTCTGCTATATAAACAGATGCAGGTTCTTGAAGCCTGAATGAGGCCGAAACATTATTGTTGAACATACCAAACCCTGTCGCTTCTTCGATTCGCGATCCGTCCGTGTAAAACATTTTCTCAGAGTCAATATGCCTGAACTTACTTGAAAATATTTTTGGGATTTCCATAGAGCGTAGGCGATCCGGGATTTCACGCACTTCGCGTTACATGGATATGTCGAAAAATAAAGTTGAGTCAGGGACATTTAGGAGGCTGACACGGATAGGAATATATCTTGTAGGGTTTATTTCCTGGAACATATAGTTAAAATATACTGTCATGAATGACTATTATCTGCCGTCGTTATTCGAAAACCGGGAACCAGGATAGCCGGAATCAGTTTGTTTGGCTGCCTACTGATAATGGCTACCGATTGGAATACTTTCGAGACCAATTTAGAAAACTTTTTACTCTTTTCGTTTCAACTTTTTAAGTGACAGTACACAAATTTTAACACACTTTACCTTATCATTCCGGAACTCAAAGTCGGATCTGAATGAAATTCAGGAATACCGTGTAGAACCACGAGACCTTTCACTTGAATCTAAGTTGGTCAACATCGATTAAGTCATTTTCGAATGGCATATGGCACTTGGCCAATTTTTACTAGTCGATTTTCAAGTGATTGCACAACCTTTCTATATGAGAAAGGCAAAACAGCGAAAGTACGAAGAACTTCGAGATCAACTTACTTCATTTAACGAAGTATTTGAACTCTCTATTGGGGTATTTTCTTTGAGTAAAAGTTTAAAAAGTAATTATACAGAAGCAATTTTTACTAAAGGTCTGAGATTAGAATTTTATTGCACGATGTTGAACAATCGTTCGCACCGCATGCAAATAATTTCTGGCTCCGGAAAAAATACGCAGAGTAAAAACGCTAGAAAATATTTTCAAACTCAGATTACAAGTTTTACTATGGTAGGATTATTTTTGCCACTCGCCGCCTCATGCGCTGTCGCCACCGGGCCACTAAACCACGCCCTCGTGCATGGTCCCTATTTCCAGAAGAAACCGTTCATATATAAATGTAATATAGTGAAACGTCTGACTTTCTCAAAGGTCCATAGAAATGATGACATGCCGTACTGAAACAACGTCATTTTTACAGACGAAGGTAAATACAACCTATTTGGGTCTGGTGGAAAAGTAAAAGTTTAGAGAATAAATGCTACAACCAAGGATGGCTTTTATCGTATCAAAGAATGCTCACCAGCAACTCTTCACACGATTGAATCAGTGCCATCAAAGAGAGACGGATATCATCGCAACAACAAAAATCCGGCATGGCTCATTTAAGGGGCGGTAGGGTCTAACACTTTTGAAAAATCATTTATTATTATATTTTCTTATAGTGAACCATTTGAAGAATTTTCTGTTAAATTTTCAAGCCTATTGTAACGAAATTCTGGAAGTTAAGGATCTTTATCTATGGCTATCTCTTTCCACGAAGAAGCAAGAGCTCGGTTCACAGGCCCAAGATTTCTACTTCGATTGACTTCAAAACTTGACAAACATTCTTGAAATGTTTCGTTATAATATATTATAAAATAAAATATATGATTTTTTGAAAATGTTAAACCCTACGGGCTCCCTGGAGTAATTAATTGTTTCCATTGATTTTATAGACAAAAACCTTTAAACGCGTTTTCCTCGAAAGCAGGTTTTGAAAGTCCGTGTCCATCGTCATTTAAAAACTACTGCACCAATTTTTTTTTCAAATTTTGCACACACTTTCTACATATAAAAAACCAGACCCCAACGTTTTCCTTTTCATTGTTTGTTACTTTGGGAAGGTTTAACAGCTACAAAATGGCGAATTTTTTCGTGAAAAATCATAGTTTTCACTTTGAACAACCACCAAAAATTTAAACCATGGAACGCAAAAACTTGTTGTAAACCATAATACACAGTGGTGGCAAAAATAAACTCAAGATTACCAGCTCCCATATAAACCAAAAAAAATACTGGAATTTAGTGTTTTTACTTATTACCCGCTCGCTTTCCCATTTCCGCATCCAAACCAAAGAAATAGAAAGGAACTAAAATTTTAACGATCTATTAACAGTAGGACTTTTCGCTTTCTTCAACTGCTATGCAAGTTTGGCAGTTGTCATTTGCAGGAAAATATGAAAAAACTGAAAATATCATTAGCCAGCTTTTTTATGTAAGGTTTTGCTTCGACTAACCAAGCATTTGAACCATGTAAAACGTCTAATGGTCGGGTGCTGCTTAGTAATTAACTTTCAGCAGTGCTAACGTCTCTATTTACAGTATAAAAATCGAGAGAAACAAAGCCATTTCTTTGATATACGATTTTTTTCATAACAGTCACTCTACGGACATAATGCCCCACCTTCAATTCAACAGTATCCTCGGTTTCCTATTTTAATTAATTGATTTCTGATGCAAAGAATATCTTTATTAACTGCTTTTCTTTCATACCGACATTTCAAGAGGCATATAGCATCATTGTTGTGGGGCATATTATACGGTTGCTAGGGCATTATGACAACGGCAAGCGAAAAAAATGAGAATGTGGTCGTTTTGGAAAATGTGTTTGTGTCAATCAATTCTCATTACTTCTACCGAAATCCTTGGAAATTATGTTCCTCGAACGTATTGCAAAGAAATACATACATTCTCGAAGAAAATATGTTTGTATATTTAGAAATATCTCAATGTTTTCTTAAGAGGGGGGGGCATATTATAACACTTTACCGTAAATCTACACTTTTAATATGGAATAAACAATACTCGCCAATAAGCTTCGATAAACATAGGAAAGTGTCACAAAAATGCCATAGTTACACCATAATATCCAAAGCAAATAAACACGTTTGATTTTTGCACCAATCTCCTACTGCTTCTAGCGCCATTTGAACTGTGTCACACTTTTAAAATATTACGTTAGCGAAATGTAATAAATTTCTTCTGCATTCATATCCAAAGAGCCGCTGAAAGTGATGTGAGATAAATTGGACGACATCGAAGAGTCCTATTTGAATTGTAAATAAAAAATCATAAACCACTCTATCTTGAGTTCATCTTTGGTCGAAAACATGATTATCTTGAGTTCATCATCTGCTCGAAAACATGATTATTTTTTACTCTTCGATTGTTATTTCTAACGGAAGCTCCGCCAAAAACCATTTCGCCGAAAGTCGTTTCGCCGAACGCTATTTCGCCGAATAGGTCATTTCGTCGAAAGTCATTTCGCCGAAAGGGACATTTCGACGAAAGGGTAATTTCGAATACATTATATTATTATTATCCTGTAGAACTGATGTGGCGCAGCCACATAACCGAAGCCAAGATGTCTCGGCGGCGGCGGCGGCGGCCTCTTGCATACAAACCTGTAACCGCCTCGATTGCCCGGTCTACTCAAAGCTAGGTTTTTTTGCTTTAGTTAAGTCCGAACGAGCGGTAGCGAGGTCGGACAGCACACGAATCAAATCAATGTGGCGAAGCCGCATTAGATGTTTTTTCACTTAGTAAACGAAAAATACCACATACATTTGCTTGGTAGATTCACCTATGCAATTGCTTTGATGCTTAGTGGCTAATAGTCAACAAGTTTCCTTGGGAACTCCGCGCTGACGTTCATGAATCAATCTTTATTCAATAGTACAAAAATCAATATTTATTCAAGAAGTACAATTGTAGGTTTCATTCATTTGTTTTTAATTTAAATCAATTCCAATTATAATATTAAGACAACTGCAGGAATCGGTGAAATAACCCTTTCGGCGAAATGACATTCGGCGAAGTGTCATTCGACGAAATGACCCTGATCCATTTCTGTCAACGAAAAAATCTCTAGTGAAAATTACTTCTATGGAAATTTCTTTCCATACTATCAGTTAAAGAAAATGCAGTCGGATCGGCGGATAGGACTCTGGTCTTACAATCCAGTTGTCGTATGCTCGAGCCCCGACCTGGAAGGATTCTTAGTGTCAGTCAGTAGGATCGTAGCACTAGCCATGCAATGAACGCTAAGAATCGGCTGCGAAAACTGTAGAAACAGAAATGTCAAATGCTACACTTGGAATGTAATTCCAAAACTTTGCTTTACTAAATAAAATACTATAGTAAAAAGTTATATTGTATTGTCAAACAAGCAAAGCAAAGTCTTGGCATTACATTCCTTTTGTGGAATTTGGCCTTTCTGTTTCAACAGACTTCGCAGCCGATTCTTAGTGTACATAATCATTGCATGGCTAGTACTATGGATCCTACTGACACTAAGAATCCATCCAGGTTGGGGCTCGAACATACGACAACTGGCTTGTAAGACCAGCGTCCTATGCATTGAACCGCCAACCCGGGTCAAACAAAGTATGTTCAAATAACTTTACATCCATACAATTTTTTATTGGGTCAGAATTGAACTATTCGATAAAAAATAACTACAAAAATACAAAATTTGTAAATGTAGATTGTAAATGTAAATTATTCTCGAAATGGTACACAACTAATGATGATAAATAAATATTTTGAGAATAAATTATAAGATTTACCTGAATCATATAAATAATACAAATACCTGAAAAAACTGAAACATGATTATTTACGTTGTTCCATACCTTTTGATCAAATACTTCCCATTTCTTAATATTTCAATCATTTGACTGAGAGTTTTTCATAAGCCATTACTGCTTTCGAAAAGAATTCGAATCCATTCAAAAATCTTCAGTCAAAGAGCAAGCTGTAGATATTTCAGTAATGCGTTCCCAATTGATAATGATAAACCATTGTCATTAATAAACACTTGTTACAAATCATGTGAAAAATCATTTCTACCAAATAGAAACAATAAAACCCCTAGGTTCCATACAAACGGAACTTTAATCTATGGTTCACCAAAAAGAACAAGTTGCTGGCCTTATCCATTCTTCTATTTTATGTTTGCAGAATATAAATGTTAAAACATCTGGTTAAGTAGCATTAAAGTAGCTACAATAAAGAATTAGGTTATTTATTGTTTTGCATTATTTTCCTAAAATGCCTAGCTAACTCTTATAACACTCGTCATATGGAGTCATTTTTTTTTTTTGCAAAAATCGAATCCTGATAGCAACGATGGAAATAAAGATGATCCGTAACAGAATCTCAAACAGACAAAAGTAAGGTATTAAGTCATGTTTCGGATACTAATAGATTTACATATCCTGGTTGGTTAGATTTTTTTTCATGAAAAACGTATGCATGACTTGCAGCGAACTGGAAGACTGTGTCGGCGAAATATTTAAATAGGGGAGACCGGGGCTAGTTGGCCGAACGGCCGATTGGCAGAGTAGCTTTTCTGAAAAGGCTATTATGCGCAGTGGCGACATCTATAATGATTTTGGTGGAGCATTAGGTCACCCAAATTTCTGTTTCTGTTTTGTAAAGTATTAAGTGTAACGTGGATCAATATATATATATATATATATATATATTTGATTTCCAAAAACGTGGTACCATTGAAAAGGGTATTCAAAACTTTACAAAATGGCATATCGGTTTTCAGTATAACCTTACTTTTATTTTTGTTAATCGTGATTGTTCTCGAAAACATTCATTGGGGCAGGTTGGCCGAGTTTTGTGCGAGGTTCGTTGGCCGAGTTGTAATTTTAGCTTAGAGTAAAGTGCACTTGGATATTCGTGAAATGTTACCCTTTTTACCTTTTTTTATATATAAAAAAATAGGTATAGAACTCGCTCAAACTTTCGAAAAATTTTTCGAGGCCCGGAGGGCCGAATGTCATATACCAATCGATTCAGCTCGACGAACTGAGCAAATGTCCGTGTGTGTATGCATGTGTGTTGTCAACAAAGAGGTCGAGATCTCAGAGATGGCTGGACCGATTTTGATCAAACTAGTCGCAAATGAAAGGTCTCCCCGTCACCCAGAACGCTATTGAATGGTATGGAGATCGGATGTTTACTTTTTGAGTTATACGAAGTTTTATGTCAAAATTTTCAGTTTTTTGACAGTATCTGTCACAATGGACCTTGAAAACAGAATATGTTTTCAGAATAAGATTCCACACGGTAATAGCTATCCAACAAGCCATAGATTGTTAAAATCCGTCCATTTTTACCAGAGATATCGAAATTTTTGTGTAAGCGACTTTTCCCCTATATTCCAGCCCTAGAAGTTCTGAGCGCTGTATGGCAAATAAAGGCTTGGGAGCAACGTAAAACACGATTTTTTATACTGTTACATACAATTGTTTCTAAGTCCCAAAACGACTGTGTACAGCATCCTTTTTCATGACATTTTGCCTCGGAACGATTTTAGCACGGTTCGTTTTTGGCAACATAATCGTTCGAATATGACATATTGGAAAGATGGCAGTACTTCCGAATTCAGAACAATTTCATAATTATATTGATTTAAACTGCTTACAGCAATAAATGCTGGAAGAACATAACACCCATATACCATTTGAATCAGTTCGTCGAGATCAGCAAATGCGTATGCGACAAATAATTTCACTCAATTTTTTACCTTATTTTCAAAGATGACTCAACAAACTCAGATTCATATGAAAATTCGTATGCTCCTGAACATGGTTCCTGAATTATGTTTGGATCCGACTTCTGGTTCCGGAACTACAGGATGATATGTGAAACGAAATTAAGACTGTGTAACTCATTTTTCTCGTAGATGGTTGAACCGATCTAAGATTCAAATGAAATCTAAGAATCATCTAAGATTCGCTGATTTGAATAGTCGACAACTAAATAAACTTATTTCATTTAGGGGTTAGCCAAATTTTGTGCTAGGGCACATAACCGTTTTTATTATTTTTACGTTTCGTCTTTGACTCATCAGTGCAGAGCAGTTCAAATTGAACTGCTTAGTGCTAAACTCGGCAGTTCAATTTGAACCGCTAAGCAGACGTAAAGTTTCTGCTACTTACAGAACACTTTTTGTTTTGCAACGGAGTGCAATGTCTTTTCTGACGTGCCGAACGAAAACGTGTTTTCGACTATTTCTGGCCGATGCAGGTATGGTCATTTAGGGGTTAGCCAAATTTTGTGCTAGGGCACATAACCGTTTTTATTATTTTTACGTTTCGTCTTTGACTCATCAGTGCAGAGCAGTTCAAATTGAACTGCTTAGTGCTAACTTCGGCAGTTCAATTTGAACCGCTAAGCAGACGTAAAGTTTCTGCTACTTACAGAACACTTTTTGTTTTGCAACGGAGTGCAATGTCTTTTCTGACGTGCCGAACGGAAACTTTACGTCTGCTTAGCGGTTCAAATTGAACTGCCGAGTTTAGCACTAAGCAGTTCAATTTGAACTGCTCTGCACTGATGAGTCAAAGACGAAACGTAAAAATAATAAAAACGGTTATGTGCCCTAGCACAAAATTTGGCTAACCCCTAAATGACCATACCTGCATCGGCCAGAAACAGTCGAAAACACGTTTTCGTTCGGCACGTCAGAAAAGACATTGCACTCCGTTGCAAAACAAAAAGTGTTCTGTAAGTAGCAGAAACTTTACGTCTGCTTAGCGGTTCAAATTGAACTGCCGAGTTTAGCACTAAGCAGTTCAATTTGAACTGCTCTGCACTGATGAGTCAAAGACGAAACGTAAAAATAATAAAAACGGTTATGTGCCCTAGCACAAAATTTGGCTAACCCCTAAATGACCATACCTGCATCGGCCAGAAATAGTCGAAAACACGTTTTCGTTCGGCACGTCAGAAAAGACATTGCACTCCGTTGCAAAACAAAAAGTGTTCTGTAAGTAGCAGAAACTTTACGTCTGCTTAGCGGTTCAAATTGAACTGCCGAGTTTAGCACTAAGCAGTTCAATTTGAACTGCTCTGCACTGATGAGTCAAAGACGAAACGTAAAAATAATAAAAACGGTTATGTGCCCTAGCACAAAATTTGGCTAACCCCTAAATGACCATACCTGCATCGGCCAGAAATAGTCGAAAACACGTTTTCGTTCGGCACGTCAGAAAAGACATTGCACTCCGTTGCAAAACAAAAAGTGTTCTGTAAGTAGCAGAAACTTTACGTCTGCTTAGCGGTTCAAATTGAACTGCCGAGTTTAGCACTAAGCAGTTCAATTTGAACTGCTCTGCACTGATGAGTCAAAGACGAAACGTAAAAATAATAAAAACGGTTATGTGCCCTAGCACAAAATTTGGCTAACCCCTAAATGACCATACCTGCATCGGCCAGAAATAGTCGAAAACACGTTTTCGTTCGGCACGTCAGAAAAGACATTGCACTCCGTTGCAAAACAAAAAGTGTTCTGTAAGTAGCAGAAACTTTACGTCTGCTTAGCGGTTCAAATTGAACTGCCGAGTTTAGCACTAAGCAGTTCAATTTGAACTGCTCTGCACTGATGAGTCAAAGACGAAACGTAAAAATAATAAAAACGGTTATGTGCCCTAGCACAAAATTTGGCTAACCCCTAAATGACCATACCTGCATCGGCCAGAAATAGTCGAAAACACGTTTTCGTTCGGCACGTCAGAAAAGACATTGCACTCCGTTGCAAAACAAAAAGTGTTCTGTAAGTAGCAGAAACTTTACGTCTGCTTAGCGGTTCAAATTGAACTGCCGAGTTTAGCACTAAGCAGTTCAATTTGAACTGCTCTGCACTGATGAGTCAAAGACGAAACGTAAAAATAATAAAAACGGTTATGTGCCCTAGCACAAAATTTGGCTAACCCCTAAATGACCATACCTGCATCGGCCAGAAATAGTCGAAAACACGTTTTCGTTCGGCACGTCAGAAAAGACATTGCACTCCGTTGCAAAACAAAAAGTGTTCTGTAAGTAGCAGAAACTTTACGTCTGCTTAGCGGTTCAAATTGAACTGCCGAGTTTAGCACTAAGCAGTTCAATTTGAACTGCTCTGCACTGATGAGTCAAAGACGAAACGTAAAAATAATAAAAACGGTTATGTGCCCTAGCACAAAATTTGGCTAACCCCTAAATGACCATACCTGCATCGGCCAGAAATAGTCGAAAACACGTTTTCGTTCGGCACGTCAGAAAAGACATTGCACTCCGTTGCAAAACAAAAAGTGTTCTGTAAGTAGCAGAAACTTTACGTCTGCTTAGCGGTTCAAATTGAACTGCCGAGTTTAGCACTAAGCAGTTCAATTTGAACTGCTCTGCACTGATGAGTCAAAGACGAAACGTAAAAATAATAAAAACGGTTATGTGCCCTAGCACAAAATTTGGCTAACCCCTAAATGACCATACCTGCATCGGCCAGAAATAGTCGAAAACACGTTTTCGTTCGGCACGTCAGAAAAGACATTGCACTCCGTTGCAAAACAAAAAGTGTTCTGTAAGTAGCAGAAACTTTACGTCTGCTTAGCGGTTCAAATTGAACTGCCGAGTTTAGCACTAAGCAGTTCAATTTGAACTGCTCTGCACTGATGAGTCAAAGACGAAACGTAAAAATAATAAAAACGGTTATGTGCCCTAGCACAAAATTTGGCTAACCCCTAAATGACCATACCTGCATCGGCCAGAAATAGTCGAAAACACGTTTTCGTTCGGCACGTCAGAAAAGACATTGCACTCCGTTGCAAAACAAAAAGTGTTCTGTAAGTAGCAGAAACTTTACGTCTGCTTAGCGGTTCAAATTGAACTGCCGAGTTTAGCACTAAGCAGTTCAATTTGAACTGCTCTGCACTGATGAGTCAAAGACGAAACGTAAAAATAATAAAAACGGTTATGTGCCCTAGCACAAAATTTGGCTAACCCCTAAATGACCATACCTGCATCGGCCAGAAACAGTCGAAAACACGTTTTCGTTCGGCACGTCAGAAAAGACATTGCACTCCGTTGCAAAACAAAAAGTGTTCTGTAAGTAGCAGAAACTTTACGTCTGCTTAGCGGTTCAAATTGAACTGCCGAGTTTAGCACTAAGCAGTTCAATTTGAACTGCTCTGCACTGATGAGTCAAAGACGAAACGTAAAAATAATAAAAACGGTTATGTGCCCTAGCACAAAATTTGGCTAACCCCTAAATGACCATACCTGCATCGGCCAGAAATAGTCGAAAACACGTTTTCGTTCGGCACGTCAGAAAAGACATTGCACTCCGTTGCAAAACAAAAAGTGTTCTGTAAGTAGCAGAAACTTTACGTCTGCTTAGCGGTTCAAATTGAACTGCCGAGTTTAGCACTAAGCAGTTCAATTTGAACTGCTCTGCACTGATGAGTCAAAGACGAAACGTAAAAATAATAAAAACGGTTATGTGCCCTAGCACAAAATTTGGCTAACCCCTAAATGACCATACCTGCATCGGCCAGAAATAGTCGAAAACACGTTTTCGTTCGGCACGTCAGAAAAGACATTGCACTCCGTTGCAAAACAAAAAGTGTTCTGTAAGTAGCAGAAACTTTACGTCTGCTTAGCGGTTCAAATTGAACTGCCGAGTTTAGCACTAAGCAGTTCAATTTGAACTGCTCTGCACTGATGAGTCAAAGACGAAACGTAAAAATAATAAAAACGGTTATGTGCCCTAGCACAAAATTTGGCTAACCCCTAAATGACCATACCTGCATCGGCCAGAAATAGTCGAAAACACGTTTTCGTTCGGCACGTCAGAAAAGACATTGCACTCCGTTGCAAAACAAAAAGTGTTCTGTAAGTAGCAGAAACTTTACGTCTGCTTAGCGGTTCAAATTGAACTGCCGAGTTTAGCACTAAGCAGTTCAATTTGAACTGCTCTGCACTGATGAGTCAAAGACGAAACGTAAAAATAATAAAAACGGTTATGTGCCCTAGCACAAAATTTGGCTAACCCCTAAATGACCATACCTGCATCGGCCAGAAATAGTCGAAAACACGTTTTCGTTCGGCACGTCAGAAAAGACATTGCACTCCGTTGCAAAACAAAAAGTGTTCTGTAAGTAGCAGAAACTTTACGTCTGCTTAGCGGTTCAAATTGAACTGCCGAGTTTAGCACTAAGCAGTTCAATTTGAACTGCTCTGCACTGATGAGTCAAAGACGAAACGTAAAAATAATAAAAACGGTTATGTGCCCTAGCACAAAATTTGGCTAACCCCTAAATGACCATACCTGCATCGGCCAGAAATAGTCGAAAACACGTTTTCGTTCGGCACGTCAGAAAAGACATTGCACTCCGTTGCAAAACAAAAAGTGTTCTGTAAGTAGCAGAAACTTTACGTCTGCTTAGCGGTTCAAATTGAACTGCCGAGTTTAGCACTAAGCAGTTCAATTTGAACTGCTCTGCACTGATGAGTCAAAGACGAAACGTAAAAATAATAAAAACGGTTATGTGCCCTAGCACAAAATTTGGCTAACCCCTAAATGACCATACCTGCATCGGCCAGAAATAGTCGAAAACACGTTTTCGTTCGGCACGTCAGAAAAGACATTGCACTCCGTTGCAAAACAAAAAGTGTTCTGTAAGTAGCAGAAACTTTACGTCTGCTTAGCGGTTCAAATTGAACTGCCGAGTTTAGCACTAAGCAGTTCAATTTGAACTGCTCTGCACTGATGAGTCAAAGACGAAACGTAAAAATAATAAAAACGGTTATGTGCCCTAGCACAAAATTTGGCTAACCCCTAAATGACCATACCTGCATCGGCCAGAAATAGTCGAAAACACGTTTTCGTTCGGCACGTCAGAAAAGACATTGCACTCCGTTGCAAAACAAAAAGTGTTCTGTAAGTAGCAGAAACTTTACGTCTGCTTAGCGGTTCAAATTGAACTGCCGAGTTTAGCACTAAGCAGTTCAATTTGAACTGCTCTGCACTGATGAGTCAAAGACGAAACGTAAAAATAATAAAAACGGTTATGTGCCCTAGCACAAAATTTGGCTAACCCCTAAATGACCATACCTGCATCGGCCAGAAATAGTCGAAAACACGTTTTCGTTCGGCACGTCAGAAAAGACATTGCACTCCGTTGCAAAACAAAAAGTGTTCTGTAAGTAGCAGAAACTTTACGTCTGCTTAGCGGTTCAAATTGAACTGCCGAGTTTAGCACTAAGCAGTTCAATTTGAACTGCTCTGCACTGATGAGTCAAAGACGAAACGTAAAAATAATAAAAACGGTTATGTGCCCTAGCACAAAATTTGGCTAACCCCTAAATGACCATACCTGCATCGGCCAGAAATAGTCGAAAACACGTTTTCGTTCGGCACGTCAGAAAAGACATTGCACCCCGTTGCAAAACAAAAAGTGTTCTGTAAGTAGCAGAAACTTTACGTCTGCTTAGCGGTTCAAATTGAACTGCCGAGTTTAGCACTAAGCAGTTCAATTTGAACTGCTCTGCACTGATGAGTCAAAGACGAAACGTAAAAATAATAAAAACTTATTTCAGTTTTAGTGGTATTCAGTTTTCGATTCGGAAGGCACCCAACAATTTAACTCGTACTACGATTTCTCAAAGTTGTATACACTGATTTTTAAACATTTTGAAACAAATGTAAACTACTCAGGTGAATTTGTCTGACTTCGGCTACACCGATTTTCGAATTTCGGCTCCAGTATCGAATCGTTTCTCAGAAAGAATTAAAAATAAACTTATAGTCCCACAGAAAATTAAATAATTTTATCCAATGCTGACTTCCGATTCTGGAATTATAGGAGGATGAATTTTTAAAATTCAAACCGATATAGAAGATGATAATCCCGAAAAGCTTGAAAGTTGGACTCAAAACTATTGCAATTTATTCGTCATATGGCCATACGAATCGGTTTGGTTTATGCTGGTTCCTGAATACCGGCTCTGGAAGTACCTTAAACTACCGTAAATTCTAAAGTGGAACTTACTTCGACATATCATGAAATGTTTAATCGATTGTCCCCTGTTTAGATAGAGTAATGAGTGATTAAAATGTCAAATTGCAGCTAAAAACGACGGTCATTAAAATAATGTCATGAAAACCGAAGAATATTCATGAAAAAAAACACATGCGGGGTAATAAAAAAAGGTATCATCTCACTGCTAGGTGGATTAAGCACGTTTTTTTAGACGGAATTGGATTGTATGTTTATATTGATGATTATAAGGAAAAGTATACATAAGAAATGAGTAATGGAAATGAATTAAAATCATTGACAAATAGAGATTAGAATTATTAAGAGTTGCAAATTATCGATATAAAAGATGATTCCAATATTTTATGAATCAAATACCATAAAAACTTTTAGCATTTAGAGTTTCTGACAGGATTTCTCGCAGATTGACCCAATCCCGAACAAAACTCGTCCATCAGTATAGAATCTGCAGATGTAAGCCATCCTGACCTCTCCCCAAGGCAAGTATGCGAACTGATTCGGAGGGGCGTCAAGCTCGTGAATCGCGAATTGATCCAAAATTTTACCAACTCTCTAATAAAAGTCGCAGTAAAAGTAAAAAAGTAAAAGTAAGGAGTAAAAAATGAAACCAAGCGTAAGCGCGAACACTGGTGGAGAAAAAGGTAGAAGGGAAGCTGGAAAAGTTCGCTAATGCTGCCGAAACTAATTTCAAAATAGTTAAAAAAGACTCAAAATCCAAGAAGGGGTGTTTTTTCACGTACTTACATAATGAAAATGATGCATACTAACTTTTATAACGAATGAAAATGTTTATTGATACAATTAATGTGTTTTACCAATTTTTTTTAAACTCGGCCAACCTACCCCGGCTCTGGGGTTGGTTGACCAATTTTTTTCTTCGTATTTCATTGTTGTTACCTATTTTTCTGAGTTTTATTCAGGAAGGAAAAAAATTACACATGTGCTCGAAAGGTGTATCTTCATGACAGAGCAAAGCGTTTATCAAAAAGTCTAATCAGAAAGCCCCGGTCTCCCCTATATTGCAATCAAACAATCTAACTGAGAATTCTATCGTTTTTGTAATGTTTGATAATGGTGTCTCTAGTGAATGTTGGATTGTTATATACCGAGGGTAAGTAATCAATAAATTAATCGATTTTCTTTAACTTACTTTTCTAATTATCCTTTTTTATCAAAAACGTCCGCTTTTGTGAGTAGCAACGTGTTTCAAGCCGATTCTCTTACTTCCGTTGCAGGAAAAAAAACATTTTTTGAAAAAATCGTACACGAAGGTTGACAGTATCGATCTATTGCAAATGTTTTTGAACGAAGTATAAAATTCAATGCTCGCAAAGTCCGGTAAAATCTAGTGTTGTTGTTTTTGCCTTTCTCATATAGAAAGGTTATGCAATCACTTGAAAAACCGACTAGTGAAAATTGGCCCGGAGGGCCAAGTGTCATATACCATTCGACTCAGTTCATCGAGCTGAGCAATGTCTGTGTGTGTGTGTGTGTATGTATGTGTCAAATAATCCCACTAGGTTTCTCGGAGATGGCTGAACCGATTTTGACAAACTAGGATTCAAATGAAAGGTCTCGTGGTCCCATACGGAATTCCTAAATTTCATCCGAATCCGACTTCCGGTTCCGGAATTATAGGGTAAAGTGTGTTCAATATTGTACACCGTCACTTAAACCGGCGAAACAAAATACGTAAAAAAAATCTAAACTGGTCTCAAAACTACACAAATTGATAGTAATTATCAGTAGGCAACTAAACAAACAAATTCCGGCTATCCTGGTTATCGGTATCCGGTTCCGGAAGTACCGGAAATAGTGGTCATATATACCAAAATGGATCTCACTCACTTTTCTCAGTGATGGTTTGACCGATTTCCACAAACTTAGAAAGGTCTCGTAGTCCCATACGGAATTCCTGAATTTCATCCGGATCCGACTTTCGGTTCCGGAGTTATAGGGTAAAGTGTGTTCAATATTGCACACCGTCACTTAAAATATTTACGGATGCAACAAACATTTAAATCGTAATTTAGAGTGCGTACTAAAAGAGTTTGTGTGTCATGTTAGTCGGGTTCCGGTGCCGAAAGTGCATATAATAGTGAACCCATTTCGTTTTCTTAAAGATGACTTACGCAATCAAAGCACTGTTTTATTCTGTATGTTATGCATAAACAATCTCTTGGTTTCTTTCAAAAATCGAAGAGAAAAATTTTGTATAGAATACCACAATATTATATGTACATAAGAAAGGCATCAATACACCACTAGGTGGATTTAAACAGGTTTTTATCAAAACGTCCGCTTTTGTGAGAAGCAACGTGTTTCAAGCCGATTCTCTTACTTCCGTTGCAGGAAAAAAACATTTTTTAGAAAAATCGTACATGAAGGTTGACAGTATCGATCTGTTGCAAATGTTATTGAACGAAGTATAAAATTCAATGCTCGCAAAGTCCGGTAATTTTTTTTCTTTTGGTTTTGTTTGCGATACTTTGTCTAACTAAATAATAAACAGTGTTTAATCTAAGTTCCGACCTTCAGCAATACGAGTTGTATTAAAAAATTGCTGTTAATTGTTAAAAGTATACTATCACTGGGACAATGTATCTCATAGCGTAAAAATTGTCCATGAAAATTCATTGGAGCATTCCGTATTATAATTTGTATTTGCTTCTACTGTGCTTTCTACTCCGTCCTTTCAGTTTATTTCTTTCCAAAGAGCGAGTCATGCTCGATCAAAGCAGTTACCGTTGGGTGATGTATTTAGCGCGGGCTGCAATTTTTTCAAACGCCAATAAAAACCGCAGCAGGCCACGCGGACCGTTGCCACAAACGCTCACCGACCGCGCTTCGTCCCAGCATACAGCATAATCATTGTTATCTACTGGGTCAAGAAACGAAGAAAGATGAGGAGGAGAAGGAGGAGAGCATGGTAAAGAAAAAAGCCCTAAGATCTGAGATTGGGCGCCACCATCGTTCCCGCCTGCAGCCTACTGTGCTCGGGTAGTCACCGACAGCGGAAAATATGTGTGTTTCTATATTCATAATTTTTGTCTAATCTATGTAGCGCTAGACTGTGGGTGCTACCAATGAATGAACAAGATTGACGCGAGGCGACGGACGCACGTGAGAGACGACAACATTGGCAATTGCCGCTCGACGGAACAGCTCCAACTCAGCGGAAAACTATATTAGTCGGCCAGATTGGATAGTTCGGATCAGTCGACGAGGAGATTCGGATGCGCGAATAAATCCAATCGAATTATTTGTTGACAGAGTTGTTATTTAACTGTTTAGTGAAATGATTGTGTACATAAAGTTGTGTTTTGTAGTAGTGCTAGCGTTAGTTGGATCAACAGTAGCTGAAACGATACATTTCACCAATTCGGCAAAGCATTTACTGACAACAAAGAACTTTACCACATACGAAGTGGAAGTACCGGGTTCGAAGCCCATCACAATTATAGAGGCGAATCCGGAAAACACTAGCAGGCCGCCAGTTCAAGGACAGTTCCGGAATGTAGTTGGAGCAGGAGTGGAAGAACACGCGAATGTCGTAAGAGATGATCAGTTCGATGGATTGAAAAATGCACAATCGAAGAAAACTTTATATTCACCCGATCTGTTGAACAAATTTCTTCGAGAGTACACAGAAAAATTAAAGAATGCCGATGCAAATACCAAGCAAAAGTTGAATGAAATCAGTATAATCACTAATAACAATGAGATAAACCAAAACAGTGACAGTAGCAAGGAGGACCAACTGAACCTAGAGGACACGGATCAACGAAATGCTCTGGGAAACAGTAAGTGGTACGAAGACGATAGGAAAGCTCATCCATGGAACATTAAGGATGGATGGGTAACAATGGATGCAGTCCCGTGGTCGGAAAGTAAGGTCTCCAAGTGGCAAAGTACATTGAACAAAAACAACGGAATTTATAATCAAAATTCTTACCAAAATGGACAATGGAACAGCAACCAAAGTGGAGATATTTACAAACCAAGACCCTCGTTTGGCTTAACATCATCATCTGCCGTCAATTTCTATGGAAATGATGAGGATGACTACGCTGAAAGTCCTTACTTTTATGTTCGTCCAAATGAAAAACAACCCAAACCAATCGTTGAATCGCTATACAATCGTAGATACAAGCCTTCGGAAAATTACAATCGGAAAACATCGCAGCAAAGTCCAGACTACAGCGGGGATTCGTGGTACGATCATGGCTTCAAAAAACCTATCGACAGTAACAAAGTCCTTCATTCGCAGAGCGGCGACATCATCACCGACGGTCGGAAACCACAATTTCCTCAGTACAATCCTCTGCGTCCCTATTATCAAACCACTAATACGGATCAGACACATCCGCTATCCTACCCTGAGAAAGGAAATGGCGAATGGGTTCTAATATCAACCACCAAAGGCTACCAGTATCCTCGTCACCAGGGGCAACGCGCTATCACCTTTCAGTCCCCAACCTTATCTCACAAATCCGTCAAACTAACCGTTCTTCCAATGAAAAACTCCATGGACATGACCACTTCCCATAATGGCTTGATCGAGGTGTCCTCCTCCTCCCAAACTGTAGAACAATCGTACAACCAACAACAGCAACAACAGAATGAGATTTCCACTGTACTGAAGCCAGGATCTAGCAGCTCAACACCAGCTCCCGTGATCCGTAAGCGAAGAGTCACGCCCCAAATGTCCCTGCTGCATCGTGACAGCGTACATCAGGACAGTTCGGCCGTTCTAGCGGCTGTCAGTGCCGGAATGGTGCCCGCTACCTTAGCCGTCCTAGCCCCATTGGTTCTTGGCCGAAAGCGAAGATCCGTCAGCGAAGAAAATGTTCCTGCGCACCAGCGTCTACTACCTCTGATACCGTCGAGCATCGTGCTGCATCAGTAGGCTTTGATGAAGAGACTCAACTCTTTTGTTTTTAAATGTTTAAACGTGTGTGGTGTCATCATATTCCATCGTTTAAGTATATGTATGAGTAAACTCAATCTTTCTGTGCTATGAAGGCAAACGTGTACGCATGGTAAAAGGTGAGCTCGGGTTTAGGAAGGGGCAATCAGTGGTTTATCTGGAACAATTAATTTTTTTGCGCTAAGTTGTGTTAAGAAACGCATTTCGGAAGGGTCGTGCGAAAAAAGGTGCACTTGTTTGAGAATTCGCACAATGATAGTGTGGTAGAAAAATGAAGCAGGTTTTTTTTTGCAAAATCGGACACTTATGTAGTGCGAAGCTTGAATATACGAATTGATATTATGGATTTTTTAATTTTATGTGTGATTTAATGGTTATCGAGTAGAAACAAATTTCATAGTGGAAATTACCTATAAACTCCTTAATGAGCCTGATTTATTTGAAGTAAATTAAAGGCAATGTAAATGTGCGTCATTCAAGAGACAAAAAATCAACGAAGTAGACACATTATGTAATGTTTGTTTATCTGTGATCGGAACCTGAACAAACAAGTGTGATGAAAAAGTATGCAAACAGATTTTTTTTAATATTCCATCTATTGCTAATCTCTTTAAGAGGCCGTGGAATAGTTTTTATAATGCTGTGAATGAAAATATATTTCATATTTTCACAGATTCACTAGACGAATACTTATGGTTTCTTGCCAAGAAAAACTCCACTGGACCGTTGGATTCTATGAAAGATATAATATTTGTCCAAACCCTCTTGCTTATACAGTTTCGAATCTACCATTCTATTTTTGTTGGAAAGGTCGTACCCAACCAGTGGTGAAGTCATCAGTATTATGCTAAATTACTAAGAGCAAATTCAGCAGCTAGAAGTTCTATATGGAAGATCCATAATAGAGCAGAAACTGGAACAAACGTATCCCCAGCAAGCCGTTCTAGTTTTATTTATTCGACCAGTTCTTCTGTCAAATTTAAAACTGGTCTACGATGCCGTTCTATTTTTTGTATATTTGAAACACTAGTAAAGCACTGCTGGGGCTGCCAGTTTTTCTAGTTATAAAATCCAGATTGAAATTTTGTAACTGACATAAATTATGCATCCAGAATTAGAACACTCCTGAATATGCCCTAAGCGATGCGTACTGACTGATATACATTTCAAACAAAGTTTATGATTTTTGGTGATTATTTTAACGCGCAAGGAACAAAAAGTGAATTATTTATTTCTTTAAATATTGAATGTTTCATTGAATCTTTATTCTAGCCAGATTCTGATTTTCTACTTATATATTCGTGCATTTGTTCACTGCAGCTGATGAATTTGTGAATTTCCGAAGAATTCAATTGTTTTACTTACTGGAGATGGCAAAGCTTCTATATTATTTCTCCTATCAAAAACAGAAAATTTCGGCGAAAGAAAATACCGCGAATTCTAGTTGTTTTTGCCTAACACTCGGCTGTTCAAATTTCGGCAAAGTTTTAGCGAGATTCATGAAAAAAAAGTGTGTAACATACTCACAGATGGTTCAGTCATCGTGTTTTAAGGCTATATTTCGAATTTCCTTGATCGAAGTCGACCTTACTATCAGTTATCGACTCAAATTTCCAATCCGATTAAAGCTTCCGAGTCACGGCCACTTTAGTGTACAGACAACGATTCTACCACAATTTTTTAAGAATTGACGGATAACTGATAGCAAAAATAATTAAATGTTCCACTTCAATTTTTACATTATTTTATTTGATGAATTATTCAACTACAAACTTCGTCTAAATTTTGGGCACCAAATCAAACAAAAACAAATCTACACTGTCCATTAAAACAGACATAGATTGCGTATTAAGGGACACGTAGCTCGCTCTGCGTACTACATTTTCCTTCATGCTCTCTCGCAAATGTGCAAAATGACTCTCGATGTGGTCGGGTGGCCAAGAAAATTTTTATATTTTCAGTTATAAGTTTGACTACATCACATAAGATCCAATAAAGCTACCGCTTGTTTGGCAGCCTTCCTGAGCCGATTTTATTTCTCTCTCATGTTTCGTTACGTTACTAGGAAACAAGAGCAGAAAACAATGGTGCCGCCATAGAAATCAAGTTACCTTCAAAAAAATAACATTCACTTCATTTTTATCGCGACAACATATATGTTTTTATGCACTAATCGCATCTAAATTAAATTATCTAGACATTGTCAGGACAGATTTTTGATCCATGCTTTTGAAGGCGAGATATTTAATGAACAAATTGAAAGACGGCATTTTCAGCTATGCAATTCTTTCTTCAGAAAAAAGACTTTCCCGACCGCTAAAGTCAATGAATCATTTTGAAATTTTCACCGGAAATCAGATTTAAAGCGTGAAAATAGCCCTCTAAAACGCCCTAAAACACACTGGTCTCAGCCCTTAAGTGCGAACACATTTGCAAAATTTTTTTTTTTTGTTACAAAAAATCACGTTTACATTCGAATAAATACGAAGCGTCCCTATGAGAAAGCGGTTAGATTGGGCGTTGAGCGTTTGTTGTTACTCGTTCAGTTTGTTAGAACGGCTGTTGTTTTTTCCTGCAAAAATAATGTGAAAATTGGGTATTTTCTTTACATAAAATGAAAATGTTTTGTTATTCTACGCGAAGTAAAAGTATTCTACAGAAAAGTTGTGTTTATTGAAAATATAGGTGGTTAGAAATTTCCAAAATTCTCCAGTACAACTAGTCCAACGGTGCTCCAACTATTTATATTGAAAATAGGTCAACAATGGAATTCTGTCTGCCGAATTTTTTTAACAGAAAAAATGGCGCGCGGTTCAATGGTCAAAATCGAGAAACGAAAGTCCCGAATCGGCTCCTCGTTGGACGATTTATTGAACATTCATCGGATAACGGTCCAATGTATTGGACCAACGGAGGACTTCCGTTGGGTGTTTCCTTTTTAGAGGGGTGCTTCTGCTTTCGCTTTCCTCTCTACTTGATTTTTCTAATTTGCTATTAACCCAGAATTTTTCAAATAATATGACTCTTAAAAGTCTCAGAATTTTTATACTTGAATATAATCATGTGCACCTAAAAAACTTTTAGGCTCATTTTGTTACGGACAGAGCTTAAAATTGTCACGCATTCTCAATGAAAGAAACCATTCCAACAGTCGCATTTTCAATGCTTTACTGTCTCATTCGTAAATGACCGAAACCAGAAAAAACGGAGAGAAACAAAGCTTTTCTCATCGAAAAAATGAGAGAGTATAATTGCAAACGTCACTCTTTCCTCTATGACAAGACGAAACCAAACTAACGTCTTCATGGTGCATCAGCAGAATTTCAATTCTCATTGTTCCATCGGCTCTTGGCTATGAAGAGTGACTAAAATATGACAAATCGAAGTAATTACATCCCAGAACCTCTTTAGAAGTCAAAACTACTACAAATTTGAGCATCAACAGGTAAAAGTTATTGTGAAACCTTTTTCTGTCATTTTCGATTCTCATTGAATATCGACACTTCATACTATGGGATTTTCACTGAAAACCGCAAATGACTGAAAGGTCAAATGAAAGAAAGAATACAATTTTGAAACTACTGTTCCGCTTATGTCATTGACTGGACATGGATTTCGTTCTCATAGTTTGCAAGCGAAGCTGAGAGTGACTCTAATTTCTCGTCATTTTCGTCTATTTCTAGTAAATGAAAATTACTTTTATTAGCTCTGGTTACGGAAGATTAGTCGCAACAAAACTAAATATTGTTTGTTACGAACTGGTCATCGTAAATGAAAATGAGTGATTGAATTATTACTGACAGGAGCCCACGAATATTGAAAATTTAGTTGTCGCCAAACCAAGGAAGACTAGGATCCTATGCATTGAACCACCAACTCGGGCAAGTCATTCAAGTTTTTATCACGTGTTTATTTTAGTTATATGTTTTGATTTATTTCTTTGATACCGATCTTTTAAAACTTTACTACGTTTCTCCTTATTTCCGGCGTAAGAGGAAAATTGTCGAACTTTTGATTTCATTGTCGACGTTTCACACGTTTAATTCATAGTTATAAAAATTTATCGTCACCTAAGTCACTCAAATAAATTAATAAAAGCCCTTGTCAATGTAAAATCGAGTTAGAATGCATTTATTTTTACAACTTTTATGTGAACGCTAAATTCGCAGGGTGGCAAATGATCGGGAAAACCGGGAAAAAGTCGGGAATTTTGTTTCACCGGGAAAAATATTACTAGCTCACATTTGAGTAACATTTGTTAGCGTAATGATTTTTCTTCAACAAGAGACAATACCCAATTTTACGTTTAAGCGAGGTGTTCAGTAAAAGTGTTTAAACAAATTATTGTCCTGTACAGGTTCTATGCCTACACGCCAATTATATGATAAAAGAATAAGTATTCAACACACTTGCAAAATTAATGCCAAAGTCTCAAGACAACATCGAGGAAATTTAAAAAAAAATTATAAAAAAAAATTAAGTTTGCTAATGATTGCCCTAACTTCATCATAATTTGTCTCAGTAATGTCATCTTGTGTTATGTTCATATTTCTATGAGATGTCAATTGGACTCACAAAATTGGGAAAGTTGTCGACTTCGATCTTATCCACCGTTTTCAGGGAGTATTTGAGTTCCTTCTTTGAGTGCTGAAACTGGTTTCTGGTCATCAGAATATAGAACCTTAGAATGATTTAGAATAGTTCGACTTATTGACGACAAAAAGATTCTTTCGTACAATAAAATAACACAGAACAAATGAGCACAGAAAAAATATGAATTTTACGGGTGACATATTTCTACAAACGATAAAATTCATAACAATTTAATTTTTCAAACGGATATAGGCTTCTTTGGTTCAGTCGATTACCTAGCGTATTTTGTTATCTAATGTTTCTCGGTTCAAGTCGCCCTGTTGCTATCGATCTTTTGTTTTTTTTTTATTTCATTCGACTTCAAACTCCTAAAATTTTCAAATGACACAACTTTACTTGTTCATGAATATAAATCTGTGTGAAATACGATGTTCAACTATTACATTGTAGGATCACAAGAACGTTGATATGGATGTAGATGAAGGAGAATTGAATATAGTTTAAACTTACCGATAGACTCCTAATTTCAATAATGCAATGATTTGAATTATGTATGGCTGTATCGATATTTCCAAAAACAATTTCAAGGTTTGCATTGCTTTCGATATGAGATCTGTATCCTAGCCAATTAGTTCTAAGGTGGTAGAATATATAACTAATTGAACCGGGGACGGGTATAGCTTGATAGGAAGTAAGCGATGCCTTTCATGCAGCCCACCTGGGTTCAATTCCCAACCCCGCACATAGAGTAAAAAAATTGTCCTTGGGTTGAAGCCTCTATAAAAAAACAAAACTAAACTAACTGAACTAATCATTGCTTAATTTGAAACCCTGAATGTTATTGATAGATGGTCTGAATCAAAGTCAGTTTACTACAAATATTACATTAATCTGCTAGAATCAGATCAATTGTAGAAGGATTTCTCATAGAAGATAAATTAGTTGAACTGTTGGAAATAAAACTGGGTTAAAACCAGAGAGTTCATCATGAAGAACTCGTACTATCAGATTATTTTTCTGATTACTTCAAGAGCATTTAGAATCCTTTTAGGAAAAAAAATAGATCGATATATTGTGCGTTTTACAGTTATCATTTGAATTATTAGCTCATCAACGAATCAAAATTGTAAACATGCTGTATTTCAAAAATGTGATGACATGACGGATGTACCTATTTTTTATTGACTAACAAATACATTAGAAAAAAATGGTGTTTTAGAAGAGCCAGTCGTGGCAGCCGAATGGTTTTGGTAAATCTTTGGTATATGTACATCTAATGATTTTAAATTAAATGTTATTACATGAGAATTTAATTTGTTTTGTCTGATTGAACATTGTTAATAATTGGTTTTATGGTTTCCTGTGGGTATCGTTCGTTGAACAGACGTGCTTGGAGGCAAATTACTACAATTTAAACAGCGTATGTCCATATGACAATTTGTTGTACCATGGCCGAAGCCCTGGCAATGACGATATTATGTTAGGTTCGCTGTGCCATCATGCCTTTTATAATTTTCCCACCCAACTGAGATTGTCACTTTGACTTCCAAAAATCACAAGGAAAACTCTGCACAGAATGCTTTGAAATTGCAGGCATAGATTGTTGTTATTTTTTCAGAGTGGCAAGCGTCCGTTTTTCGGGATTCTTGTTCCTTATTGATTTATTTTCAATCATATGTATACCAAAAAATTAATAAAAACAGTCATGTGCACTCGGAAGAAATCGGTTACGTGTAACAAAAACCTCTAGATGGCTAGGAAAAAAAGGTTTATGCTTTTCTAATACGCACATGTTATAATGAATATTTCCTATTTATACATCGAAATGCCTGAAGAGTGCTTGAATCCTCAATTAGCGGGCCTATTATAATGATCTATTTTGGACATAGTTTAAAGTTTGAATTAAATGAATATATTAAAAAAAACTAAACTGGGGGGATTTGAGCATATTCCGAAAACCGGGAACATTTATCTCTAAAAACCGGGAAAACCGGGAAGTTGAAATCGGCAATTCACTTGCCACCCTGAATTCTGCCCTCGAAACATATTGAAAAACAAATATCTTAGTAATATCTATTTGGAGCTGGATATTATTGTTTTTCATCAGATCCTGTCAGTTCTTAAAAATAAATCAGTTTTCAGCTCAGCTACGCCATCGCACGGCATCACATTGAACATAACATGTCCATTGTATGGGTGCGCAGTGCCGCTATTTTGGTGCGCATAAATTTGACATTTCTCTCTCCTACTTGCATGTACGAGATTCGATACGGGTTCGCCTTAGAGGGCATACAATTTGCTCGTAAAATGTGAGAGCTGGATATCTTGATAATATGATGTGTTTGTTTTCATTTACCATGTTTGCCTGTTTAAAAAAATTGAATCTGAGTTCGGGAAAATCGGCTCGGTCATCTCGGAGAAACGTGAGTGCATATTTTTTGCGATCTCGACGAACTGATTTGAATGGTATATGGTACTCGACCCTTCGGACATCGACTCAAGAGTCGTGTCTTACAGTGATTGCATTCAAGGGCTGCGGAGTACACTGACCTCCACACCTGGAAAATGTTTGAGTGTAGAATTCCACACCTGGAAAT
Organism: Malaya genurostris; assembly: GCF_030247185.1. Taxonomy (NCBI): domain Eukaryota; kingdom Metazoa; phylum Arthropoda; class Insecta; order Diptera; family Culicidae; genus Malaya; species Malaya genurostris. The sequence continues at coordinate 5,025,190 of NC_080571.1, forward strand.
GCGCTGTATTATCACTTTCCTTCTACAATGAACAAAATTCAAAACTCAGGCCCAGTATCTTCGTCCAGGATCCAGGTTCATAATTCAAGTCCACAATCCTTTTCTAAAATTTAGGTCTGGAATTCAGATTTCAAAATCCAAATTGAGAACTCAGAGCACAACTCCAGAATCCCGATAAAAATCCCTATTCAGAATCCCGGTCCATCTATCTGCACCTGCTGAATTTTTACCCGAAGCCAGAAATCCGAGTTTCATATTTTTCAAATCAGCTTTTTCAAATTCAAATCCAGAATCGCGGTTCAAAATTGAGGTCCAGGATCCATGTTCAAAATTCAGGTCCTGAATCATTCTCTAATATTTAGATCCAGAACCCAGTCCCGAATATAGATCCATAATCCCGGTCCAGAATCCAGATCCATAATCCGATTCCAAAGTCTAGGTTCAGAATTCAGGTTTGTGGTCAATTGTGAAAGATCGAAATGATTTTATTAACCAGTGCTTTTTAGAACCACACAGCAAAAATCACACAAAAAATCATGTAAATTTACGTCTCGATAGATGCACACAAAAGGAGCGTCGCTGTCGACCTAAACTTACAAACCAAAAGGTGTCAAAATATGTCATGCCAGTAATTTCATATCTAAATGATTGAATTTGACATCAAAACAAACAGAAAATTCAGATTTAAATGTTTATTGACGTGATATCAAATTTTCACATTTTTTTCTTATAAATCAACTTTGAATTATTTAATTGTGAGTTATGAAATCATTCATCTCTTTTTTCAGATCCAAGTGTCATACTATTCGAATTAGTTTGTTCATATTCACATCAACAATCTAGGTTCAAAATTCAGGTTCAGAATCCAGCTCCAGAATCTAGCTCCTTAACCCCAATTATAATCCCTATCCAGAATCTATTTCCAGAATTCCGGTCCAATTATCCCTGCATTAGCAAAATTTTTTAACGAAGCTTTGTTTTACGTCATGAGTAATTTTCGAATGCTAATCATATCCTAAAAAGTATTGTTGAAATTTTCTTTCATTGAAATACTAGCGTCAGTATTAATCTAGAGCGTTCTGTTTGTACGTTATTTTCCCCTACCTTGTTTATTTATGTTCGTCGCTATTACCCGCATGAGCATGGCTGCTAGACGGCTGACTAAACGCTGCCAGCGGGCAAAATATGGCTGGCAGTCATTCTGGTGACCGACTGCCTCACCGCTGCCAGACATACACCTCAAACGATACAACCGACGACACGACCTGCCACTCGCTATTAAAAACTGTATCGCAAATTTAACTACCCCTCAGTAACTCGTAATGTCAAAACGAAATTACTCGAAAAATTTATGAAACTGGCAACTCAACCTGAAAAACTGTTGTTTTTAAAATAACAGCTACCGTTACCGTAGTTACATTTATTTACCTTAATATTTTCACAACAGTTGAAAGAGGAAATTATTTTTATTATAAATATTTTTAACAACGAAAGTTGTTCTGCTACTGAGCAGCTCTACTATCTCTACAGAATACCATTCGTTTGGTGATCGTGCGGTTTCGCACGGTTCTCGAAGCTAAACTGCTGTGTTTTTCAAGTCCAACATGGGTTTAAATTCGTATAAGTGACCAATCAGAGTTCTCAATGGCCCTTATTCAGAAAATATTTGTAGTATTTATATTCACTAGAGGAGTGTAGCATAATTTACCAGATCTACTTATACCATACCGAGTTTCGCAATTGACGATAAAGAGACTTTCGAATACCAGAAATTTTTCCAAACGAAAATACTCGCTCTTTTTCTCAAATCTATTCCTAATAACGCTAGCAGAATCGATCGAAAAGTCAATACGCCTAATTTAAAATAAGGATGTTTAATCGACTTTTTATTAATGTTGTCCTGGCTTACTCTCGGCGTATTTGAGCAGATACTGAATTGTGCTAGCATCTTTGCGGTGTCTTCAAGTGAAAACTTTGATCTAATTCGTAGATTCTAATCAAACAAAACAATCATACGAAACCAGTTTTGAATAGCTAAAAAATTCATATGTATCTAATATGTTTATGAAAGTCAATTAAAGAATCGATGCACTAACACAGAACATTTATTAGTGGTCAGAATATCTCCGTTATCCTACATGATCATTTGTTGAACTTGGCTCTAGTGCTGATCATTCTGTAATTCGGAATAAAAAAAAAGTTCAATTCGATCGAAAAGGTTACTTTCAAACTGTGATAAAACTCTAAAATCTTCTGAAAACGATAGATCAAACCATCATTTCTAAATGAATAAGTCCGTGCCATTTGCAATTACTGCTATTGCTCGAACCGTATTCGCATAGGCTGCGAATTCCTCATTGCTTCACGAGATTTCGAAGATCCATTGAGCTTCCTGCGTTTGTAATTTTCAATACGTCATGATACTTATTATCCTGACGCTTGGTCCATGTGTCACATGTGATGTCCTGAAACGATTCGTCATAATGCAACCCCAAAGTAACAATAAGACTTTTAAGCCCAAACTGAATCTGATCCAATACCTTTTTATAAACATTTCCCGCAAAGTAATCCAGCAATAACTAATATAAATTAAGAAATAACTTGTTCAAACTCACCAAAAGTTTGACTAGCGAAAATCGTTCTAATATTTTTCGACATTGTGGTTTATTTATTCACCACGGGACTCCTTGGTAACTAGTTCGTAGCAACCTGAACAGTGTTGCGCAAGAAGGTTATTTAAACCATTTTCAAGGGGTCACTATATTTGTGGTAATTGGCGGTAAATCGCTCACGAACACTTTTTTCCCGATTTTTCTTTGGAGTGCCTGGTCGTGTCGTCGATACAACTGTATCCACCAGGATTTTTCCACATAGAAATTTTTGACATTTCCAGCGAAGGTGAACAGATGAAAACGCTCGGCTAACTAAGATACAGGCGACTATGTTTTGCCAAATTGGATTTGACAGCCGTCCTGAATCAATTTTGGTAGCCGTCTGGTGGCCAAAAGGCCGAGCGGGTAAGACGTACTTTACAACACAGCGAAAAATTATGAGATTTGTAGGTGACGCAAATCCTCATATGACACAATATATAAGAACGTAATCCGTGAAACGACGGAATTTTACAAGAATGAAATAAATATACATCTAAAACATTTCCAAGTTTTTGCACTTCAAATATGTCAGAATGCATTAAATATAAGTTAGATTTACTGTTAAATGGAGTCATTGTCGACACTCACATATGTCGGTCACAGAACACCTAAATTTACACGATTTTTTCTAGGTGTGTATATGATTCCATAAAAATTCTGGAAGAGAGGAAGTGAAAGCTTTCACAATTCATACAATTAATCGGCTAATGAGAACGATTATCGAAATCTACAGATGTGAAGCAAAAGTGTTTATTCGTGTTGATGCCATCCAGTTATGTCCCGGATATTACCCAACTTTTTTTTTTAAAACTTATTGTTGTGTTTCTTCAGACCCGCATATCAAACTTGAATAGTGTAAAAACTGACAAACGAATCAACGGAGATTTCTTTATTGCAGGAGAAATGTCAACAGCTCACGAAGTCGTATCAACTGTTCATATAAACCTTTGTTATTTCGTCGTACCCTTTCGATCTACCAGCTAAACTCTACGTCTACGTTAGAAGAAGGTTGTTGGATCGAGGCTTGACTCTGACCATTATTTTTTTACAAATGTTATTCACCGATCTGATCCCCGTTGGTAATTTCTCAGGATGTTGGTAATTTATTTTGCGAACAATTTGTGTCTTATTTCAAGTTCAAACTGAACAGCTGTCATTTGGAAACCCAGATAAGGTACGAAACATAGCATTAATATTAAAACGTTTAATCAAATATCGGCCTATTCGAAAGCTTGTTTCGTCTTACTGTTAGAGATTTCGTATAGATGATAGAAAAAAAATCATTTCGTTATCATGACAAGTTATTGTTTTCCATATTTAGTTTCCTTCCGGTTCTACGAGTCAGTAAATGTAGGAATTGTCATCAAATAATATGTACTATTTATCAATGTGACCTACACTTTCAAACATTTATATCGTTCATTCCAGAACATTGATCGGGTGTTCCAGAAAGTTTTAAAATAGCACTTCGATCCAATATCGTAATCAATCGTTATCGTGGTTCTATCATAGAAAGCAAAAAACAGTCTACCTATACTAAAATAGTTAATTTAAACTCAACACCCAGGACTGTCTTTCTAACCCGAGAAAATCTAAATATTATGCCTAGTTTACCGTAAGGCTCCTACTTGGACTGATTAAAGTAATTATCGACGAATTTCATTTTATTTATTTATTTATTTATTATATTAAAAATGTCTCGTTATATAAATATATATATTTCATAATAAATAATTAATTTCAAGATAAAACACAAATTAGTTAAGTACGCTTAATAAAAAAAAAAACATAACTAAACAGCACATGTCTTGTAGGTATGTACAACAATTCCGAAAAACAAAACACTATCGTCGTACTCGTTTTTTTTATTTCCGAATTCCTCAGTACAAGCTAGCTGCTGTCCATTCGTGTACGAAACAAAAAAGGGATGAATCAAAAAGGTTCGAAACTGGCTCCTTCCTAGCAGGCCGAGGCGGTTTCCATATCAACAAAAAGCATGGAAAGCAGGATCAGTTCCTCAGCATGATTCTTGCTTTCCATGGACAAACTGGGATAGATCGCGAATAGTTTAAGATACGAGATCAGGAGATAATTCTCATCGAGCATTTTTTTTTCTTATTGTTTGTAGGCTGCAATTAAGTTAAAATATGTTTCCAAATACAAATTCTCAGTCCGATCATGTGATGACGTGTCCAAAGTGAACAGCAAATTTATCTTTTTATCTGTATTACCTTTCTCGATAGATAGAGTCAAAAGAGTCAGGTAAAGCTCATAGAATTCATTACAACAAGCGCGTATCAACGAGAATTCAATCCTCAAACTCGTGTCCTCGTAACTCGACAATAATCGTTCTTTTACATCTAGAAAAGCTCAGCCTAGGAGTATTCCGTTTAGCGCCTAGCTAAATTTTGAAATACCGGAGATCACTGGCGTACCGTAGTCTGGTTAAAGACACCACCGACACGATTCTGAACGCCGTTCAGATATCTCTGGAACTGCGAAGTCACCTGCTGCAGCAGTTTAATGCCCATAACCATCTTCATTTCAACCGTGTTGCGAATCAATTCCGACCAAGTGATCGGTCGTTCGTCGGCAGGCAGGGGTTCGACGATTGCAATTTTATCCTCCTCGGTAACGGCATTGCTACCGTTCAGGTCAGCCCCCTCAGAGGATGTGGCCATTGCCGAATTGATCGAGGAGATTGGTTTCTGCTCTTCACTTCCGGAAATTTCATTATCATGGTCATTTTCAGTTTGTTCTACGCTTAGATCACGTTTTCGACGACGAGGACCATGTTCCGGTACCGGTGCGGACGTGATGATGTCTAGCATGCTGTTATCCTGATGGTAAACGCTGCCCACTACGTACTGCGCGTGATGTTCCGGCCTGTGCTCCGCCGTGTAAGCGGCTGGATTCGGCAGCATCTCGGGTTCGGATTCCTCCGGATCGTCCATGCCTTCGACCGATGCTGACACCGGGTCAGCGCTTGTCAATGGAGTCTGTGTCGTCGACGTCGTAGTATATACTGGACTCTCCGTAGGAGTAAACGCCGGTGAACTCATCTTTGTCTGATAGCTCGGTGGGGTATTGTAATAGAATTCGTTGTGAGACTTCGCCTGAGCGTTTCTATTGTACATGGCGTACATTTCCGGAGTTCCGGCATACGCTGGCCGGTTTCGATAGTTGATGTGAGGATACTTATTGGCGGAGTAACTTTGTACATGATAGTTCCCGTACTGATGACCGGTTCGAGCCGGTTGGCTGATACGCCGACGAATATTGTTGCGGTAGTATGATCTCTCCGGCATACCAGCGATCAGCTTTCCAAAAACTTCCTCCTCATTCTGGCCATCGGTCGTGGCATAGTCCTCATAGTTTGAGAAATATACATCATCTTTCCGATTGGTTTCGTCCGACCTACGTAGTGCTGCCGTTAGTGGGCTACCTAAGAAGTACGATGCTAGACCAGCTGTAATAACCAGTCCAACAAGGCCGACTCCAACCGTTGGCATAACTTCCCGTGATAGGAAGTTCATTATCTGCGTTGTCATCGGTTTACTCTTTGTCGGTTTTCCTTTGTCTCCCGGTTTACCGAGAGCGTCTTTTTCTTCGGGCTTCTTTTTCGAATTCTTTTTCTTCGTGGCCGTGCCATTCTTACGGATAGGCTTCTTCTTAGCAACCTTGGTTGGCGAGCGATCTTCCGGTAAGTCGAACAAAGCATCTTTTGGTTCCAAAATCAAGAAGGTTGAGGTTTCCAGAGCATTATCATCGGGACGTTCATCCGAAGACGTACTACCAAGGGATGATTCTGTAAGGGTCAATTCCGTAGTTGTAGAAGTCGTCGTCGTCGTCGTCGTCGTTGCAGGAGTCGTAGTCGTCGAAGTAGTTGCGATTGGTTTCTTTGGCTTTTTGGTGATCAATGTACTGTTATCCACTTTTGGTTTTATGCCTTCCAGTGAACTTGCTTTTATACGATTGATAAATTTGTTGATCTTCTCCTTTTTCTCTTCCGATATGATTGGGGTAGAACGCGTGTTGGTGGTCGTTCGTCTACGTGGTGTTGTCACAGGCTTACGGCCGCTGGTCGTCGCCGGACGTCTAGTTGTGCTAGTGTAAGGTTTCTTCGTTGTGTTCACAATTTCTTTCTTCGATTCAGTTGAAGTTACAGAATTGCTGCCGCTGAGTAGAACCCACGTGGACAAGCCCTCTTTTGGTGTAGTGGTTTGTAGCTTGATTGAACCTTGTTCCACCGGTTTGCCAAGCTCTTTCGGGTAGTCTTCATCGGACAATGGTTCGGCGACGCCATTATTTCTAGGGAGCTTTTCGTAGGAACCAACATTTTCGTGGCCTTTTCCTTCATTGCTGGAAGCTTTCGGTAGATGTTGGATACCTGCACTAGTTAGGATTTTAGTACTGGTAGATACGACGTATCCCGAGGTGGCGAGTTTTGCTTTCAGTGGTACCTCCTGTCGTTTGAACAGTGGGCTGTAATGAAACAAGCAGAAAGAGTACTAGAGTTCAACAATAAACTGAAACGGTATGTTTCGAGCAACGCAATCTCGCGTCGCCATACCGCCCCAACCAGGTCCAGGAAGTAGGCTGTAAACTGAAGCATTCGCACAGATATGATAGACAGAGAAGCATACATGCAATTAGATTTTCACATCGATATAAGCCTTCACAGGGAGAGGTTAATTTTTTTTTTGTTCGCAAAGCGTTGAACAATTAGGTCTTAAAAGAAGTGGGATTGAAACGCGGGTTTTAGTGTCCAAACACGTTGGAAACATATTTATTGGTAAAATGTTAGTTTGTAATAAAGACACTAACAGCTGACATTCCGTCTGTTAAAATGACTTACGTGCTAAATCTACATGTTATGTTATTAATACTAGTAATACTTTCCAGTATTTGCTACTGCTACTTTCTACTGCTTTTATTTCTACTCCACAACGAGAGAACATACGTTGACAACATTCGAAATCAAAGTAACCTAGTTAAGTTTATACGATAATGAAATCTGATGAGATGGTTACTGCGATTGATGAGCCTACTGCGATTTTTTTCTACAAAGAGAGCAATGTGAACACAATTCCTGTGGGTCGCTCTCATGAGTCATTCATTGTTTACTTATTCGAATGAAAATATGCGCACCGTCAGAAAAAAAAACCTATTTCTATCTAATATTTTCTCTCTGTCATTGTCATCAAGACACTTCTTGGTGGAGGAAATTTCTCCTTGTCGTGATTCATCGGAAAAATTGTGAAGATAATTATAACTCCCCCCATAGTTTGCAGATAGTAAGTGAGTCAGTCAGTCGGTTTGCAACGTCGTGTACTAAAAAATGATGAAAATTGCAATGTAGATACTGCGGTACTGAAGCAAACCCATAATAGTTATCTTCCTCGAGAATCGCGCATTTTACTTCGTTACGGAACTGAATTAAAACTAATATGCTGATAAGCCCGTGGTTGTTCGGGAAAGCCGCATCTTCAGTTCGTTCCGTTGTTTTTCCTCTATTGTTCTCTCACTTTCATTCGATCGGTAAGACGCCTTTTGCTTACAAATTAAAATGTAAGTAGAATCGAGAGCAAAATATGATTCGTGCTATTAAACGAATGAACAAGTGGTTTGCAATGAGGAACTGATGGGTGTGAGATTGAAGTGAAAAATATGTTTATATGGTTTTTTTTTGTTTCAAGAGTCCAAACAACAATGGCAGAGAAAAGAAAAAAAAAGTATACAGATAACAGCATGCATGTGATGATACAACTATTGAGAGAGCATCTTGGTAGTGATCAAAGCAATTTTCTATAGACAGAAAAGTACAGGTGGAAGAATAAAGAATCAGCTGACTAATGTGTTATTAAATACTCTACTTTTCCGGGTTAATTTTCGTTTCCTTATCTAGATTTTGAGCCACTTTTTTCGGCTTGTACATTTTGTTTTTCCTCTTTTCTGAATTCGCATTTCCTCGAGTTTTCTATTCATCATTTTCACCTGATCGTTAGTGGCGTTTTGCATAGACAACGTTAAGCAAATGGATATTATGTTTTATTTTTCTTCAATTCTGTTGTCAATTGGCACAAGAAGTGTATTGTGTTTTCGTTTTTTGGCAAAACCTCGTCTTCTCTTACCGAACCGTAACCGCGTTGGTAACTTCGCCTACTGTGATTACTTTTCGCATCAATGCCCGATGGGATCTGTCATTCTTTTTCGTTACTGTTCCGAAACTACTTTCGGTCCCATTTGTACACGGCGGCAAGGTGGGAGAAGGGTATCTTCCAATCTCGTTTCATCGCCCATCAATGGTCGGTTGATGCGCCCGGTACGGATCCAAACTTCGTCTTCTGTCATCACCCAATCCAAAGTTTGACCAGATATTACCGAAATCGAACCAACCGGAACTGGAAGTTGCGGGCCTTTGCCACCGGTGTAAATCTATCCTCGGGGGAAGCGGTTTCCTGACGACCACGGTACTGTAGTTTTTGATCGATGGAACTTGTTTGGAGTACATGTACATTCCCCATCCGACGCTTCCCATTATCAGTGCGATTGTGGGCAATGCTGTCAGAGCCATTAAAATAATTTTCATTGGAGTCCAGGCTGAGACGGCAGCCATCATTCCGACCATGGCGTGATAGGTGTCCGGAACAAGGGAACTAAAAGAGTCGCTACTATGGGCTACTTTCGGTGGCTTCTGTTTGTGTTTCTTGATCCCACCACCAGAGAGCACGGAATCTGATTCTTGTCCCGTGTTGCCAATGGGATTCGTTAGAAAGGACGATATTGGAGCGGCTGGGAGAATAGGCGGAATCAAGGGTGGAATAGCCAAAGATTCCGCCGGAGCTGCAAAAAGAGAAACATCACTAGCTACAGGACTAGCGGCTGCCACTACTGGATCAGATGCCGCTAGTGGAGCAGCAGCTGGCACCACTGGTAGTATTGGTGGTATAAATGGGGTATCGCTTTTGATTGCTTCGTCGGCAACCTTATTGATGATGCTTATCTCAATTTCTGGACATGCTTCTTTGCCGTTGACCGTTATACGAACCCCGGTACATTCTAGGATGGGTTGACCTTTCAATGTGCCCTGATCATCATAGGGATCTTTGGGCGCATCTTCACCATACACTTGATCTTGCTGTTGTTGTTGCCATCCGGTTGGTTCAATTTGCTGAACTTCATTCCAGTCAATAGCATCCGGACGGTCCGGATCAAGATTTTCTTGTATGGTTTCAGGATTTTTAATTTTATTCTTGTTTTTATTCTTTTTCCGTTTTTTCTTCACGACCAACTTCGAAGGCTCAGTGTAAACATGATCGGTAGGTTCGTAATAAATTGTATCCATACTGTTAGTGCTGAGTTTATCACGTTCAGGTTCGGGAGAGTAGTTATTCACCAACGGAGACAATTCGATCCGATCATTGGTTACTTCGGGGTGTATCGACGGAGAGACGATAATTACAGGTACAGCTGTAGAAGTAGGAACTGCATAAAAGCCACTGTTGGAACCGAAGTTAGTTAACAGATGGGTAGGAGTAACGATCCCGTGCTGTGCCGTGTAGTCCACATTGAATACGTCCTGTGTTTTGTCAGACCACTTTGTGATGATCTTGTGAATTACTGGCTTCTTACGGATATTCATAAATTGGTATTGTGGATGGTTGGATGTTTCAGGGGGATCCCAATTACTTGGGCTGGGTAGCGAAACCGAACGCAAAGTGTTTGGTTCTTCGGCAAGAGAGAGAAGCCCTTGTTGGTAGGTGCCAGGGTTGTCATGTTGAAAGTTTGCCAAATTTTTGATAAGAAAGTTTTGAATCAAGCTTTCACTAGACAATGCTTCGTTAGAATATTTAGTATACCTGCTATTGACCTCCTGCACAGTAGCTGGAGCTGCTGTCGTAGTTGGTGTCTTCGATTCAGCTGCAAACTTCGATTGTGGCGCTGGTGGTGAGCTGCTTCCGATCGTCGTTTGATCTTCCTCTTTGGATCCAATCGTTGGTAGCGTGTTTGTCGTTGCGATGAATTCTTCGGTCACTTCCAGTGGATTTCTGTTGCCACGGGTGTAGATTGGTTCCATATTCGGCATGGCTAGTGCCGGTCCCACCAGAAGACATAGCAGCAGTAAAATGGATTTATGCTTCATCGCTGGAATGTTAATAGGAGAGAACGAACAAATTAAAAACGCGTTTGAGTAATAACGCTCATTATTTGGTGTGCGAAACAATGGACAGAAGAAGGCAACGGAAACACCTCTATAATTGATGCGATGTATTTAAATGTGGACAACGAACCATTGCAGAAAATGACGCATTCAAACTCTAATAGGCAATCATCAACTCTCCAAATCGACTTTCTGCCCGATTTTTTCTAGACCCCACGACCGGCAGGTCTTTTTCTCTTACTTGGTTGTGTGCTGAGTTTATGCAATCTCATGTGCGTCATTTTAGAGCTCAGTTATCCAAGATATCTATTCATAGAAAGATCGCAAATTTAGAATGTTTAGTTAGGTTTCATTACGTTATTTAATTATTCGGATTCGGATTAATTATTCGGATTCGGATTCATGAATTTAATGCGTTAAATAATAATCACACACGGTAAATGGTTCGTATATAGTTTCTAAAATGATGTGGTGCGTGAAAGTTGAGTTGACAAAGTAGGCTAAGGACAGTCGACATGACGACATTAGAAAGCCTGCGGCCAATCAATTTGCAACGATTGGCAAGGTAACATCGAATGAGCATCCCTCAAGGCATTTGTAGGAAAGCTTATCAAATGAGCTTTCTAACTTATCGATCTATTCTTGGTAACATGGCCCTCCTATCTCGAAACAAAGGCTCAAATATTTTTTTTATCCGCTTGTAATATGAAGAACATACGTTCATTTCCTTTTTCCCTGTCAGCATACTATTATAGATACCATTGAGGTTGGTTACTCGATCTTTAAGACTTTGTGGACGTAAAACTGTAGTAAATAAAGACTTTTTAACGAAGAAACGACGTTAATATGGTTGAGAAATGAAATGTTAATCGTTTTAAAATATATCTAGTTTTTTAAGAAATAAATTTAATTTAGATTTATAAAATTAATATTTTAATTTAATTAATATATTAATTTTATAAAATTAATATTTTAACATATATGAAAATAAAGCATATGTTGGATGGTAGAGAACGTAGCAGTTCAATCGGATGATTCAATGAAAGAGATTCTCTAGTGCAATATGAATTAAATTTAAATTATTAAGATTTAAGTTGGGTATTCAGTCCGTAGTGGTGACTTTTCAGTCCTAATATATAAACAATTTGCTCATCACCATCAAGACATCATTTGCTTCCGAAATTATGTGATTTAGGTATTTAGGGGCCGTAAAGTGGTAGGTTTTTTACTATTTTCCCGTTTCAAATTAAATTTTCTTGGAAACGGTGCAAAATATAGAATAACCCTCCTGACAATGTCTTCGAAAATTAGTTGTGAATATTCTGTGAAATTTTCAGAATGATTCGTTGAGTTTAGCGGTCGTGTTGTATTTTTTTCTGACTGAAGAACTACTGAAAATTGGAACACTCGAAAATGCATACCTCTACTTGTTTATCGAATATCTTGGCTTGTATCATAAATCTACCGTGACAAAGTCTAGATAATTTAGTTTAGATGCGATTAGTACATGAAAACATATATGATATCGCGATAAAAATAAAGTCTTGTATTTTTCTGTGAAACAAAGTCAGGTTCAATGAATCCGCCATTTTTTTCGCTTTCGTTTCCTGATAGCATTCTGAAAAAGAAGAAAGAAAAAAAATTGACTCGACAAGGCTGCCAAACACACAGACGTTTCATTGTATATAAACACATTTTTTGTTTCGCATTCAATCTTTGTGAAAGTTGAATATTTTTTCATTTTTCATTGGAATCCATGTAACGTCCAACCCATACGATAGATTTATGTGATAAAACTTCTCATCAAAATAATAAAATGCTTTTCATGATATCACTATTCTGTTTGAAAGTCGAAAGTTTCGGGTATCATTTCATGCCAAGAGTTGAGTGATAAACGTGACAACCGCTTGGTAATTAATAGAAGAGAAAGTAAACAAAGAGAAACTGTCACTTACTTATACGCCCTTTTAAAAAATTAACCGAGATATAAGAGAGTGTACGAAAAAAATACGATGCGCAAAGGGAATTGAGTGAGGCACGTGGTCGATTTAAAACTCAACACGCGACCCTTTGTCCTCAGACCTTAAAATCCCAGTTTTCAAGAAGGGAAATAAATCTGATGTATCCAATTATCGTATTATAGCTGCACTATGTGCCGTATCTAAATTATTTGAAACTATAGTTCTGGATTTCTTGAAACACAACAGCAACAACTACATTTCAGAAACTCAGCACGGATTCATGCCGAAATGATCAACTGCAACAAACTTACTCTGCTACACTTCTTTTATAGTTCGATCTCCACAAGCACGCCTACAGATTGATGCAATCTACACTGATTTCTCTGCAGCCTTTGACAAAATAAACCACCAAATAGCAGTAGCAAAACTCAATAGACTTGGTTTCAGTAGATCGTTGCTAAATTGCCTCGAGTCGTTTCTACTTGGTCGCGAAATGTCTGTGAAGATCGGAGACTTCATTACAGTGCCTTTCGCTGTCAACTCTGGAGTCCCTCAAGGCAGTCACTTAGGTCCATTCTTATTTTTACTCTACCTCAATGATCTCAACTTCATATTGAAATGCCACAAACTATCCTTCGCAGACGACATCAAGCTATTGTATTTAGTTAAATGTCAAGAAGGCACTGTATATTGGCAGTCACAGTTAGACTTATTCACAAACTGGTGTCAGGATAATATAATGGTTTTGAATGCCTCGAAGTGTTCCGTTTTGTCGTTTACTCGTAAACGCTCACTGATTACCTATGACTGTAGCATCTCGCACAATATACTGAAACGTGAATCTTCCGTGAAAGATTTGGGTATCATTCTTGATTCCAAGCTGGACTTCAAAAGTCACATCGATTATGTGATTTCGAAGGCCTCCAAGCTCTTGGGTTTCGTCTTTCGTGTTACCAAGAGCTTTACTAATGTATACTGTCTTAGGGCATTATATTGTGCTCTTATCCGTTCGACGCTAGAATATGCAGCTGTTGTCTGGGCACCTCACTATCAAATCGACATTGCACGCATCGAAGCTATACAGCGTAAATTTGTTAGATTCGCTCTGCGCAATTTACTTTGGAGGGATCCCGCTAATCTTCCTAGCTACAAAGATCGTTGTAAGCTTATTGACCTGGATCTGCTATTTGTTCGTAGGAATGTCTCCAAAGCCGTTTTTGTTGCTGATTTATTACAATCACGTATCGATTGTCCCGAACTTCGGCAATTGATTAATCTGGACATTCATCGACGTAATCTACGCTCTCATCGTTTCTTCTCATTGCACGAACAAATTATGGTTACAATGAACCATTTTCCAGTATGTGCAGGACATTCAATAGCTGCTCCAATGTTTTCGACTTTCTTCTATCTCGAAATATGATCAAACGATTGTTTCATTGCCACTTGTCAGATTAACTTTGGATTAGGATTTGTCTGTAACCGTTTGTATTTTTGTTCAAACTAGTGATGGTTGAACACAAATACAAAAATTTCTCCCATCACCGTTGGAAACTAATCAGATTCGCTCGATGATACTAACCCTTTCGCTTCCCCCTTTCATTTTCTTCGTCTTCTTTATTTCTATTGGAAACTAATCAGCTTCGCTTGCAAATACTAACCCGCTCGCACTTCCTTCTTTTCTCCGTCTTCCACCATCTTTTCGATCACTAATTAGATCTACATGCCGATTCTCCACCCCCTCCACCTACCTTCATCATTCATTTACCTATCCCTTTTTCTCCGCCAGTTGAAGCAAGAACACTATTGCTGCCCTGTAGTGCTTGGTGTCATCAACTAGATATAGGGTTATAGTTTTAGTTTTAATTATTAGTTTTTATTGTTAGTGTTAAGCCTTATTGTATCTGTTGGATCATTGTTGATACGAAAGATGAGGAGGTTTTATGCCTGCTGGAGAGAGAGATTGTCAAATTTCATCTCCATTGGGCTTTTCCCTGCTCCCAAAAAATAAACAAAAATAAACCAAATAGACTGACACTGTACGGAGCCAGGTGTCAATTAAAAAATACAAAACTTGCCACGCAACCTTTCTCTATCATAATTTTCAACAATAATAAATCAGTCATTTGTTGATGGATTGTTGCAATATCGATTCGGAAACATTAAACTTAACCCCGAAATACATACTTTTTGACAACATACCAATTTTTGAGAAATAAAACTTCAACAAAGTAACTTTTCTAACAGTAGCGTATTTCTTAGTAATGTCACCACTGTCACCATTTCGGTCGATGTGTAGAGTATAAATAATGTCTGTAAAACACATATTTTGCTGATATTTTTCATATTTAAGTTAGTGTTGTCTCAAGTTTCGTTTTTTATCATATAGTGAGACGAGATATCCAATATTTTGAGTAAAATAATTGTTATGAACTGAAACAAAAAATAGTATGCTTTCAATGTCAGAGTAGTCTACAAATCTACTATATTACAGATTGATTATCGTATAACGTGAACTTTGAAATTATTTTTATCATTTTTGTGATTTTCATAAGGACCCTCCCCAAATCAGAAAATTAAATCCGCAAGTGCACTTCGAGTACATGTTTGGTTGGATCCATTATTAAACGCCAGAGAACAAAATGATTACCCGACAATGTTTGGAAGGGAGGCTCAATGGGTCGGAAAGATCATGATGCCACTTTTCTGGGATTGTTAAAGTATGCTTTTGGAGGACTACCTCAATGCAAGTATTAGCGTGCATTACAGGAGCGATTAAAGACTGAAATCGTTGTGAAATAATAAACTAATATGACCCACAAATTTAGAGGATGTTTTCTGTTCTCCACGAATCGAAGTAAGGGAACTATCTCGGACAGTCACGTACCCAGAGGGGGGGGCCCGAGGGGCCCTGGCCCCTCCCGAAATCAAAAACATATAATTATTTAGAATGTCTCAGACATGTGTTACAGAAATACCAAGACAATAAACGTAATGAAATGTAATACAATATCAGCTCCAGTGGGAAAGTTTAAAGTGTATGTTAAAAACAACAGTAAAAGTCACACCGAGAATTAGGTACATAGGGAATCTTCAGTAATATTATTTTTTAATCTTTGGGCCCCTCCCGAAATGAAATTCTGGGTACGGGCCTGATCTCGGACCACTTCTCAAAATCCATCACAAGTCTTGTGGATTTTTGTGCTCTAGAAATGGGCATTTAGAAGGTCTTAGACATGTGCGACTGAAATGGGACGACGGTAAACGTTAAGAAATGTAATGCAATAACCTTCTTTCAGTCAAAGTCACAAATTTTATTTTAATACTTAATAGTTCCAGTGGAAAAGATCTGTTAAAAACGCCGGTAAAGGGCGCACCGAAAAATTATGTACATAAACAATCTCCAGTAACATTGTTTCTTTTATCTGAGGACCCCTCCCGAAACGAAATCCTGGATACGGGCCTGAACGTAAGACTAATTTATGGAGTACATTTATAATCCTAATATATTATCTGAAAGTCATAATTCGTATGAACGTAAGACTAATTTATGGAGTACATTTATAATCCTAATATATTATCTGAAAGTCATAATTCGTTCTTATGACTTGCGAAGATCATTTTGCCTGTGTAAAACTAAACTTGATGTTTTAATGTTCGTATTTTTCGACTACTCAATTTGCTGTTGTTTTGGCTGTCTTAACCAGTGCAGTAAAACTTCATTCAATTCAATTGAAAACGAATGTGAAACACATTGACGATCTCTCTACTGCAGTAAACTTCACATTATGACACACACAGCGTTCGCTGACGTACTGAACCGGCAGCATTCAGTTCTTCAATCGATTCTCTTCAAATCAAAGCTCAGTTTAACCACCGTCAGTAGATCTCTTGAAGTAACAAAATATCTCTTTCAATAGTATGAGAGCGGCCTTCAAATGAGATTCATGTAAACATTCGAATTGGTTCAAGATAATAGCAAAGTCCTGGCATTACATTCCTTTTGTGGAATTTGGCCTTTCTGTTTCAACAGACTTCTGTTTCAACAGACTTCAAGATAAGCTGAAGCTGAAAGACAAACCAGGTAGCTTAAATATCAATTACAGAATACACACATTGTTTCCTCCTTCACTTTTCATGTTTAATACTTTATTCCATTTATAATTCTATTTATTCGAACTTGCTCACTACCAAGAGCGAAGACAATGAAGCAGCTAGACTATTTGGCCCTTGAAACTGAGCAAGCAAAACTTCAAATGACTAGGTACGATTATTCAACTGACGATGAATTCTGGGAGCTTCACTTGAAAATGGCAGCAAAAGTCATATGAATTTGTATCGATATCCTGACGGTCAGTGACCATAAAGTTTCATCTGATATCATTCGATTGAAAATGAAATTTTACCGCATTGGTCTAAACAGTCAAATCGGTCAAAATCGAATGCAAATAAATTGTTGAATGATATCACACAGGGAACTAATTTTGCTTTTTTTATATACCAGCTTTAAATTTTGAACACTCATCGGAACTGGAAGTTGAATCAAGATAAAATTCAATAGCAATAGATGGGACTTTAACCTTTGTTTGTTTTATTAAATTTTCTCAACTCGGTTCTCTGCAAAATCTATGTGAACACAATTTCAGAATTTTTGATCACTATGTCCGGTACTTTTAAAAGTGGAAATCAACTACTGGAATCACCTAACATGACCTACAAATTTAAATTGTTTCATAACAGTTTTGACAACTTGGTTTCGGTTTTAAAACGTCATTAAATGTTTAACACTGATTACCATGTATTTCCAGAACCGTAAGTCGGATCCATTTTAATTTAATGTTATATGTGAACGTTAATTTGAATCTAAGTTAATGATAATCAATTCAGCCATTCCGGGGAAACTTTAGTGCTTATCTTTAGTTAAATTTTAAGGAGGGAGGCGGTTTTTGCGAATTAAAATGTATTGCATCATTCCATCAACATTTAGTAATTTTTTCGTGGAAATATATTTAAAAAATAAGGCGGTGAAAAAGTATTTGAGTAGTTGAGGACGCTTCTTAGAAATCATGATTTGAGGTGTCCACTAGGGTGGGACAAAAAATTGATATCGGCTCCACCAAACTTTTCGTGTTCCTTTTGGGTCCCATAAGCATCATGCAAAATTTTAGCTCGATCGGAGAAACTATATTTTCGCGCCCGAGGTTTAAAGTTTGTATGGGATTTAGTATGGAGAAATTTACTTTTAACAAAAAAATTTTCTGGAGATCAACCAATGAACTTTAAAAATCAGTCCATGTGTTATTTTAGTAGGAAATTTATCGAGGAGGAAAACTTTAGAAGACAGCAAAACAATACGACATTTGTAGAAAAAGTTATTAAAGGAAAACCGACTCAAGGTCCGAACAATGGCTAACTCCTTAATATATCTAGCACCACTGCTACTAGTGGTGGTAATATGATTGTGCTCTCTTTTATTATGTTATAACGGTTGATTTTAGTTGTTTGATGTCTTCACAAAAGTTTTTCAGCTGAGTATGAGGATTATTTTTAAGTGACAAGTCATGTTCAAAAACTCACTGTAATGATACAAAAAAGTCTTACTTTCTAATTTGAAGAAATAGGTTTTTAGAGTCTTCCATAATATTTTAGATAAACTAAAATCCAATAACTTTGGGGAATATATAAACTCTCTATCTCTTATAGTTTAGAAGATATAGATGGTACTATTTTATGCAAACAAAAACACAATTTACATGACTAGTTGTGTCTTTCCAGTAAGGTTTGGAGCATGTTTTGTCACTTAAAAATAATCTTTATACTCTGCTGAGTAACTATCATCAAGACATCAAACAACTCGGATCAACCGTTATAGCACATTAAAGGGAAGTCACATTATGTTACTTTCACTAGCAGCAGTGGTGCTATCCCAGTGTATCCCAGCGGAGACTAGTTAGACCTTTTAGACTAGACCTCAATATTTTTGCTTGATTTTTTTTTAATTTTTTGTGGTTGTTTAAGGTCAAAACTACGATTTTCTACATAAAAATTCGCCATTTTGTAGCTGTAAAACCTGTAAAACGAAAATATGTACTCACTCTGATTTGGCGGCTTCTGAGTCAACGATGTTGTTTATTTACCGAATGAGGCAAATCCATCAAACTCGCCTGAGATAACTATCGAGAATATTCTGTAAAATTTTTGAGTCGATTGGTTAAGATTTACTTGCGTATTTCTTAGTAATGTCACCACTGTCACCATTTCGGTCGATGTGTAGAGTATAAATAATGTCTGTAAAACACATATTTTGCTGATATTTTTCATATTTAAGTTAGTGTTGTCTCAAGTTTCGTTTTTTATCATATAGTGAGACGAGATATCCAATATTTTGAGTAAAATAATTGTTATGAACTGAAACAAAAAATAGTATGCTTTCAATGTCAGAGTAGTCTACAAATCTACTATATTACAGATTGATTATCGTATAACGTGAACTTTGAAATTATTTTTATCATTTTTGTGATTTTCATAAGGACCCTCCCCAAATCAGAAAATTAAATCCGCAAGTGCACTTCGAGTACATGTTTGGTTGGATCCATTATTAAACGCCAGAGAACAAAATGATTACCCGACAATGTTTGGAAGGGAGGCTCAATGGGTCGGAAAGATCATGATGCCACTTTTCTGGGATTGTTAAAGTATGCTTTTGGAGGACTACCTCAATGCAAGTATTAGCGTGCATTACAGGAGCGATTAAAGACTGAAATCGTTGTGAAATAATAAACTAATATGACCCACAAATTTAGAGGATGTTTTCTGTTCTCCACGAATCGAAGTAAGGGAACTATCTCGGACAGTCACGTACCCAGAGGGGGGGGCCCGAGGGGCCCTGGCCCCTCCCGAAATCAAAAACATATAATTATTTAGAATGTCTCAGACATGTGTTACAGAAATACCAAGACAATAAACGTAATGAAATGTAATACAATATCAGCTCCAGTGGGAAAGTTTAAAGTGTATGTTAAAAACAACAGTAAAAGTCACACCGAGAATTAGGTACATAGGGAATCTTCAGTAATATTATTTTTTAATCTTTGGGCCCCTCCCGAAATGAAATTCTGGGTACGGGCCTGATCTCGGACCACTTCTCAAAATCCATCACAAGTCTTGTGGATTTTTGTGCTCTAGAAATGGGCATTTAGAAGGTCTTAGACATGTGCGACTGAAATGGGACGACGGTAAACGTTAAGAAATGTAATGCAATAACCTTCTTTCAGTCAAAGTCACAAATTTTATTTTAATACTTAATAGTTCCAGTGGAAAAGATCTGTTAAAAACGCCGGTAAAGGGCGCACCGAAAAATTATGTACATAAACAATCTCCAGTAACATTGTTTCTTTTATCTGAGGACCCCTCCCGAAACGAAATCCTGGATACGGGCCTGAACGTAAGACTAATTTATGGAGTACATTTATAATCCTAATATATTATCTGAAAGTCATAATTCGTATGAACGTAAGACTAATTTATGGAGTACATTTATAATCCTAATATATTATCTGAAAGTCATAATTCGTTCTTATGACTTGCGAAGATCATTTTGCCTGTGTAAAACTAAACTTGATGTTTTAATGTTCGTATTTTTCGACTACTCAATTTGCTGTTGTTTTGGCTGTCTTAACCAGTGCAGTAAAACTTCATTCAATTCAATTGAAAACGAATGTGAAACACATTGACGATCTCTCTACTGCAGTAAACTTCACATTATGACACACACAGCGTTCGCTGACGTACTGAACCGGCAGCATTCAGTTCTTCAATCGATTCTCTTCAAATCAAAGCTCAGTTTAACCACCGTCAGTAGATCTCTTGAAGTAACAAAATATCTCTTTCAATAGTATGAGAGCGGCCTTCAAATGAGATTCATGTAAACATTCGAATTGGTTCAAGATAATAGCAAAGTCCTGGCATTACATTCCTTTTGTGGAATTTGGCCTTTCTGTTTCAACAGACTTCTGTTTCAACAGACTTCAAGATAAGCTGAAGCTGAAAGACAAACCAGGTAGCTTAAATATCAATTACAGAATACACACATTGTTTCCTCCTTCACTTTTCATGTTTAATACTTTATTCCATTTATAATTCTATTTATTCGAACTTGCTCACTACCAAGAGCGAAGACAATGAAGCAGCTAGACTATTTGGCCCTTGAAACTGAGCAAGCAAAACTTCAAATGACTAGGTACGATTATTCAACTGACGATGAATTCTGGGAGCTTCACTTGAAAATGGCAGCAAAAGTCATATGAATTTGTATCGATATCCTGACGGTCAGTGACCATAAAGTTTCATCTGATATCATTCGATTGAAAATGAAATTTTACCGCATTGGTCTAAACAGTCAAATCGGTCAAAATCGAATGCAAATAAATTGTTGAATGATATCACACAGGGAACTAATTTTGCTTTTTTTATATACCAGCTTTAAATTTTGAACACTCATCGGAACTGGAAGTTGAATCAAGATAAAATTCAATAGCAATAGATGGGACTTTAACCTTTGTTTGTTTTATTAAATTTTCTCAACTCGGTTCTCTGCAAAATCTATGTGAACACAATTTCAGAATTTTTGATCACTATGTCCGGTACTTTTAAAAGTGGAAATCAACTACTGGAATCACCTAACATGACCTACAAATTTAAATTGTTTCATAACAGTTTTGACAACTTGGTTTCGGTTTTAAAACGTCATTAAATGTTTAACACTGATTACCATGTATTTCCAGAACCGTAAGTCGGATCCATTTTAATTTAATGTTATATGTGAACGTTAATTTGAATCTAAGTTAATGATAATCAATTCAGCCATTCCGGGGAAACTTTAGTGCTTATCTTTAGTTAAATTTTAAGGAGGGAGGCGGTTTTTGCGAATTAAAATGTATTGCATCATTCCATCAACATTTAGTAATTTTTTCGTGGAAATATATTTAAAAAATAAGGCGGTGAAAAAGTATTTGAGTAGTTGAGGACGCTTCTTAGAAATCATGATTTGAGGTGTCCACTAGGGTGGGACAAAAAATTGATATCGGCTCCACCAAACTTTTCGTGTTCCTTTTGGGTCCCATAAGCATCATGCAAAATTTTAGCTCGATCGGAGAAACTATATTTTCGCGCCCGAGGTTTAAAGTTTGTATGGGATTTAGTATGGAGAAATTTACTTTTAACAAAAAAATTTTCTGGAGATCAACCAATGAACTTTAAAAATCAGTCCATGTGTTATTTTAGTAGGAAATTTATCGAGGAGGAAAACTTTAGAAGACAGCAAAACAATACGACATTTGTAGAAAAAGTTATTAAAGGAAAACCGACTCAAGGTCCGAACAATGGCTAACTCCTTAATATATCTAGCACCACTGCTACTAGTGGTGGTAATATGATTGTGCTCTCTTTTATTATGTTATAACGGTTGATTTTAGTTGTTTGATGTCTTCACAAAAGTTTTTCAGCTGAGTATGAGGATTATTTTTAAGTGACAAGTCATGTTCAAAAACTCACTGTAATGATACAAAAAAGTCTTACTTTCTAATTTGAAGAAATAGGTTTTTAGAGTCTTCCATAATATTTTAGATAAACTAAAATCCAATAACTTTGGGGAATATATAAACTCTCTATCTCTTATAGTTTAGAAGATATAGATGGTACTATTTTATGCAAACAAAAACACAATTTACATGACTAGTTGTGTCTTTCCAGTAAGGTTTGGAGCATGTTTTGTCACTTAAAAATAATCTTTATACTCTGCTGAGTAACTATCATCAAGACATCAAACAACTCGGATCAACCGTTATAGCACATTAAAGGGAAGTCACATTATGTTACTTTCACTAGCAGCAGTGGTGCTATCCCAGTGTATCCCAGCGGAGACTAGTTAGACCTTTTAGACTAGACCTCAATATTTTTGCTTGATTTTTTTTTTAATTTTTTGTGGTTGTTTAAGGTCAAAACTACGATTTTCTACATAAAAATTCGCCATTTTGTAGCTGTAAAACCTGTAAAACGAAAATATGTACTCACTCTGATTTGGCGGCTTCTGAGTCAACGATGTTGTTTATTTACCGAATGAGGCAAATCCATCAAACTCGCCTGAGATAACTATCGAGAATATTCTGTAAAATTTTTGAGTCGATTGGTTAAGATTTACTTGACTTATGTTGCCGGCCGTCAAAATGCAGCACTTTCGCGGAAATGTCGCCAAGCCGCCATTTTGTTTTTCAATTTTTAAAACTGATCATTTTTTGTACTTAAATATACATATTAAAAAGTATTTTATACAAAATTCGGATTACTCCATTTTTTGGATCCCAGAATAATTCACCAAAAAAGTCCTTATCTTTTTTCTACAGTGGTGTAGCCCCTTAAGTCCAAGGTGCGAGCATATATCCAAGGAGAGGCTGTTGAATAAACCAACTTTGCAAAAACATAGCTAATATGTGTGTATTTAATACCTGAGAGTTTCAAAAATATCCGACTGAAAATAAATTTTTGGTGATCACCCAAATTTCTGCTTGTCTGTTGCATGTTTTTTTTCTAGTGCAGTCCTTATTTTATTCAATATTATAATATAATTTTAAGGCACACTGCTTAAGCTCTAAGATGCCAAGGGTATTTACTAATCTTAATTACGACTAACTTGACACTAGAATAGTATCATTATGTAATGTAGCGGTAGCGGATTCTCGAGAAGCGATCGGTAGTGGCCGGTGAATTGAATATTGCATGAGGGTCTTCCATATGCCGTTGGCGAAGATCCATGTTGGCCGCATCCTTCGGTCCGTGTGGGTCCGCGGGATAGTGCAGTCCTTAATTTGATTTCGATTTGTTTAGTGTATGACTCTTCTCAAGTAGGAACCTTGAAAGATCCCAATCGATGTGATCTGATAAGCATAAAATTTTAATGCCACCTTCTGATTGCAAATCGCTGAAATGAGTTATCCTGCCACTTTTAAACGTTTCGCGCAGTTTCTCATTTTTCGATTTCCAATCGTGAGTAGATATCCGTAATAATTCAAACATCCGAAGCCGTAATTGTATCATCACAACTTTCAATTTTATATCATAGTTCAAATGTCTATTCAAAGACTCAACCAATCACGAAAAAAGTGAAACGAGGTCAGATGATGATAACTGAAAAAAATGAAATAATGAATCGATCTAATCTCACGTGACCCGCCCTTCGGCTAGATGTAGGCCAAGATGATTTGGCTTTTTCTGATTGTTAACTCTTCTGATCGAGGCAGCTCAAAGATGTTGGTCTGCGGTAATGATTGGGAAGTTTCAAATACGTGTGGACATTTTAGGCCTACAAAACAGAATGCATACCTCGCAATAGAGCATAGTTTCTGAATAAATCAAACTTACTTTTGGGATCAGATCTCTTCCGTTTCCACACAATAAGACAGCAATATGTAACTCTCTTGTAAAGAAAGGGAACGCTTTTATAACCTAGTGAGAACGATAAACTGGAGGCTCAAAATCGAAACGCCATCACTCGATTGGCAGAACCGAAATTCTTTTTCAGAAGACATATTTCGATTGAAATTGCCGGTACCGGTAAGAGCTAAATTATTATTTAGTATATATTCTAACTGTACAAGCCGAAGATGGAAGTGCTGTTAAATCCTCTAAAAATAACATTTCCACGGCCTACTTTGTGGACAAATTTTAATCACACCTATACGCAATAAATGGGATTTGAAACAGCTGACACTACCGAGACAGCCAAAAAATATCCAAGAAGTGCCTTCAATTTGAGCGTTAAAACGAAGTGGCGTCGTTTCCCATCATCCGCCTTCCAAAGCAAGGGAAGTCCCGTCGTGTTAGCCCGGTTTGCCTTACTTATCGAGGACCGGCAACAAATCACCCATTTGCGGAACGGGTGCCGAAAGAAACGATTTTTCTCGCTATTGGCTTTGGTATAGTGGGCTGAAAGCCAGTGACCCACATCGACTGGGATTGCCGCACAGGCTGAATACAATGGGTGAGTCACGCTTTTATCTAAAGCGTGACTATCGCCGTTGAACATGTTGGAGTACGACGATGTGAGAACACAGAAATAATCAGGACGTGTTGTGATAGTATCTTCGGTAGTAATGCAACAGCATTGATTTGTGGATTTCAGATTGTCCTACGAATTAATGCGCTTGTTTCTATAGAAACTTCCACAAGTCAGCACTTCTGTTATCAAACTTTTAACACAGATAACAGATATACAGGCTCACATATGAACTGGGTGTAAAATTTGCTCAATCAGCGTGGCGAACACTTGCAGATGTCACCACGATCGACACAAGGTGCCACCACGATTTGGATGCCGCTTTCACTGAGCCACAATTTTGGGTGCAACATTCACTTCACGCTAGATTTTTGTTTTGCTGTTGGTGGTTAAAGTGACAAGTTTATTTTTGTTTTATACCGATCGAATTCTCGTGTGATTTATGTGACATGTAAATCAAGTTGTCTTTAACACATAGGAAAATCGTGTGATAAGTGTAAAATGGTTGTAGTTGGAATATTTCTATAACAGGTAGGAGGATCTTGTTATTATTCCGGAACGTAGTGGAAAGTTTTGAAAGATCGCGGCGAACAGTCGAGTAGGTGGCAGTAGTGTTTTCAACGTATAGCAAATTTGAAATTTACACAGGATTTTTAAAAATTTTGTTCGAGCCTGTGAATCTGTTATCTGTGGTGTTATATACCATTCGACTCAGTTCGACGAGATTTTTTAATAATCTTGATAGACGGTTAATTTTTTGTGGTTCTCATTGTCACATATATCACGCTAATGCTGGTGATCGTTGGTAAGGCGAATCCGAATGACGTGTCATCAGACGAAGAGTCGGAAATTCGTTATCGCACTAATCACATCGAAATGGCTTCTCGTTTGTATGAGTACCGCATATAAAGCTATTGTTTAAAAAAAAAAATACTGCACTCGTTGAAAAACATTTTTTTTACTATATGACTCAAAAAATTCTCATTTTTTATTGAAGCCCTACTTTTCCTAGCCTTAGCACAATAACAAAACTTCCAAGCGTATGATGCGACAGTCCAATGAAACTTCAATTTAATTCAGTCAAATTGTCCGAATCTTTATTCAAAATTCATTATGATTTCAGCTCAGATTCAGGTTTAAAACATACTAAAGTAAAGGTTCAAAACATATTAAAGAAGGGTCATCTCTTTCTATTTCATCTCATTTGTAAGAACGTCGCCTCAAAACCCCGATTTAGCCACTAAAATCATTATAACTTTTTCATATTACTGCTTCATTCACCTTGCTCAACGTTGAAAATTGATTCACATTTCTTGAAAATTTAACTAACATTCATGAAACAGCTAAAAACACTTATGATGTATTCACTACTCTGCTCCTAATTTCATCTCAATGGATTTTTATCCATCCTATCGTTGGTCCTTTATTCATCCTATAAATTAGTGATGGCGACAGCAATCAAAACAAAATATTGCACTATTACATCCACAGGCTCAAAATGTCAGAATTCTTCTTAAAAACGCCCTAATGCCAACTATGAGACAACACACGATATTTTTAAAACCAGTTTGAAATCATTTCAACGTTTAAAACATTTTCGGTCGTTTCCGTTACCTTTCGTTTTAAATTTAAAATATTATTGCAAAATTAATTTGGTGAACTTTAAATAAAACCGAAAACGGAATTGTTGCTATTTAGGCATTAGCCCTTCTTAAAACAAAATGCAGAGCCAGAGATGCCATTTATACAGATTTATATATATTGTATAGATTTTTGCGTTCTCATACTGATTTAAATCAATGTACAGATTTTATATAGATTTCCTACCCAAGTAGCACGTTATGTTGCTGTCCTGTATTTTTCTACTGATTGTGCAATTTATCAAATTAGTTTATATTAGTATTCTAGTAACTGTTGTGTTATGGAAAAAGCGCAATTTTTTTTGTTGTGCAACATATCTTTAAGTTCTTCCGTTGTTACGAACATTTATTAACAATTATTGTGCAACTGATACAAAAACTCATGCATCGATCCCATTACAAATGCTGCGATTAAATCAGCGAAAAAACAATTGTGAAACTCTAAAAAACAATTGTGAAATTACTACGTAATGTAAACAAGAATTGAATTGATGTTTACAAAAAAATAGCAAACATAATCTCTAATGAATAAGTTTCACATTTGATTTTCAAAACAACTGCTCGTAACACAAACATGGAACTTTAAAAATATTCTGCACATAAATAAATGGTAATACCAAATACAAATTATAATACGGAATACTTCGACAAATTTTCAAGGACACATTTTGCATCGTGCGGTACACTGTCATGATACACTGTCAGAGTGACAATGTACTTTAACGAGTTTTCTATAAAACTAGCAACACTGAAGGGTAAGAACAAGTTCACTATCGTTACTGTTTATTATAGTGAAAAATAAATAAACAAACAGTTTTTATCTGATAATCAAGATCACAAGCGAAATGTAAGTTAAACAATAATCTAGAATGGTTAAGCCACCATGAATGTATTGATATTTGTAGATTCGTGGGTGTTTGTGTTCATTTTTCATCTTTTGTGCTAGTGCCGGTTATATTTAGACTGATTGTTGCAGTTTAATACAGCAACGATAAACATAAAAAAACAAGTTTGTTTTGCACCGTAGCAACTAGCATAAAGCGTTGCCAGAAACGATCTCCTTCCACATTTTCAAACTATCGCAATGGAAGGGAGTACTTTGCTAGGCTTACTTGTTCAGGCTGTGAACCAAACATTGGCGGTTCGTTTGTATGGGACTTAGGGGTATTTTTATTTGTATTTGGTAATACTACATATTGTAGAATTGATCTTTTATGTTTTAGTAAATAAAAAATCGACAACGAACTGCATTTTTATGGTGAAACATGTCTTCGTACGCCTGAAATTTTCAAGCGCCTTTGAATGTACGTGTTTTGATGATTGCACATCAATTTCTATGAAAATAACAATCTATTCTTTTCAATTAATATGATCGGAATAGTGTTCAAAATATGTATAAGAAAGCTATCAAACATTCATACACCTTTTCAGACGATTTTAATCATATTGATGTTTAAATTAATCTGAAAAATCTTTAAATGAATTTTTCTTCAATATATTTCAACATGGCATCGAAGATAACAGTGTGTTGAAAAGAAAATGGTTCACCCAAAGTAATGATTTATTTTACCTAAATAAATGGAAATATAAACATGTAAATATTGAAAAGGAAAATTTTTGTTTTTATTTTTATCAAACTAGTTGACTTGAACAACAATACAGTTTAGTCATTCATCTTAGTGAACCCGACATTTGTGATACGCACTGTAGGTATTATTTCGGTGAGCCCATGTGCTTTAGTTGCAAAAACAAGTTTCTCAAGCAGTAATATATAACTATGAGAGTAACTATGATGAACTTAACTTTTCGTTCAATATCTTTGAAAAGTGATGTCAGGTCTGTTCATTTTTTCGCGAGATGAAAACCTAATACAAATTATCTGATTTGATTTATGTTTTCATTGCGTATGTAATGATGTATTTCTGAAACTTTTATGATAATATTCCCATGTCGGCAAGTTTTACGTTCATTTGAAGCAGATAAACCTGGTACAACTTATTTGCAAGTTTCAAATTGTTTTTCTAAAAATGAAGAAAACTGCACACACTGACCTAAAATTTCATGAGGCACTCAAGACAATGCGAACTCGGCAGCAAAATAGTTTTTACTGCGAGGGTTTCAATTCGGCTTTTCAGTTTTAGCCTTGCGGAGAGCATAATACCACTATTTTTTTCTTCACAAGAGATATACAGCCATTTCGACATATATTGAGTCCGATACAATTGTGACAGCCATTTGGAAAATTTCTGATAAGTTGAACAATTGTTTTAGTTACTTGGTTTGTACACGACGATGTGAAAATTTTGGCAGAGCTTCTATACCTACTAGTGCAATGTGGGCAAGTTGGTGATTTGCTGCACAATTATTTTACATGTACTTAAAATTGTTCTATAGTGATTTTTTGGGTATTATCGTGAAACTTAACAGGTATAAGTTGCACAACCGATTTTAATATATTAAAAAATCTTTTTGAACATATCTAACATAAAAAAACAATTCTAAAACAATTGTAGAATCTCTTGAAATTTCAATAAGTTACATTTGCTACTTGGGTAAATTAGATACCGATTTGTACAGATTCATAAAAAGTAGGAAGTAAAAAATTAGACTTTTCTCTCTGAGTATCTGTTAGTATTTGATTGCAGTGATTCTTTGAAAGTTTATTAAAGTGTTAAAGTGTTAAAGTGGAAATCTTTTATGCAGATATTTGATTATTATTAACACCACTTTATTAGTGAAAACAGATGATCTGCTCCATCTGTTTTCACTAATAAAGACTTTCTATCCAAAGTAATACATATTTTCTATGAAAATATCTGGCATATCTGTGCACAGCCGATGAAACACACACACACTTCACAGCGTTATGTTGACGTATAGCGGAATGAAACCAGTACGGCTAGATTTGCCACAATGGTTATTTCAATAATATTTAACACGCTCTTTCTGGTAATATTCGAAGCCGAAACAGTTTTATTGAAATATTAATATCAATAATTGAATTAAACTAATGTCACGGATACCAAAAACATACTCTTTGATGATAATTTGAAGAAGAAAAATAATTTTTGTTTTGTAACATTATCAGAAAACTTTGCAACTTTGCGAAACTAAATGAGATGAAAACAAAGCGCAATCAAGTGAACTAAGTGGAAAACTTTCATCTCATATTTTTGAAGACTTTTATTGCTTGTCGGGTAATTTTTGAAGTTTTTAATCGTTAACTGAACAAGTGGTAAGTGAACATTACTAATAATGAAGTTATTCAGCATTCAATAGTAGTGTAATTGTGCGAAATAGTGATCACGTTTTGAGACGAATCGATTAGTAGATAATCAGAAACATGACGAACTGTAAATCTTGAGACGAAAATGTGTCCCAAATTGAGAGGTGAGCTTATTTTAAATGAAAGAAACGATCACTGAACAATTTAAAACCATTTCTTTCAATGGGAAAGTGTGACAATAACATTTATACACGGAACGACCGAAATTAGCTCTGCGCCTAATTCGTATTACTGTTTTTGAATTAGTTGATTTTAACAACAAAATTTCCAAAATAACTATAAATTAGTTAAAATTTAGAATTTACTGTGCTGAAAAAAACTCTTATTATTAGAGAATGTGTTTAGTTGGCGAATATTCTGGACACAAACCAGCAATATTTCAATCCAACACGAAATTCTCATTGACAACTAATTTCGTTATTAAAATCAGAAACTTTGATTCTATTTATCTATCACCGTCATTACTGAAGGACAGCAGTGTCAAAGCAAAACAATCAATTAAAAAGCTAAAAGGGACAGTCTTGTTGAAACTGCTCGCAAATTGTTTAGATGTTTTTCGCATGTGTTACGATATATCCCTATATAAATTTCTAAACCGATATGTAAAAATGACGTAAACTGTTAGTGGAAAGTGTATTTATTCAGAATTTGTGCGCAGTTGAAGCGATTGTGGGTAATAATGTTTTTACGCGAAACAGTGAAGTGAGTTTCGAATGTTGCACTCTAATCGTACACGTCAAATGATGTTTTTTGTATCTTCTCATTCCGGGCTACGCCGTCCGGTGTGCTACTTGTAATCGGTTTTTGTTTTCCGAGTGCTCAAAGTTTTCAGTGAGAGAGTCGATTTCGCGAAGTCGAATGAAGAAAACAGCGATTTAGAAGTAAAATTTTTCAAAAAGAAGTTTATGTTTCGCTTATGTCTTTTTCTCCAATACAACATCGTATTTATACCTGCAAATATAGAAAAGATAACCGCGACTGAAATTTTTGTCGGTAGTAGTGTGCCATCTAGTGGCTAGTAGTCATTACGGTGTTAACGAGCGCCATATAGCTGCTAATTGCAGAAACCAATTCAACCATTTATGTTGGTTGAAAATAACGTTTTATTTCTCTAATTCAACTAAAAAATTAGTTGAATGGATATGAAGCGTGCCTTAGCTAAGAAATGACAGCACGTTTAATTGGTGAATTCAACTAAAAAAAATAGCCATTTCAACAAATATTTTATTATTATTAAGAGAATTAGAATCAAAAAATCTAAATTAGCAAAAGTAAGATTTTTTTAGTTGTCTCAAAAAATAACTAACTAAAATCAGAAAATCAACTAATTTTTTCGCCAAAATGCTAATTTCGGTCTTTCCGTGTAATCATTTTAGAACATTTCACAGTTTGGTTCAGGTACGTTGTAAAATATTATTCATGTTCAAAGTAATGAGGTGAAAGGATGAGATGGAAATAGGAGCTCAGATGAAATAGGGAGCCGCTACCCTAAGCGACGCAAACGTAAGGAGTGTATCGAAAATAAGCGATGCACATACGTTTGTGTTGTACGCATGTATTTGTGATAGTTTTTTACAGTCCGGTGGCAAGGATAAGGCGCTCTAGCAAGTGCTATCGTAGCCAACA
Source organism: Malaya genurostris (assembly GCF_030247185.1). Lineage (NCBI taxonomy): Eukaryota > Metazoa > Arthropoda > Insecta > Diptera > Culicidae > Malaya > Malaya genurostris. The sequence continues at coordinate 5,056,570 of NC_080571.1, forward strand.
TCTGGGGCATTGGGTGGGCAATCAGAGCGCTCAGAGAATGGCAAACAAACAATCGAGCATTTCAAATCGAGTAAAGTCTTAATTTTCTTCATCGTAGTGATGATATAGTGATATCCAAATTTTTGTTAGCCATTCTTCTTCATTGTTTTGGTCTTTGCAGAAGGATGCTGACCACAGTTACATGACATCATAGCACGAAGCTGTTTTTTTATGTTCAGATCACAGCATGCTGTGCGTTTGGCTGTCAGCTTTCGTTTTTTTCCTTGTTTGTGTGGTTGAAATTCTGCGTTTTCAAAATGTCGCGTATTGAAAAGAAATTGAGAATTAAGGTTCTAGACACATGGCTAAGTGTGAAGAATTGGCGAAACGGTGCCAGTGTTAAAACCATCATTGATATGTTTGGGGAAAACTGTTCTTTTGATGAGCTACCAGAAAGAGGCAGAAAACCCGGTTCTTCCAACCCGAAACTGGACCAAAAAGTGGTAACCTTAATCATGAAGAACAAATCAATGTTAATACGTGATTTGGCCAAAAAAGCAGGAACGAGTGTCGTATCTAGCGTATCAAGAGGCGAAATCACCTACAAGACCTACAAGAAGCAGAAAATCTCGAAACAAAGTGTAGAACAGAAGAAGCGAACAGTAACAAGAGCCCGGAAATTGTATTCGCGTCTTTTGCAGTGTCCGAATGCATGCGTTTTGATGGACGATGAGACTTATGTAAAGGAGGACTCAAAAACCCTTCCCGGTCCGCAATACTTTACTGTCGTCGTTTGGGAGGATGTGAGCGATGCGGACAGGTCGATTCAAGTGGAGAAAATCGGTCGAAAGGTACTGGTATGGCAAGCAATATGTTCCTGTGGTTTGAGGTTAACCATTTTTTACACTATCGGAAATATAAATGCAGGAATCTATCGATCTGAGTGTCTCCAGAAGCGATTGCTGCCCTTATATAAGAATCATACTACACCTCCACTGTTTTGGCCGGCTTTAGCATCGGCTCACTATGCCAAAACCAATCTCAATTGACTTACGAAAAAGGGTATAAATTTCGTTGAGAAAAATATCAATCCACCAAATTGCCCTCAGCTTCGACCCATCGAACGTTACTGGGCAATCGTGAAGAGGGTCTTCAAGAACATGCAGGAGTTCAAAAAAATTTGGGCTCAAGCGTCCTAAAAATGCGATGCAACACTTTTCCGGAACTTGATGAAAAGCGAAAATTCGTGAAGGAATAACTTCAATTTCATCCGGTTTTGATTATGCTCAAGTTTAACCTCGTACAATAAAGGATCAATTTTTAGTTTGAATAAAATATCGTTTTTAATCATAATTTGAAAGAAAAATTTGTGGATAGCTTATTTTCGATACACTCCTTAGAAGCCGAATTCTTTTCAATTTGCACAGTTTTCTCGATTCCTATACCGGAAATGTTCGTGAACAACGTAAACCTTAAATCACACTTTTGTGAAATAATTTGGAGATTATGGATTCAATGTTACAATGAGACTGTTAGAATGACAACAGAAAGGCATTATCACACATCTATGTAAATTAAGAAGTGATTTGTATTTTTTTTTTCAGGAAAAGCGGTATTTTCATCAGACATCGCATAAATCAAGTTTGATAGGATACTATCATAAATCAAATAAACATAGATTTCCCAGTGTAATAGTAATGTAGTTGAGCAACCCGTGACAGCAAATGCACCGTCTGGTGGAGAATGGGTGCGCTACAAAACCACAGTAGCTAATGGAAACAGAAACCGATACTTTCAACTTTTTATTAAACGGTCAAGATTCTCACTAACACTTATAAAAAAAAATCACAATGACAATCAAAAATCAAATATATGAAATGAAATGGTATTCCCAAATATTTCTGCACGAAGGAAAAGTATCTGAAAATATACTAGTGTGGCAGGCTATTTGCTATTGTGGTAGAAAAGCCATAGTTTTGCTATAACCGTGGTCAAAAACCTCAGGTTATAAAACCTCCTAATTTGAACTTAATACTGCTTCAAAATTTTATTATGTCAACTAATGAACCATACAGTTGTGGGACACAGCTCTACACAATTTGGCATTCCGTGGCGTCGAACGTGACCAAACTGGTTAGGCAAAACTTTATGGAAGTTGTCCAACGAAAGCCCCAGCAAGTCGCATTCTCTTTGAGGGAATATTTTTTTCTTTATTCTGTATAAATTGAACTTTAGAATGAAACATGAATTGAACACATTCTGTGTAAAAACCTCGAAATTCTCCCTGATTAGTACACGGAATGTGAACAACTAAAGTAAGTGTTTCAATTTTTTAATTATTATTCTGTTTTTTTTTTATTTAGTTTCTGATCTAACCTTGAGGTCATTCGCAGATGTTTGTTACAATTCTACTGACATAAGAAACCTTTCCGGGTCAAGACTCGAACAAAGAAAACAGGCTAGCAAGACCACGAACGTTAGACCTATACAATTTTAAACTAACGTGTCTCATGATAAAGGTTAAACGTTTGAACGAAGTATCTCCCTTTGCCGGTATGCGCTTTTTGACTGTTGAACACTCTAAGATGCGGAATATGAAAACTGGAACGATCGACGAAACACTTTCCCTCGGCAGCTGCTACAATTAGTGGCATTGTATTGTATGGAAAGTATGGTCGCTGCCAAGAGAGGCGAAACAATGAATGCGTAGTTAATGAATAATTATTGTCAAGTGAAAATTCCCAACCTGAATCTAATACCGTGCACTACGCAAAACAGAAAAAAAAGTCGCTACCGAAAACTGGATGGAAATCAAAGCATATATCATCTAGTCGAGAAACACGTTGTAGGCTTTGCACGCTTCGAGTATCGACTTAAGTAAACACTCAGTGCCGACCGGCAATTTATTTCCCATATAATATAACATCTATCTATACTTCCACCCGAAGACGTATTTAGTCGGGTTGAGGTGTTTAACTAGTGTAACAGTGGCTTTTGGCGCCTTCGTAGCTAGCTGCGAAAGAAATGACGAAATTATGCTCTCTTCTACTCTACGTTGTTCTCCGTTGCTACGTTCAAGCATAGTAAACCACAGGCCGTCAGCCGCTTAACCCACTTTTTTTGTTCCGAAATCTTCGAGTTTATATATTTTCGGTTTGTTCTCTTTGCACTTTGCGTACAGTCCGAACCGGAGAGACCGGTCCCGTGCGAGTTCCGGAACGTTTCGTCATTGGCAATGACCTTAGCGGATAGTGTCCCATTATTTTTTTGTGGCCGGTAAATTATGGCTCTCAGAGCTTCGAGAAAGCATGGATTTTTGCTGAGAAAGTTTTAATTTTTTTTTTCAAATACACAAACGGTACTTGATGATTGTTTTCAGAGTGTGGCTATGGGTACTTTGCTCGTTTCAACATCTCAGTGCACGAGAGATGTACTTCACGAACTTTCAGCTATGATGGCTACGATAATTATTCTTAAACTTTGCGAACACAATATACATTTAATATTGAAAAACTTCCAAAAGTCTGCCTAAAGACGAAACTAAATTTCCTCCGCTTTCCCGAAACAATTTCTCACAGAAAAAGCAAACATACATGTTTAAATTCGACTGAACCGCTCGATTTCGATCGCTTTCAATTGATCGTGCACAATTCACATCTGTACGTTGGCCAATCAAAACGGAAGTTTATCGACCCAAACATTGATCCTGACGGAACGAATTGACAATTTTACTTTCAAGCCAGCCGTTCGGTGAATCACGTGCCCCAGCATTCCATCCATTCGCCCACTACTTGAATGGGGATTCGCCTTTTGTGCTACTTTCTTCCTGTCAACTTGCTTAAGGCGAGACATGCACCATAAAAAAAAAGTGTAAATACTTTTATGCAAATAAGCGGGTTCGTCGCTTGTGGCACATTCTTTTGATTGGGTTTGTGGGTTCCCAGCGAATATAACGTACAATTTATATCAATATTTGGCAGTTATAGTAGTCCATGAGCGTGCTACTTCATTCATGTTATATGTTGTCATGTGAACCACACTCTAACAACAGCGCAAATTTCCGCAAGGAGTGCTTCGATCTTCGTGATCAGCGCAACTCAAAAGTCATTATATTCACTACGCCTATGTCCGATGGCTGAAAAGCGCTGGAGGAGTTTAAATGCCAGCTTTGCAATCGTAGTGCGTATGGCAAAGGGAAGATCCCGATAATCAAATTCTGTGGTTAACACAATACCGAACGTGGTATCCGCCTCAATAGGTTATGATAGACGCGTGCGTGATTGATTTATGTGTAATTCACAAAACAGAAAAATAACCGTTGAGCTATTTGTGCATACCGGCTGACCACCGCGCCGATACCAAGTGAACGGTACCTTTCGACTTCGACTCGCTGGTTCCGTTGCACTGCTGGCCATTCCGGGATTATACTATTCCCAGTAGAATGTATTGCTTTGTCTTCTATCTTGTTCCTTGTCTGAAGATAGTGGGGCTGCTCATGGCCTATTTATTGCCGGTTGATTGCATAAAAACGAATGCAGGTGAGCAGTCGAAGAGAAATCTTTATGCACTGGATCGGATTAACGGTCTCCTGGGTGAGATCATGGACATTCATTAGAATTATTTAAATTCACTTCGAAGCCAACACCGGGGAAATATTTCAAAGAACATATTTTAAATTTGCAGACAAAGTATTCAAACTAAACGTTTCTCTTTCGTGTTTGAATTGAAGCTTAGAAATTGTCCATTATTGCTCGATCGAATGAAATTGAGAACAAATTTGTAGCTATATCTTTTTGATGAAATTCATTCTTTTGTAACTGGACAAATCTTTGCAGTGCCTCGAATTTAGCGACTCATTCGCAACGATAGCAGTATTTTCTCGTCCGCAACTGCAAATCGTTTGCCAAATCACGAGCTCGTCAAAAACCCCAACTCATCTCTGCCGAACACATCTTCTGGTCTGACAAAGAAAACTAAACCTTTTTTCCAAATTTCAATTTTTTTGTATTCACCTTGAAGAGCAATACAACTGCTCCAACGACGTTCCAACAATTCTACATCACATTTTTAGCACGATTCTTTCTCAGCCTCGTGCTTCACAGTCTCTGCGTTGACCTTATCATTCGAGGCAAATAGCAAATTACAGCAAGCTTCTTTTTTAAATCCGCGAACGGAATATAATCACTGGGTGCAAAATCTGACGAATATGATGGATGGGCTAGCAATTCAAATTTCAATTCACGGATTTAATTTAACTATAAGTTGTTTTTGATCAGCTGCGCAAAAACGCGACAAACACTTTGCAAACATTTCTCCATATTCAAGTGCTCATACAAAATTGTGAATACACTTCATCCTGAAATATTTACAATGTCAGCTATCGTTTACAACTTCTCTTCCGATTGTTCATAAGGAGTGTTTCTTGCACTTTTTTTGTTTTAATTCATGAGGTTTCAACCAATTAAAAAATTCTAATTCCATATGCGGGGTTAGGATCGAACCCAGACAGACTGTATTAAGGTTTTGCCTTTCTCATATGGAAAGGTTTTAAAATTACTGTGTAAACCGACTTTCGAATCAAAGCCCGAAAAGATTCAGTTCGTCGAGTACGCAAAATGCTTGAGTATATGTAACGTTTTTTCACAAACCAAATTCTCTTGAAGAGTTTTCTGGTCTCAGACAAGATTGCAGAGTTTTCACCGGATCCGATTTCCTGTTCCGGATAAAACGTGCAAAAACACTATGCACTAACTTTCCTCGGAGATGGTTGAACCGATTTTCACAAATTTAGATTCAAATGAAAGGTATTAGTGTCCCACGAAGGTTGAGTCCGACTTCCGGTTCCGATGCTGAGAGCAAAAACTGAACCGATTCTCCCAAACTGGAAATAAAAAGTCTTATGGTCCCACACAAAACTTTTGGATTTCATACGAATCCAACTTCCGGTTAAGTAATTACAGAATGAAAAGTGTTAAAAATTTCAAAACTGAACTCAAATTAGATCCAATCGATAGGCCTTACTAGTTGAAGGCTGGAAGAGACGACTTCGGCTACACCGGTTCTCGGTTTCCGGTTCCGGAAGCATCGGAAATAGTAGTCACAAACTCTGAAATTGATCACACTCACATTTTGCAGCGATGGCTTGACTTATTTTTCCAAACTTAAATTCTGACGGAAAGGTCTTATGATCTCCTACGAAATTTATAAATTTCACCTGGATCCAAACTTTGTTTACGAAATTACAAGTGATTAAAATTTTATACCGCCACTCAGGACACTATTCTAAACTATCAATTTTCTAAACTGAATTAAAAACTATTTCAATCGGTAGTCATTGTCAGTAGACGGCCACGGCCAAACAAATCGGGTTTGTAATTTGGTGCTATGTTTCAGTGATTATAAGAACAGTTGCTTTCACCAAAACGGACAAGGCTGTTCTTCGTGTTAAACATGGCTCTTATCCGCATCTGATTCAGAATGGGCAGAATGGCAGTGTCTCGCCAATTATATCTGTACTGACAACCTCATTATTAGGCTAGATATGGCATACTGAGAAACTAACACAAAACTCAGGAAAAATTCTAATACGGCAGCTCAACATAAACTGATTGCAAAATTGCTGCTTAGAACACTGTGGAAACATGCATACGTTAGGTTCGATTTTGGACAACTTCCAAACTAAAATTGATACATATGATCAGACATGAAATTTGCAGCTGCGGTAAAAAAAAAACAAAGGATTTCGTCACTGAGAATACGATGAGGCTTAATAGTTTCACTTTCGACGCAAAGATTGTGCTGTACAGGTAGCGAAGTTAAATTTTCATCGTTGACCATTTTGCATTTTACGCTAAAGAAATTCTTCAACCTTAGACAAAGGAGGAGTACATATGCAAATAATTAAACGTGAAATGTGAACCACATTAGTTGTTTGACGAGGGAGTGGGTCATTTCGCCGATAGCCATTTCGTTCCACTTTAGAGTATTTGGCCATTATTCTCGGTACTGCCAGAACCAGTATTCAGGGATCAGGATAACCCAAAAAAAATTCGAACAAGCCTTTTGAACATTGAATTTTGATATTTGGTTATCTTCTATGATGATTTGAATTTTGTTCTGTAATTCCAGAATCGGAATCGGATAAAACTCAACAACTTTGTATGGGACCATAAATTTTAATTTGAATTTTTTTTATGAAAATGTTTTTGTTTTTATATCAGGGCTTAAAATTGTCACGCATTCTCAACGAAAGAGTCCAATTCAACAGCATCATATTCGTTATTTTTCTGTCTGTCATTCGTAAATGACCGACATTAGAACAAACGAAAAAATTTCGTTTCTCATTAAAAAAAGAGAGTATAATTGCCAACGTCGTCAGACTTTCCTCTATGACAAGAACAAGGGAGAATCAGCAGAATTTCAATTCTCATTCTTTCATCGATGTATTGAAAATATGTGACACTTGGCTATAAAGAGTGACTAAAAGATGATAAATCGAAGTGATTACACTCCCGAACCTCTTTGAAAATTAATACTACTACAGATTCGAGCATCAACAGGTGAAAAAGATTGTGAATCGTTTACTGTCATTATCAATTCTCAAGGCTTCGGTTAAAGACACTGCATACTATGGGATTACAGTCATATTAATTTTTCGTCATTTTCGTCTATTTTGAGTCAATATAAATTAATTGTAAGCCATTTCATTTGAATCGAAATTTTTGAAAAATCAGTGCAACCATCTTTGAGAAATCGTAGTGCGTTTCTAATATAATTTTTGGGGGCCATCCGGGTTCGAAGGCCGAATACCGGTATAACTGAAATAATTTTATTTGGTCATCAAAACCATCAAAATCTCCAAACCCGATTATTTTAAGAGAAATTGATATTTTTACATTAATCACTTTGTATCTCCGGAACTGAAATCCGGATCTGATTAAAAAACAGGAAGTTTTTCATAAAATCTTAAGACCTTTCATTTGAATCTTAGATGGAGGAAATCGGTTCAACCATCTACGAGAAAAAATCAGTGTCACACACATACACACATTTACCGATCTCGACAAACTGATTCGAATGGTATACGGGTGTAAGAAGTTATGTTCTTCCAGCAATTGCTGTAAGCCAGCGGATCCGAAACTTTTTTGATATATCATTATTTCTACTGCTCATCAGCTTGAGCTTGAGCGACGACCCCTGGTTGCTACTCCGTTACTGATCGGGATTAGCTGAAATTGCACACGGAATTTCTAGATGATCCTACCTGGGACTGGCAAATCATCTTTCAATGTCCATCTTCTGGTAACCCCAGAATTCATTGATCAGTACCGGCGCCGGCCAGGCCCGAACGTATCGTCTAAACAATGGGAAGGGATGTTAGTCCAACACTTGTTACTAGAGTCCGTATATATTACTGCGCACTCCACAAGTGTCACGGGAAAAGGATATTGGTTAGTATAAATTTCAGCAATGGTAGTATTCGCGTGCGACCTAGTATGTTCCGGTTTCAAGAGGCATGTAACGAATAAGAACTTCCCTATTTTTTCTAAATGGAATTATTTGCTACGAAATAAACGAGTGAATAGGATTTAGACAATATAGTTGATTCATTCTACTGACATATTCTATAAATTATATCAAGTAATTTTAAATCACTAAATAAAGGTTTGAGTAAATAATGTTGTTATTACTGATATTGTATGAACATATTCAACAACGATTGGATGAACAATTTGATGTCATTCCATACAAATAGTTATGAAGAAGACGTAAAAATTGGAGAGCTATCATCAGAGGAGAAATTAAGTAAAGAGAATTGCCCATCTATCAATTTGACAAATATCATGCTGTAAAATACTATTAAAATCAAATCGAATAAATATCGAAAAAAAATATATGAAAAAAACCCAAGGAAACCTTTTCTTTTCCTGTCGTCCTAGTCTGATTATATGATTATTCAATCCTAGTCTGCTTGAAAAAATTGAATTTTTCAAGTTCCAGAATCGCGACAACGACGGATTCCGACGCTTGAGGCAGCTCTAAAAACGCCTACATGAAAAAAAACACTCGACTTCGGAAATCTCTAAGCTTTCCAAGTCTCAGAGAGTCGAATGTTTCAAAAATTATTCGAATCTGACAAGCAACAACAATTTTGTCCTAATTCTCTGAGTTATGCGGCTTCATTCAATGCGAATTTCCGAATTTAAGCACATAAACATAACTTGAGAGAATCCAGTTCAGTTCAACGTGACTATTAACAGTCATCAAAACGGTTCGGAATCTGTCAGCAGGTAGTGAAGTATTTATTAGGGAAGCCTTCGCACAAATTATGAATAGGGTAACATTTAAAAAGAATAATACTAAATCGATTTGAATACATAGTTTTTATGCTCATAGTCAAGTCCGTTCGAGCTCCGAGAGTCTTCCTTGTAGTAAAATTTCCCAAAAGAAAATAACATATTCTTCACCACATTAGCTAAGCAAATTGAGATACACGCATTGGAATAAACCGTTTATGATGTTTTTTTTTCAATTGATAGAAAAACTAGATTTCAATCAAAAAAAAAACTTGGCACGCAAATTTTTGACATCCGACTTTGGCAAGACCTACTGCTCTCTCCTGATGGAGCACCGATTCGTTGGATAGAATAAAAACTAGCTGCTTGATTGTGGCATGTGAAAATTTCGGTCGTCCCATTACAAAAGGACCCAACTGCATTTAACAATTCGAAAATGGACAACTATCATTATTTCTACTGCTCATCATGCGAAAAACTCTAAAATTCTGTGTCATATTTAGTCACAAATGATTAATCTTGTATTTCTGCTACAATGGGTTAGAAAATAAGTGGCAATAGATACACAATGAAATCTTATATATTATTACCCAACAAAAAGATTGATAAGTGTGTGTGTGTGTGTGTGTGTGTGTGTGTGTGTGTGTGTGTGTGTGTGTGTAGAATCAGATCACAAGAACGAGACTGAAATTTGAAGCACACCGATCGTGCAAAGCCTGACCATGTTTGAAGTATTATTTAATCGGGTTACGTTTCATTAAATGCAGAATAGTTTAGGTAACAAAACGATTTGCCCGGATTAAAGAAGGTTGCGAGTTGCCCGTTTCAATTTTCATTTCATCAGTCATTTTTAATGTTTGTCCTTTCGTTTGGTAAAGTAACGAAGCACGGCATGTAGATTGTATATTTTCCGGATGAATAAGAACTATTCCAAAAGTTATTGTATAAGACTTAAAGTGTAATACCTGATTTGATGAAACCTTTTAGCTACACAAATGGTTTATTTATTCATCCAAAAAAACAGCAAGATCTATACATTGCTACACCTAGAAGCAACTTTTCAAAGTGTTTGCTAGTGATTGTTTCATTCGAGAAAAAATGAATATTCGGGATTGAACAGTATATTCACGGCTCACAACGTTAGAAAGAAAAATCTTAATCTTCCTTTTTGTTTTTATCTCTGTTTGGTAACCAAATTCAAAACTTCAATGACTCCACAACAGAGTTCTGTGACGAACGAATTTATTTATTCTCTGATAGTTCCAAACCACCTCGTTAATCCGTTGTCAGTGCCTTAAATGGACCATATAGATATACAACTGCTCAATTGCACTCGTACTCATACTGCGTATTCGAATTTCAGAAAATGATAAGAATACGCATTAAGATACAAATCTCCGAATAAATATAGCATCTGAATTGAGTTGTACGCTATTCAATACTTTTTATTTGACTGACTTATGTTCTACTAAAAGATTTATTGAAAATTTTCCCTCATGCCTACACTAGCTTATGAAAGATTCATTTGTGCTGGTCAGTCAATTTTTGTCGAGCAAGTGGCGACATCTCATTACTCACCTGTTGATCTTTCAAAATTAAATGCCCACTAAAAATAAACTAGCTCCCAGTGGCGGGCTGCAGGGACCAGTTTGGGAATCACTGCTGTGAACAATTCAAATCAAATTTAAATGAAATTGTTTTGAATTCGGAAATGAGGCCCACTTTCTAATATGTCATATTCGAACGATTATGTTGCCAAAAACGCCATGCGAAAAAACAAAGCGAGCCATGCAAAAATGTTATGGAAAAGGGTGTTGTACACAGTCTTTTAGGTGTTTAGAAACAGTATTAGAAACCGTACTTCACTTTGCTCCGAAACATCGCTTTATTATACAGCGCTCAAAACTCCTGCTACTGGAATATCTCCGTTAAAAAAGTACGGATTTTAACAATTCATGATCAGCGCGCCGGTAATCACATTTTAATCATGCCGCCGATTATATAACATAAGCCCAAAAAATTTTATCATTGTGGAGGTTTTGAGCTATTGGCACATTGTCGCAAAACTGATTTACCGGTAGCGACACCTGCCAATGAAAAACGGAACCAAGAAAAGGAGGATTCTTTCGGAAATTTTCATATCGGTAGTAGTGATTTGCAACATTTTTATCGTTTATTCAATAGTACAAATAGATATCAGCAATAAAAGTACACTCGGAATAGAAGAAAATCGATTTCAAAGTGATCACTACTACTTTTTTTTAGTGTAAACTACGATTAAACATGGAAAATCTTCAGAAATGTGTGAAATTGGGTAAGGTTACGTTTTTTTGGATAAACAGTTTTTTAAACAAAAACCAGGGAAATGTTGATTTCTTGAGTACTAGAATGTATAGCGATCGAGTACCATTTATTTTAGATGCTTTATTTGTTATTTCTGGGCATTTGAAAAATGGTATTAAACCAAGTTTAATGCTTCATTCTTAATAAACGTTAGTTTTGCACAATAAAATAGGATCAACGTTACCAACTCAGAGTAAAAACATTTTCATCAACTTTCATTTTCATTTCGTAAATTCCTAACTTCCTTTCTTTTTGTAAATTCCTAACTATGTTTTTCATAGCAGGATCACGAGAACGTTGATATTGTCGTCGACGAACATTCTGCAACCGAATGAGCAGTTGAAGATTGTCATCGATGATAGAATTCAATTTAGTTTGAGCTTTGCGAACTGAAAGATTTCTAGCTTCGATAATGTAATGATTCAAATTATCAATTGCTGTGTCGATGTCCGCAGAATTTTCTAAAATAGTTTCATGATCCACATGATTTTCAATGTGAGATCTGTAATCCAACCAATTAGCTCTATGATAGTTGAATACAGAACTAATTGGATTAATTATAGCTTCGTTGGAAAACGTTCGTTCCAACGTTTAGTCTGGATGTTACAGGAAGATGATCTGAGTCAAAGTCAGCATGTGTAATCGGTTCACTACAAATGTGACTTTGATTTGTTAGAACCAGATCAATTGTAGACGGGTTTTTCACAGAAGAGAAACAAGTAGGATTACTGGGATGAAGAACTGTGAAGTAACCAGCTGAGAGTTGATTATGAAGTATTTTACCATTACTGTTATTTTGCCTACACTGGACATGCTTTGCATTTAAGTCCCCTATTACGAAAAATTTCGATCGATATCTTGTGAGTTTTTGCAAATCGTCTTTAAAGAAATTTAATTGTTCGCCGGTGCATTGAAATGGCAAATATGCTCCAGCGATGAAATAAATTCCATGAATGGTTTCAACTTTGATTCCCAAGTTTTCAATAACTTTAGTATTGAAAGAAGGTAAAATTCGATGTTTAATTTGCGTTGGACAAAAATGGCAACTCCACCACCCATTCCAGTAAACCTGTCAAATCGATGAATCACATAATGTGGATTGCTTTTCAATTTGACATTTGGTTTAAGAAAAGTTTCTGTCACAATGGCAATATGAATTTTGTGAACTTTGAGAAAATTATAAAATCCATCTTCACTCGATTTTAAAGATCGAATTTTAAAATATTCAAATAATTATTTAACATCACTGTTAAATTTTAAATTCATTATAATATTATTTGCAAATTGCCATTCGATTTGAAATGCTTTAAAAAGTGATGTAGTCGAATTCATTCGGATAATCATTTGAAAAAGTTGATCTTGTAGGTAGATCATTTTATTTTCAGTTATATCGCCTAAATCGACTTCATTCAAAGAAGCGAATGGCATTGAAGGAATATTGGTAGGTAGATTTCTATCTGTTACACTAGTGTAACTGCCATTAGAAGAAGATGATTTGGTCGATCTACCTATTAATAAATTGTTTTCGTTAGAAGATGAACTGCAAGGCGTTCCTGTGTTTTGATTATTTACATTAGAAGAATTAAGTGGTAGTTTTCTGCCTGTTATACTAGCATAACTTACATTAGAAGAAGATGATGACGAGGTCGATCTACCTGTCAATAAATTGTTTTCGTTGGAATACAAATTGGAAGGCGTACCTGTTTTTTATTTTAAATTCGAAGAAATAAGTGCCTTAGAAAATTTAGGCGTGGCATATGTAACGGTTTTTTTTGATTTTCAGGTATGTTCTGTAAATTTAAGGATTTAACTTGTTGTCTAAGCGAACGAGCTTTTAAAATTTTTTCCCTGACAGGACATTTAAAATAATTGGATTTATGATTTCGAACGCAATTTGAACATGAAAATTTATCAGTGGTTTCATTCATTGGACAAACGTCTTTCGAATGCGATTTACCACAATTCAAGCACCGTATATCCATATAACAATTTTTGGTTCCATGGCCGAAGCCTTGGCAACGACGACATTGCGTTGAGTTTGCAATACGATTATGCCGTTTATAATGTTCCCAATGAATTTTAATGTGGGAAATGAAACGTACTTTTTCTAAAGTTTTCAAATTGTTTACATCACTTCGATTGAAGTGTATTAAGTAAAGTTCATGGGAAATTCCAGAGCTTGGTTTAGAAGTACCATTCGCTCTTTTTTCGTAAGATTACTTGGTAAGGGGCAAAACCAAGCAATTCTTTTAGTTCATTTTTAATTTCATCAGTACTTTGATCATTTGATAAGCCTTTCAAGACAGCCTTGAAGGGTCTGTCTGATTTTAAACGCCGATTCACCGCCGCCGCCGCTGGTCAAAAAGCCGCTTTAGCCACCGATGTTGACAATTTTGATCGGCGCACAAGTCTTAAAATAATGTCACTCACTTTTGTCGGAGATGGAACTTCTTAAGATGCCATAAGAATATCCCAATTTTCATTCCGATCAAATAAACCATTCATAGTCCCATAAATGATTTGCTGAATTTTATCCAAGTCCGACTACCGGTACATTTTTTTTCCAGAATTTAAATCGTCATGTGTAGGTCATATTAGTGCATGGTTGAATGAACCGAATGTCACTATGCCGATATCCAGCTTTCAGTTCCGGTAGTATCGGCAACGATAATCAAATATGATAAAATGGAGCTCACTTTCTCACATATGATTGAATAGATTTTCACTAACTTAAATTCAAATGTAGTGTATCACTGCTATAGTATTATGCAACAGAAATCTTCAAAACTATTTTCGGAACTTTTTTAAATTGTAGTATTTCAAGTAATTTCTACTGTAATGTACAGGAAAAAGTGAAAATGAGAAAGGCATCATTACATGGTGGATCCACTAGGTGGATTAAAACAGGTTGTCATTTTGAACGGATAGAAATTTCCACTTGAAATTTTTATCTAATTTTTATACTTTTTCGAAAAGTTACTTTTAAAGGTTAAATCAGGGTGAGAAGAGTAAATATTAATAATGATAATAGCATAGAGTATTGAAAAATTCTACAAGAATTTCGCTTGATTTTGATTCACTCGAAGAACTATGAGAAGAGAAGACGTTCTTAGTTAAAGAGAAAAAAATGTCCAAGACATCACTGTCTAAGGTAAGATCCAACGTAATAATCACTGTGTCTTGGATGATCTACGGAATTGATGACAGCAATCATGTGTTTTCTTCGGTTAAATGTAATCATCGATAATTTGCACTATCAGCACACAAGCTAAAATTCTCATTCTACCTGACCTACTTTCCGGCCAATGAATACTCGCTGGACATCAATATAACAGTAATTACGACTGATAAACAAGAAAAATTATCACATCCTGCTCAAAACGCAACAATTAGCACCTGTTCAAGTGACGGTGGCTGTCGCCCGAACTCCGTACCTTCCCAACGCCATTGGGTGTCAAACTTTCACACATTCCCTCACGCGCTCCGTCCATTGGAATCAGGTTGATTTGAATGTATGCCTTTTGATTCTAGTTCAATTCTTACCGTTATTTTTACCTTCCCACTTGTGTCTCTCTTGTATGTGCGCCCTGGAATGTGCGCGCTCTCAGTCCAGTCTTGAAACGCTGGCCAAGTTGTTACTGGCTGCTGCTGCTGCTGCTGCTCGGGATCTGCTGGATCTTGCTTGCGCTTTACCACAACTTTTTTTCTTCCCAACATAAACTAAGGCACGGATAGAAGTTTTCCCCTTTGGAGAGAGGTTCAGCAAAGAGTCATTAGCCTTTTCTGGCAAACAAGACAGATCGCCTTTTTTTTCTTCTTTACTGTTTGCTTTGCGAAAATTGATCTTTTTTTCCTAATGAAAGAATTAAAATTTTCACTTTTTTCAGTAGTATTTTCGGGTTTTCTACATTCGGATTCTCGGATCGATACGGCTGATCCTCGTTACACCAAGAACAGCGCGAGCTGTCTCGATTAGAAACGGTCAATCACTGTCTTATTTTCCACTGATTCTTCTTTTCTAATAACGGCCTAGTTCTTGTAATTCCAGAGAGCCACTGATTGGTAGGCTAATATCACACGATCGAATGCCGTTTTCAGATTTATTCTTCCCCTCCCGCAGATTAAGTAGTTCTAGGTCAGGTTGGTTGTTTGATCAGTCCGCCTGACTCGTCCGGTTTCGCCAGTCGTTGGGGACCGTTTTATTTTTTATTAAATTTTTCAACTCGGAACTTCCCGGAATTGCGTCCGTTCGCTTTGAATATCGCTTTCCGACTGAGGAAAAAAAAAGCTGCACCCGACCCGTCTAGCTGCCAGCGGAAGAGATCAAGAAGCTATACTCCGCGATGAACGTACTCTACGTACACATAATTTCCCAAAGCTGCACGGCAAGTTGTTTGCTGTTATTTTCTTCTACCGTTGGCTGGTGTTATTGAAAATCTGCTCTCTTGTTGACCGGCACCAGGCTGCTGATGAACGGCTTCCAAAAGGGCTCTCGTTGCTCACGTTGTTAACCCAGCTGATTAATGTAGGACTCTGGCTTTCTACACCTCAGCTTCCAGTGGAATATTCGCGACTGTGACGACCCAGCGAAGAGAGCCAGAGGTTGTGGAGTTTTATGCTTTAAAATCGTGAACTATCAGCAATCAACAGTACAATAATAATGCTGAATTTTATTGCTCTCAGGATCTAATTGGAAAGAAGAAGGAATATGAAAACAATCTCATGACTTTCTGGAAGAAAATGGATAAAATTTGGCGAGTAATTTCGCTAGCTTTGTGGACTTTCTTCAAAAAACGCTATTAGGACTTTTCAATTTATAATTTTTACTACACGAAACTTTCTTTCACAGTTAGCCTCAAATTGAGGCTCAGTTCGATGAAATAGTGATGAAAGTGCAACTGAAAATTGTATGAATTTAAAACAAATAACTTCATTTTCCGAAATTTCATACTAACCAATGAACTTTTTAAAATTTCATACTTTATCTTTACAACTTTTAGCATTTTATCATGCAGTCATATTATCTTGATCAAAAGTTCCCGGAATTTGTTAATTTTATGATTACACAAGATTACTCATCAAAATCGATATTTTTATTTATTTATTTATTTGTCGTCAATTAAAAGTAGACCATAGGATTAGTTACAATAATGTATGTTGTATGTATGTTTGAAGCCACCATCAGTTCAAGGCATTACCAGTGTATGCGGGTAGACTTGCAGTAGATCCGAATTTGATTATCAGATAGCTTTCATATAACTGCTGTTAAGAAGGCCAAAATGGGTTTTGAGGACTCGGCGCCTTCCAGCAAGAACATCCGGCCATATAATAAAGAATTTCGAGAAACACAAAGCTTCCTCCGCGTGACTCAGGTTGGCAATCCTCTCCATCATCCAGTCATTCACTTGTAAGATACCCTGATGCACTCCCTGCCCCTCCCCATTGTCGATATACTTGAGCATAATACAATATAACATAATATGATGCAATACAGTATACTACAATATAATATAATATAATTCAATATAACATAATATAATATAATATAATATAACTACAGAGAACAGGCATCCAAGCTAGTACAAACTTCTTTAAAAAGCTGTGTAAAGCATACATGTTAAAATCCGTTAAAAATCACTGTTGCACACGGCTTTGCACGTATGAATGTCTGTTGGATATATTTTCTATGTGATCTAACATAATATAAAATAATATAACACAGTATAATATAATATAATATAATATAATATAATATAATATAATATAATATAATATAATATAATATAATATAATATAATATAATATAATATAATATAATATAATATAATATAATATAATATAATATAATATAATATAATATAATATAATATAATATAAAATAATATAATATAATATAATACAATATAATATGATATAATGCAATGCGGTACACTGAGGTCTTTTTTATGCGGTCTTTTTTATGCGTTTTATTTATGCGGATTTTCAAAGTTATGCGGTTTTTTTATGCGAAGTTTCAGAGTTATGCGGTTTTTTTATGCGAATTTTCAGAGTTATGCGGTTTTTCTTCTGCGGTTTTTTTATGCGAAGTTATAGAGTTAAGCGAATTTTCAGAGTTATGCGGTTTTTTTTATTGCGGTTTTTTTATGCGGTACGTAAACTCGTATAAAAAAAGAATTCAGTGTTTAATACCATACAACATAATATAACATAACAGAAGATAATATATGAAATAATATGCTATGATACAATGTATAACAGTTGATGTCGCAGTGTAAGTTATGCACTTCTTTCGTCGCAGTACTGCAGGAAATATAATATTTCATTTTAAATAATAATGATAATTAGTAATAATAATAATAATAATATTAATAATAATAACAATAATAATCATTATAATAATAATAACAACAATATATAATACAATGTAATATAATTCAATTCAATATATAACAAATAATGCAACAAACAACAGAACCACATGTTGCAATATACTATGATCAAGGGTGCGAAAATTTGACATTTTTTCAAACTGTCGCCAAGCATAAGACAGTCACTGCCAACGATATGCGCAGCTGCAACGTTCAACAGAAGCCAACACGCAATGACACGAGAGCTTGGCGCAATCATGAGAGCCACGACACACGACATCAATATTGAGAGCAGTTCATTTTGTCGCACTCTCTCACAGTAGTCAAAGCCACAGCGTTCGCTTTGTGGTAGTGTACATACAGGATAAGTAGCTGCTATGTTCATTTTCGGTTGCAGGTTTCGGGAATGTCACGAACTCAAAATGTCATGACATTTTCATAACTAGACTGTCATATCCCCTGTGATCGATTTGTGGCGATAAATTAGGTGCGAATGGCGTGGTTTTCATTACCGGTTCAATTTCAGTTTTGAAAAAATCAATCACAAAGCTTGTTCATGCAGATGTTTCAAAAATATTACAACTATTTACTGAAATTTCATACACGAAGTATCAGGAGCGCAGCTTTTGCTTTCCTAGTATGACACAAAGGCAAGAAATCTTACAGCAAATACAATAGATTTTGCACTCCTGTTACTTCTACAATTCTGGTTTGTGCTGATGGGGTTTAATTGATTGATCGAAAATGTGCATTGGAGTAAATCAACCAACTGGAAATAAAACCACCCGAACTACCAAAACGAACCCACCATCCAAGTTCTTGAAGTCAAAGCATTTACTTTGCTTTTCTCACTGAACCGCTCCCTTTCAACGGAAGTGCAGAGAAACAAAACACGTAAGGATACAGAAAAAACCGTCTGCAATGGGAATCAAGACGTTCTTGGCATGCCCCCTACACCTCATGAGAATCGACATAAAACGAATTTCAGAGTTGAGCCTTGTTGGCGACTATCTCTCGAAAAATGTTGAATTTGGAAGGAGCGACTGTTTATTGTGGCTAGCCATTCTCAGATTAAAAAGAGTAGAACAGCTGTCGATGAGTGCAAACGGCGACATTCACTAGAGAAAATGTCATGAGACCTATGACATTTTTCATCTGCTACTTCACGGCGAAGTACGATCGGCGACTGCTGTCATTTGTGCGGTTGACAGTCTGATGTTTCGTGTCATTCTCCAGTACCGTTCGCAACCCTGACTATGATAAATATTGCACTTTAGCCCACATTATCAGATCCGAATGAATTCCGAATGGATTCCGAATCAATTCCGAATCGGCGAGAAATTTTCATTCAGAATTTCATGTGGAAATCATAATGGATTCCGAATCAATTCCAACTCCAGTGCAACAACCGATTCCGAATGAACCGGTTCGCCTACAACCGGTTGATTCGGAAATCATTCGGAATTGAGTGAGAAGATGCGGACTGAATTGTCAATTCGTCTTCTTCTTCTTCTTTCCTGATTTTGCACGTTTTCGTGCTGATTTTCAGTTTATTTTTCAACGAAAACATTATACAACTGAATATACAAGTTTAAATCTTCATGTTTTTCGGATATACAGAACTAGTAAATAACCAGTTCTTCTTAGAATCCCAACATAAACTATTGAAATTCGCTGGAAATTAACAAAACGGCCTACCTTAGTCAGCATCATCCATTCCTCTAGCTGGAGTGTAGTGAAATGGCTTAAATTTCACACTAACACATTCATAAAATGAGCGAATATTCAATGACATTTAAAATGTCACTGTCAATCAGGTTGATCGAGCAGTCAACTCAGGCGAAAATTCTAGCACTGAACCGATCGAGCACTAAAAAATCATGCAGTCGAGTAAGATTTCATTGCTCATTCCGTCATTTCGATAATGTGGGAGGATGTGCTTCAAACTACACGGAGAACCCTTCGATCATAAAATTGCGATATCGCAGTTTTTGTTTTTTGCGATAGTTGATTTAACTAATTTCTTTTTGATTCAACCAAAATGGTTTTTGATTTGCATATATTCAAGTAGTTGAAAAATATGTTGTTTTGAATGCTGTCAAATGCCGGAGACAGTTGAAAACAAAACAATAATTGCAATGCAAAATCAACAACTTTTTTAGTTGAAATCTGTTCGCGTCGCTTCAAAATGTCAATGAAAACAACATCGATGGTTAAAGCGTTTGGTGAAATTGTGTTCATTCGATTTGAGAATTTTATGATAACAAGTGTTTATCTAACAGCGGTGTTGTGATAAAGTTAACCTTGTTTAAGATGAAAAAGATTTGGTGACAAATTAGAAAATGTTCATGAATGATCATCTCGTAATCTTTCAGGTATGCGCAAAAATTTTATGCTTCAAATTCGATCATTATTTACTTCCAGCAGACTGTTTTACTTCCAGCTGTTTGATACCGATGATGATGTTCATGCATTAGCAATAAAACGCTTTTTGACATGAATTTAGTTTATAAAAGTAACAGGAGCGAAGGGTTTCAAACGCACAGAACGCGCTGCGATTGAATGGCACGTTTGAATTGCCGTCGCAAAATTCCAATTCCCAGCGGTTGATGCACCCAAGCTCATATAAATTGACTAAAATTATCAGTGCATAACTTTAGTTCAACCGTTTAAAGGCATCATTTTAGGTAAATTTAATAATTTCGCTAATTTACTCGCCCCTCCGGGCACTTTTGCTGATCAAAAACGTTTTTATACATCAATCATTTCCGATCAAATCAGAAGTATTTTTTTAGAATTTAGATCTTTACTGATCTCAAAATAAACAAACAAATAAAACCGAATTATTTTTCAACTAACAGAATTTTGTTTCAATAACAACACCAGTTATTTCAACTAAAATATTTGTTGAAATTGAAAGGTATGTGTCCTCACTAATTGACAGCATTTTTTTTCAAACAGTTGAATTAGTTGTTTCAACCATCGTTTCTGCTAATCGAAAAACAAAAATGACAGTTTAGTTAAAACAACAATCGATTAGTTGTACCAAATTTTAACCAATCGAATTCAGAAAATCAACTAATATTCTGGTTGAAATGGGATCGCGGGTGGTTCCGTGTACAAGCCTTTTCGCACCCTCTCATTCTGCTACTAACGCAGAAGGCGATAGCACCCAGTCGACGCCGTTCTATGGACCAAATGTCATCATAGACGCTCGGGGAGGCATGAGATAGGAACTTGTGAGGACTTAGTTATCTCACCATTTGACGACCAGTATTGAAATCCTTTATCGATGTAGAACTAAAACTTCATATCTACTATTATATACACTGAAGTCTTTTTTTATGCGAGTTTACCTGCCGCATAAAAAAATCCGCATAACTCTGAAACTTCGCATAAAAAAAACGCAGAAGGGAAACCGCATAACTCTGAAAATTCTCATAAAAAACGCATAAAAAAGACCTCAGTGTATTATCATATTTCTTTGAAAATTCTGCCTCATCCAGGCACTATTTGTACGTTGTGTCATCTTCCAAACGTTCCCATCCATCGAGAATTGAAGTCATTCTGCAAACACCACCAGAATCAGACAAGCAACTTTCTTTTATTGTTGTCATCTCCTTTTTTGTCAATTCACAAACCCGTACTCACATGTAAAGGGTGATTTTTTAAGAGCTTGAGAACTTTTTTAAACAATAAAACGCATAAAATTTGCAAAATCTCATCGGTTCTTTATTTTAAACGTTAGATTGGTACATGACATTTACTTTTTGAAGATAATTTCATTTAAATGTTGACCGCGGCTGCGTCTTAGGTGGTCCATTCGGAAAATCCGCTTTTTTATCGACAAATTTTGTTCAGCGATGAGGCTCATTTCTGGTTGAATGGCTACGTAAATAAGCAAAATTGCCGCATTTGGAGTGAAGAGCAACCAGAAGCCGTTCAAGAACTGCCCATGCATCCCGAAAAATGCACTGTTTGGTGTGGTTTGTACGCTGGTGGAATCATTGGACCGTATTTTTTCAAAGATGCTGTTGGACGCAACGTTACAGTAAATGGCGATCGCTATCGTTCGATGCTAACAAACTTTTTGTTGCCAAAAATGGAAGAACTGAACTTGGTTGACATGTGGTTTCAACAAGATGGCGCTACATGCCACACAGCTCGCGATTCTATGGCCATTTTGAGGGAAAACTTCGGAGAACAATTCATCTCAAGAAATGGACCGGTAAGTTGGCCACCAAGATCATGCGATTTGACGCCTTTAGACTATTTTTTGTGGGGCTACGTCAAGTCTAAAGTCTACAGAAATAAGCCAGTAACTATTCCAGCTTTGGAAGACAACATTTCCGAAGAAATTCGGGCTATTCCGGCCGAAATGCTCGAAAAAGTTGCCCAAAATTGGACTTTCCGAATGGACCACCTAAGACGCAGCCGTGGTCAACATTTAAATGAAATTATCTTCAAAAAGTAAATGTCATGTACCAATCTAACGTTTAAAATAAAGAACCGATGAGATTTTGCAAATTTTATGCGTTTTATTGTTTAAAAAAGTTCTCAAGCTCTTAAAAAATCACCCTTTATTAGCTCCGGTTTACGTTGGATCCGACGGGACGGCCTAGCCTCAGTTAGGTTGGCATTGTTTTTGTCAATACTCATGATTTTGATAATACTATTGATAGTGAGATAGAAAACGGCCGTGTGCATTCAAATGGGATTGACGTATTGATGGAGAATTGACAATAATATTGACTCAGGTAAGGGCCGCTATAAACAAACGAGGTAGGTCACTGCCTACTGCGACCGCGAATACAAGAGCCGCCAGGGCCAGAACTCAACTTATGTACTCACAGTACGTAGCCAATTGTTAAATGTCCGACCGGTTCTGCCTGATTAATAATAAATGGATGCAGTTGGGTGATGAGCGTCATTGTTTTCCGTTTTATATGGAAAGAACAAAAAAAAATGTGTAGCAAATTTTTTATGTCTTTTTGCTTTCTGCTTCATTTCCACGATTCCACGATCGAGAATAGATTAAATTGTTGATAATAGTTAAGCGGGAAAGTTCTCGTCATTAACATCATCCGCTCGTCTGCCTCGTTTAGCTGTATTTAAAGTGTAAAAGCTGTTTGTAGTCGTACCTATAACTTGTTCTGAACGGAAAACGGTTTCTGAGATAAAGGTATCAATAACCTTTTGAGTTATTCATCTTATTATAACTGCACAGTAAAAAAATATATGTGACTGTTCTTCGGTGTGATTCTCAACCGGTGAAAAAATTAAATGCAAACGTTTTTGAGAATGCAGCGCCATTCTGTTTTCAACATTTCTTGAATTGATTCATTTTAAGGGAATCAAAATTTCCACTAAAATATTTCAATTTTACAAAATGCACTTTGTGGAAGAGTAGAATTTAATCGTGAATATCTCAAGTTGTTCTAAACGCAACGACATAATTCTTCCTCCATGTCATCAGAAATATGATCAGCAATTTATGATTGAAACGACTCAAAATGAACTTTCCTCCTTCCTCCCTTACATTATTTTCCCGTAAACGCGACGACGGCTTTGAGATAGTCAGGCACATATCAGTTCCGATGTTCAACTAAACGAGTATAGAAGGAAAAACATGGTCAAAAATTCGATCATTTCTTCTTGTGTTTCACACGGAACTGGACGTTGGAGGTGAGGACATTCCACCAACCGCAGCAACAACAGACCTTCTGCGTCATGTGAAGCCTTGAACACTCAGGTCGTGCTCTCGTTCGCGTATCAAACGTCGTGGCAAGCAGTCGCCTTCAACCAGCAGCAGCAACAACAGAATATCAGTAGGGGTAGATGGGATAAAACGTATCCCCTAAGGAAATGTAGCTATATCTTAACTAATATAGAGAATAACACGAAAGCGTTTCATGTATGACTATCTTCCGTAATCATTATTTCTCAAAATTACGTATAAATACTCGCTGAATGCATTGAAAAATACATGAAATATCTTATTTTCCAAAACTTTTAAAAATTGTCTATTAAAATATATGCGGTGCATGACGCCCGATCGTGGAAAATATGAAAAATATACATTTTAAATTACACGAATTGACGATTATCTGAACATAAAGGCAGGATGATCTTGAACAACGGGTAAAATCATCCATCAAAAAAACGGATTAAAGCTCATGACAACCACGGGGCAATATGCACTCTCATAAAGCTTCTTCTTCTTATTTAAAGAATGCTTTAGACTTTTCGATGACAACATATATTTGCCAGGTGGAAGATTGTTCACTATTATTCATTGAATTGGTAACTTATGGATATTTTTTGTAAGCGAATTCTTGAGCATTTTGCCTCACACAATTCGGGTCGTTTTGCCCCCAAAAATATGAGACGATATATTTGACGATTTTTCTATAAAATTGCAAATACATCGTCTGTATTAGAACTAATTTTAGAAACCCGAATAATTGGCAAAGAAGTTCACTGGTTACATAATTAAAATCGTCCTCCTCGCCCTAGAAAATTACTATGGAACGAAATTTTTTTTTAATTTTTCCAGATATGATTGAACCATCGCTACCAAAATTTTATGGTAATCTGTTGTTATGGCGGACTTCCAGTTTCATTAAAATTTCAGTGTAAAAAATTGGTAACTTTTGAGAAAAGCAAAAGGTGCATTATGCCTCGGGGATGGTTTTACCCCATCTTCCCCTAATCGCATTCAGCTACTGAAAACTGGATCTGGATTCGGCAACTGAATTTTGGATTACATTTTAGAACAGAATTCTAAAACTGCATTCAGAACCTTTATTCTGGTCCCCTTGAATTCTTAACTTAATTTCAGGTTTTGGATTTTGTTTCAGAATTTAGTTCCAGATTACAGGTTCAGAATCCAAAACTATGACTCTGGAACTCGATCCAAATTCAGAATTCTTGAACTGATTGCTTAACTAGATTTTAAAAATGAATTTAGATCCTTATTTTATGTTCGGGATTCGAATTTAATTCTGATTTGGGATTTCAACTGCAGACTTCATTAACAAAGTTCAGGTATGAATTTTAGATCAGGATTCTGGAACTAAATGTTAGATCTGAGCACCGAATCTGATTTTTAGAACTGCCTTCTGAACCAGAATATAAAGACTGTCCCAGAAAGTATGGACGCACTTTGATTTCGCTGTAAATAATTCACAAGTTTTAGATATTCAAATTTTATTCGATATACTGATAATATTAGACTACAACACCAGAATATTATTCTCAACATTTGCTACTTAGCCATTGTAGACTAGCTGGCACACCTTCTTGCGAACGTTCCTCATTAAATTCCGTACAGACTTCTTGGCGACAAGTTTTGACACTTTTTTCCGAACTTTTTCGAACTGTTGAATGGTTTCGGCTGCCGAGACATGTTTCCTAAGATGTGCCTTCGTTAATGCCCAAAATTCCTCAATTGGTCGAAGTTGTGTGCAATTTGGTGGATTCATGTCTTTTGGGACGAAGGTGACATTTTTGGTAGTATACCATTCTACCGTTGATTTCGAGTAGTGAGGAGAAACAAGATCTAGCCAGAAGACAACAGGATCCTTGTGGCTTCGAATCATGGGTAGAAGTCGTTTTTGTAAACATTCCTTGGTTTATATTTCGCTGTTCATTGAAGCAGTGGTGATGAAGGGTTTCGAAATCTTACCGCAGCTACAAATTGCTTGCCAGACCATAGCGACTTCAATCGATGTCTTGGACTGGTTTAACACTTGCCCTTCTCGCACCGTATAATATTGTGGTCCCGGCAAGGATTTGTAATCGAGTTTCACGTAGGTTTCGTCGTCCATGTTTAAGTAGTTCAAATTTCCAGCAATAATCGTATTGTACAGCTTTCGAACCCTCGGCCTAATCGATGCTTCTTGTTTCGGACTACGTTTTGGTTGTTTCTGCTTCTTATAGGTTCAAAGATTCAAACGTTCTTTAGCACGAAGAACATTTGACTTCGAAGTGCCCACTTTTTTGGCCACATCCCGAACTGAAACCAATTTTTTGACGTTGTTCTGCTGAAAGTCCACGCATTTCGAAACAAACTAATGAAAACGAATAAACAACTGCACAAGTGGTTAGAGAAGAGTGTAAACAACAGGACGCAGCCATAAAAATTGACAGATTCTGAACCATTGCGAAATGGCAGCGGTTTTTGGTTGCGTCCATACTTTCTGGGTCAGCCTTTAATTCCAGAATTTAAGAAATTGACTCCGGAATTCAGATTCAACATTTATTTTTAAAATTGAATTGCATGCTGGAGCTGAATTCGGAACATGGATTCTTGAACTAGATTCAGTTCTTTCATTAAGGTTTCACAATTGAATTAATTTAGGATCAAGTTCTAAAACTAAATCCGGGGCCTGGACTCTGAAAATGAGCACAGTTGCAAAATTCTTGAACTAAATTCATGACCTGAATTCTGACCAAGTACCCAATTGAAAATTAGTTCTTCAATCTAGTTCTCGAACTCAGGCTCTGGTTTAGATAGAAAAAAATTATTTAAATATTCCCAAAGGATTAGGCAAAGTTTACATATACTGAGTCAGGCGCAGCAACTATGGAGGGGGAAGGCAAACCCATGCACCCCCCAATAATTTTATTGGAGGGCCACGCTCACCCAATATTTAGGCAACTGGAATATTTGAAAATTTGGTGAAGATAATTAATGATATCACACTTTTTCTGCACTCCCTATAATTCATCTCCGTAGTAGTAAATATTTCTTAACTAATGTAATACAATTTTTAATCTAATTAACTACAATGTGGAAAGTGCCGCATGACGAGACACAAAACATTAACACTATCATAATATTTGAGTTCATTGTGCCACTTTTATTCTGTAGATTTAGTATAATAAAATTTTGTATAAGTTGTAATTCCTGTTTATACACCATCAACTTATTTCCGTTCGCTTTATAGAGAATTTTTTTTTTGCGCCAAAAAAGTGATATATGATAATAATGAAGAACATGTGTTAAACACAATCAATTGGAAAACATTCAATGGAAAAACGTATCTTAGCTGAGTGTATGTCAGTTTTATTTGTATTCACGTCTTCCCAATTTTTATGGTCTGACCAATTCTCACAGAAATATCAACGCCTTACCTGGAAATGTGCATCTGCTATTCATCTGCTTTCGATAATGAAAAAAAGCGAACTCTAAATTGCAGAATAATGTTCCATGCCATGGATATTACAATGACAACGACAGCAATGATGTACTTTAAAACAATCAGTCAAAAATCAACCGCCGAGAAATTTGTTAACTTAATTTTATACCACGCGAATTTGTTCGTTTCCTAGCAACCATCCCCCGAAGGCATACTAGATGAATACAACAATACGATCAACGGCTTATTATATACAGAATGAGGTGGAGGCGGCTAAAGATGGGTTTATCCGCTTGGCCTACTTTGGGCCAGTGAGAAACATTTTTTTATCACCGCATCTCTGGAATTGAGTTTAACACAAAAATTGCTAGAGCTAAAGATATTGTACATTATTTTAACAACCTAATTCGCTAATACCGGGTCGACTTGCTCCCGCCGGTGTTGATTGGACCGCTCATTCATTTGCCATTCATTCGTTTCCTAGAAACTTTCAATTATTTTTTCGGGTGCCATGACTCCAGACCTAAATTTGTTTACATAGAGTTCAAGAAATTGGTATCAAACAAGAAACGAGATATCACTTTGGGGGCTTAATTCAAGAAACTCGTTCGGTCGATTTGTTAGTTTAATGGATGTTAAAATGCAAAACTTTTTGATCGTATCTAATATTCCATTGGCCCGGCCGATAGCATCAATACACCCCGATCGGTATGATCCAATCCGATCCAATCGATCGATCGTTAAATGATGTACGAGTTCGCTGAACTTGCAGTGTTTTGTAAGTTTTATGATTGTTCGATTTTTTGTTTGATTATAGCTAATCGCAGCATACCGGAGATGGAAGAAGGCGTACACAGCAGCAGACGTTCGGTAGCAGGCCATGACTTTGGGATGAATCGTACACCACCCCAAGCTACACAGAGATGGCGAAAGTGTGAATTGATAGTGCGGCCAAATGAAGAGTATTTTATTAAACCGTTGCATCAATACTAGTGATCTTTTGTACATCTGATTGAGACATGTACTTAAAACAATTAAACCGAATATATTGCATAACATCAAACCTCGCGAAGAAAATAACCATTTCCAAACCAGTAACTCAACATATTATGCTAGCCACGTTTGACTGGCATCAAGATAACTTCAGTTGTAATTTCTGATTATTACTAAATTTAAGTTTTTATCGTTTTCGAGCAGTTTTTTAACCGCTCCTCGACCAGTTTGTATCCATTTATTCTCCGTTCTTCCAGTTTTTTATCGTTTTCGAATAGTTTTTTAATCGTTTTCAAGCAGTTTCTTATAGTTTTTACCGTTCATCGAGCAGTTTTTCGAACATCGATTCGAGCTGTTTTTCTGTCGTTTTCGAGGAGCTTATTTTTATCATTTTTGAGTAGTTTTTTATCGATTTTTATGATTTTATACTGTTCATCGAGCAATTTTTTCGAGCAGATTTTGGAGCAGTTTTCTAGAGTTTTCGAGTAGTTTTTTATCATTTTCCAGAAGTTTTCGATCGTTTTCGAACAGCTATTTATCGTTTTTCACCGTTATTCGAGCAGTTTTTCGAGTTGTTATTTTTTCAATCGCTTTTTTTACAATTCCTCGAGCAGGTTTATTAACAGTTTCTCAAACAGCTCTTCGTGCAGTGTTTCTAGTAGTTTTCCAATCGTTTTTCGATCAGTTTTTTTAAAATCGTTTTTCATCGTTCCTTGAGCAGTTTTATAACGTTCTCGAGAAGTTTTTCATCGTTTTCAAGAAATTTTTTGTTTTTTTACTGTTCATCGAGCAGTTTTTCGAGCATATATACTAGCTTTTTTCTATCGTTTTCGAGAAGTTTTCTTTCAACGTTTTCGATCGTAGTTTTTTATGATTTTTAAACGTTCATATAGCAGTTTTTAATTGTTTTTTTCACAGGTTTTACTTTTCTAGAAGTTTTTCGAGTGGTTATTCGAGTAGTTTTAATTATTTTTTCCTTTTTCTCGAGTTATTCGAGCAATTTTTCAATCACTTTCTAATCGAATTTCTTTCGTTTACCGCAGTTTTTCGAGCAGCTCTTCGAACGGTTTTTTCGTCTTTTCACAATTATTCGAGCTGTTTTCAAACGGATATGCAAGCAGTTATTCTAACGTTTTCGAGCAGTTGTTTTATCATTTTCGAGCAGTTTGTTCGTCTTTCTCCGTTATTCGAGTTGTTGTTTTTTTCAATCGCCTTTTTACAATGCCTCGAGCAGGTTTATTAAC
Source organism: Malaya genurostris (assembly GCF_030247185.1). NCBI lineage: Eukaryota > Metazoa > Arthropoda > Insecta > Diptera > Culicidae > Malaya > Malaya genurostris. The sequence goes on from NC_080571.1 coordinate 5,085,936, forward strand.
AGTTTCTCAAGCAGCTCTTCGTGCAGTGTTTCTAGTAGTTTTCTAATCGTTTTTCGATAAGTTTTTTTAAATCGTTTTTCATCGTTTCTTGAGCAGTTTTTTAACGTTCTCGAGAAGTTTTTTATCGTTTTCAAGAAATTTTTTGTTTTTCTACTGTTCATCGAGCAGTTTTTCGAGCTATATACTAGCATATATACAGCTCTTCGAACGGTTTTTTCGTCTTTTCACAATTATTCGAGCAGTTTTCGAGCAATTATTTGAACAGTTTTTTAAATCAATTTCTCATCGTTCCTCGAGAATTGATTCGAAATTTCTACTGAGTTCCGCATGGAATGTTGAATGAAAATTGTTCGCTCATTCGGCTTTGATTCAGAATCACTATTTTAATGGGCTTACAGCCATCTGAATTGTGTTCTGCTTTAAATATACAAATCTTCATCTTTCGTTACAATTGTTTTTATTTCGGATGTAACTAAGACAAATCAAATATACACAATTAATTTTTGGTACTTGGGCTGTGAACCATTTCGCGGTTAATTTCAACTTTTGGTCAAAAATAACCCTGCTCGAGAGCATGGTTATTTTTGACAGATCGATAGTTATTTTCCGACACTGAAAAAAATCTTGCAATGAAAATTCTAATATTAATTCTTTAGTTGAAATTATTTCCAGTGGAAAATAAACCAGGAAAAGTTTAAGTTAAATTTAACTACTCGGCACAAAAAAAACCACTCAAGTGTCAGATTTCAACCAAAAGTTTAAATTAACCGCGAAATGGTTCACAGCCTTAATAGTATTTGCCAGCGATATTAAGATGGATACCGAAATTACTCCAGGTCTACGTTGCGTTCCAACAATCAGAGATCAGTAAAGAGCTTGAATAGATCTGGCAACCGAATAAACAAAACAAAAATTCTGGCACCACTTGCAGTTATATTTAAGTTTTGAATGTTCACGTTTCTTTGCTTGTAAAGTATCACAATAGTAGCAAAAAATGAAATATATCCATCAGCAGTCAGTATAAAGCATGTATATATTTTTTCACACTTCTTTCTGTTATCATATACCTACTACTCGATATCAATACTCCCAACTGATGGTGAACAACGAGCAACAAGTCAAGTGTAAACAAGCAGATTGGAACCGCTTTTCACGGTTCAATTGCAATCCTAACAATGTCTCCGCTGAACTCTGGCTATACGATCACTAGACCTATGCTGTTTGCCGAAAATCCTATCAAGCGGATTAGCGGATTAGAGATGGTTGGGGCAACATTTTTTTCAAATCCGAACCCGAAAAAAGTCCCGAATCCTGACCAAACCTTTCAAGGATCAAGAGTAAACCAAGTTGACTGGTGTTAGTAATTTGTGTATTACGTACATTTCATTAATATATGTAGCGCAACGAGTTTGTCAAAGTGGCTTGCACGATTGAGTTTCAACAATCTTTTTTAACAATAATTTATTCTCAAATGAATGTTAAGCCTAACATTTTGGATGAAATATTAGTTTTGATCAATTTTTCACCAACGTTTGATGGAAAATTTCTTACATTTTATGGATGCAGATTTTAATTATTTAATAAAAAAGTTAGCAACACTGCTTCAATGCATTTGTATTAGATTGCGCTACACCAAATAAACAAAATTAGATATTTTCTGTTACAAAAGCAGTTTTCCGGAAAAAAAATAGTTTTACGACAAAATTCCATAGCCATTGCCTTTCGCGTATTAAATTAAAGGTTTCTTTTTTGCGGGTTTACTTATAGAAGGTACGTAAATCTTTATATCACAATAATTTCTGCAAGAGGAAATCCTTATAGGAATGTGTTTTTTGCTAATCAAATGTGTCAGTGGAAGTAAGCTGAAGCTGAAATAATTTTTCTCGAACAGTTTTAAGGAAAACGGAAGAGTTTTAGACTAAGATTTTCGCTTTTCTTGAATTGCAATTTAAAGCAATATAAACCGATTGGTTTATTTTTCAACCATATGGAAGATTTATTGAGTAAAATTAAGAAAAGAAGCGCCGGAATTTGTTTTTACGCACACATTGTTGACATTACTCATACGCTCGCAAAGAGTCTTGCTCCTTAACCCGTACCCGTTGAAAATGAAAAAAATGTCATCCGAACCCGACAAACATATCTTTTGTTGTACCCGGACCTCAACCTCATACCTACCCGAATCTCCAACTCCACGACATCTACGACTACTACATTTCTCCTAGCAATTGAAATAGCCTCATTTATTGGCATAGAACACGAAACTTACGACAACATATACTAGCAGAGAAAAAAATTGTAAAGATATCCAAACTTGGATTTCACCCAATATTTTTGTTGAAATAGTGTAAAAAGATAATCTGGTTTGACATTTCAAATATTGCTACTTGAAACTATAAAACATGATCGTTTATATTTCTCGGTGAATTAGTTTGTTTCAATCAATAGTTTGATAAGAAAAACAAATATTTTACTTGTGCGTTCCTGTCAATCTCTTGACAAACAATTTCACAGTTAATTCAATTCAAAAAATAGTTTTAGATGAAACGAACTCTAGTTAAAGTCAATAATTGTAACACTTTAAATTCACAAAACCTTTTAGTTGAAATAAATTTCGAGGAAATTAGTTATTTCAACTAACGTTTTTGATTGTTGGAACCATACATTTTGTTTGATTTTAGGAATAAAATGATCTCTTTCAAACTAATTTACAAAGTAATGTTTGATACTATTTTTATTTGTTTTCAATTTCGTAATATACAATTTTTTTTAAAATTTTCCAACGATTCGGTGCTCCACCAGTCAAAATAAAGATCCTGCATGAAATATTTCTTGCAAAGAAAATGTGTCATGAATGTTATGAAAATTTTCAAAATATTCCCAATTATCGATACATACGCTTGAACTAATGAGAATCCCCTAGGAAATTAAAGAAGCAGATGAACGTTACTTATAAAACTTGTAAAAAACTCTATCCGCGGGAGATAAAAGAATACCTTGGATTATTCTCGCGGGAAAAAATGCTCTTGTGTATTAGAAATAAAACTGTTACGGTTCATTTGAACAGTAAATTTAGTTATAGCTAAATTCTCATTTTCACATTATATGAGATTCTAATATATTTGCACTATTGGAAATTCCAATGAAAATTACATGGTGCATGAATATCATGTCAAACATATAAGATGATCATATAAAACATAAAACTTTTCTTAAAGTTATTTTCATAAGAATTTCATATAGTGAATGGAATTTCCAGACTCAATAAAATTTATTAGCACCCCCTATAACAACTATTAGATAATCACACAACATATATTGGGACAATTTATAAAGTGCATATTCTATTCAATCAGATTTTATATAGATAGATTCATGTAAAACATATGGCTTGTTGATAACATTTATAAATAGCCTTTAATGCAGCCCATTATAGTTCCATATACCAGTAACATATAGATCGAATGATTACTATTTGAAGTGATGCGAATATGCAATATTGTTAAAAACAATGGGCTTATAATATTAAGAGGAATCAAAAGCTGCAATAAAAGATAGTTGCATTATTATAAAAACTTTGTTATTTATTTTTATCATTTCATAATAATTTCGTCTTTACACTTACGTCAATCGGTGATTTTCTGTTATCGCGCTGTTCTTTCAGGACTCGAGCTTCACTACTGGTGAATCCCTGGAAGCATTTTTTGATATTAACGGTAAAGAAGTGTTACCCCAAAGCTATTAAATAAAAAATAAATCATTCCACTATTCAGTAATGAAAAAATGAAACATACCTTATTATTTCATGATTCGTAAATATATCCTTAATGGGAGTTGAAAGAGCTAACGTGTCTGCGATTATAAATTGCTTTATGACGCAGAAATCGCAGGTGAACTGCCTGAAGCAGCTGATGAATATCGAGGACTCACTACATACATTACGAAATGGGATAAGTTCTATCGAGTTTTCATATAAATTGTATGGGATATTCTTATCAATTCATTATTGTTACACTAATTTAAATTTCTTAATAAAAAATATAAATTTCCATATAGCTTCAATGAATTATACGATGCATACGATTCATATGACTTATCTAATAAATATAAAAAAGATTTTTATTTCAGTGTATATCAGTACACAAATAAGATCATAGATAAAGTGAACCTATTTCTTTCTTGAAATAAAGATACAGCAGGATTGACTCAACACGGATATTTCGATAACGTTAATTCAACTTTGGTTGACATGTAATAATATTAGTAGTTTATATTTCAACAAAAAAATTCACCGAGAGCAAATAAATTTTTCGTTTAGTTAAACCAAAGTTTAGATTCATCAAGCAGTGAGTATCTTTTATATTTAAGGGAGAAATTGGTTCAAAACAATCATATTCTAGCTTAAAATGAACATAAATAATTTTAAAAATTCTACTAACTGTTTTGTTATTTTAAACATGCTCCATTTCTCTGCGTGTAGAATAATAGTGTCACCCTCCATAGTTTTTTGTATTAACAATATTGAGAAATCATACTGAATTCTGAATTAAATTTCAGAAGAATAACAAATTATCATGCATAGTGACATTTATCCTGAAAATAACAGGAAAATGTGAGTGCAGGTTTGTGCACTCAGTTCTCGGTTGATTTTTCATTAGGGCGTATAAGCAAGTGACAGTTTCTCTTTAATCACTCCCTCTATCTATCGATTATTGTGATTAAAAAGATTTTCTTTTATATCACTATTCTGTTTGAAAGTCGAAAGTTTCGGGTATCATTTCATTCCGGCTGCTGTCAAAATTGTCCAGGCGAAATTGCGCCATTATCTCGCCGTACGTGTCTTGTTTGTTTCCCTCCTCCTTTTTTTTTTTTTTAATTCGACTTCATTTGATATTCGTCAATCCCGCATGTACATACAAAATAACGAATCTTGAGACGAGTTAAACGGGATTGAAATATGGGTGTGTTTGGTAGTGATAATGCAATGTTATTGGCATTAACATTTCCCATGATTAGTATATATGAAGGGCAATAACTTGTTGCCTTTCATATGTACTTTTTATTGAAAAAATAAAACCAAGACGCTTAAAATGTAGAACCGATTCAAAACGGTTCTGACAATCTTGTATGGCAAGAATCCGACAGAAAAGAACCGTTAATAACCGCTAAGCGAAATTCTCTGCCGAAAACGGTTGTTGCATTGTTGCCAGACTTTTGCCGGAATTCTGGCAGAAATGGCTGCCAGACATAGCCAGCCGTCTGGGGGGAAATCTACCCGCCGCGTACAAGTGGGAATTGCTGTAGATTGCCAATATATCACGCATTTTTTTAGAACGGCCAATAAGCCACCTGTCAACTTCCACTTTCGAAAGAAAATGCAAGCGAGCTATGAAAGATAGAGTATTAAATTTAACACCAGACGAAAGAGAAAACGTTTCTCTGCCGTTTACTATTATGACTTACTCTCAGCAAGTGCCGAGTCATTCGAAATTACTCTTCAAAGTGAATGTTGATGGATGGCTTATTGGCCGTTCTAAAAAAAAAGGCGTGATATCCATCAGAATTTCGCCCATCGTTTCTGAGGATGCCACTGAGGGTTTACTGAAAGCAGCCAAAGTGACCAGAATCACTTCTTTTTTTATATATTTCTTTTGCCCAGATCAGTTTTCGGATGAAAAAGAGGTTTGTTTTATAAATTAATTTTCAAATTTATTCACAGTTGCCAATACTTTTTATCTTATAGAAAACTCACTTTTTATTTATCATAACTATTCTTAAAATTCAACCTATTTTAGGGTAAAAAACTTCACAACTTATTTGACATCGACTTGCACGTTTCAGTATTTCGATTTACAAATCTCTGCGTCCAAGTGCGTCCCAAAGCTGTCAATTTACTCAATAGATGCAACTGGTATTTACCAGATGTGCAGGATTAAATTATAATCGTGTAACAGTTTCAATTTTTATTGTCTGTGGTCCAATCATGCCATAAAACTGTTATCGATAGAACTCTTGAGTTGTAGAGTACCTCACATTATTATTCAATTTTAAGTTTCACAGTTACTTATTAAAAGTTATAAACTGTAATTTTTTTCTCCCAATGATTATACAATAGTCAGAGTATTAAAAATTTTAGGCTCTCATGTCTATCGCCGGTGTGCCATAAAACATCAGATTAATCGATTTTTGACAATTCTTTGTTTTGCTCTACTTGTTCCGCCCGTGCTGATGTGTGTTTTTATGCGCAATCGTTTCGTCTGACATTGAGTTACCTACATTCTCCCATAGCAGATACATCTATTTCGGGAGTGCATGTGTCCTAGAGGATAAAAAGCAGTCGTTTGTTGACCTTCTGATAATTGTTCAATTTGTTATCAGAAAGCAGAACCGGTGCAAGGTAAGTGAAGCCTGTGAACACAAGCGCGAATGTCCGGTTCAAAATTTCCATCTCTGTCGCATGATTTTGTGTGGCTAACAAATAACACCTCTTATCAGTAATAAACGCAAAGTATCATCAGCATAAGTTTAATCAGTAGATGTCATTGCATCGAAAATTCGTTCGTTGGTCCAGCGAATCAGTTCTTTCTTCATGTCCACTTCGTTGCTGACAGAGAGACAAAGGTCAATCATTCAAGCATATTTCGAACGCTGGATAGCCAGTCCATTAATCAGATTGAGCGTATGTCGTTGTGCGTAGTGGTTTCGGATTTTAGCTGTTAACTCGTTTACTGCTTATAATAGTTTGACTTTTTGTGTTCTTTCCTGTTTGATGGTTGGACTTGATTCTGAACTGGAAAGATGCCTAGCCGAAAAGTGCTTTCAAGAAATGTAAGTAGCATAAGGCTAAATCCACGAAGTTCAATATTTACTTGTTCTACAATATTTCTAAGCTTAGAGTTTGCAATTGATTTGAAACCTAATTGTTTTTGTTCTAGGACTCATCATTCATCCCTAACTGGCTTGAGTACCACAAAAAACCGGTTTCAATGATATTAAGACTGTACTCAAGCTTCATCCTATTTTGGGATTTTTGCATAATTTTGATGTATTTTGCGCTCCAGTTGTTGGGATCACTGTTCCAACTAGTGAAACCTCCAGAGCGAAAATCAGTCGCCGGTGAAATCGTGGCGGTATGTACAAAAGAACTATGTTTTTTTTAAATCCATCCACCACACTAACATTACTTCACTGCAGATTTTTGGCACCAGTCGCGGTGTAGGACGTGACCTGGCGCTTCAATTAGCCGAACTCGGAGCCAAAGTGGCGTGTGTGGACATTAACTCTGCGGACAATGACAAGCTAGTCAAGAGCATTAACTCGAGCGGTTATATTGCCCATGCATTTGACTGCGACGTAACGAACAAGAATGACGTTATTCGAACGACGAATTCAATTGAAAAAACGTTTGGGCCGATTTCAATGCTTTTTCATTGCTGCGGAGTGCCCAGCCCTCGATCACTGATCACGGAAGCCCCAACTATTCAAGCAACCCTCGAGCTGAGTGTTGTATCACATTTCTGGGTATGAAATCGATCAAATGTTTGTAACCCTGTAACTGTAAACGGTTTATTTTCAGCTTCTGGAAGCAATTTTGCCAAAAATGAAGCGTCACAAGCATGGTCACATTGTGTTTCTTACCTCGGTAGCCGGACTGAGCGGGGTAAAACATCAGACACCCTTGTCGGTGGCCCAGTTTGCCGTTCAGGGACTATTTGAATCAGTACTCGACGAACTGCGCATCGAGAAGTTACATAAAAGTATTCACACGTCCTTGGTTCACCTTTACCCGTTCGTAATAACTCCAAACCGCCGCAACGATATTCGACTGCGTATTCCGTCGGCATTCGGAACAATCCCATCGGATGCAGCAGCTCGTCGAATCATCGACGGCGTCCGAAGAAACAAACTCGAAATTAGTATTCCGAAATATCTGCTGTGGCTGGGACACGTAGTCCGTTTACTCCCGCGGCGAGCTACACTGCTACTGCGAGAGCTCTTCGATACCGGAGTGGAATTCTAGAAAATCAAAAACGGGCTGAGAGCCTACTGTTTTGATGCCATACGATTCTATCTGTTTTTTGTTACATAGAACTCGACACTCACGTTGCCTAAGATTAATTATTCTGTGTTCAATATCCAACACATCTTTATATATAAGCTAGGAGCTTACAAATTGATATGAAAAATCAATATAAATAGTATTAATGAACCGAATACAGAGATTAATAAACTTTGGTTGTTTATGGTTAATGATAAACAGAAACACCGAGATAAGAATAAGTCTGTCGAAAGTCGACGTTTTCGTTTAATGCGAAGTATATTGGAACTCCCAACTTTGCTCGGTAACCATTTTCTAGGCTCACAATTTATTGAATTTTAAGTTTGAAACGTTCCACAAGTAAGTACGCAATCACGTATTAGTATTCCTTCCGAGCCCAAAAGCGATCCACCATCGCGAGTATAAATTTGCCAGTGGCGTCATTTGAAATAACATCACCGAACATAGAACCGATGCTCTACTTTTTGATCCTATAGTTACTAGTATGTGCATAAATATCCGATCAGCGTAAATTAAATTGTTGGTTTGGATGAACCGAAATTTGTCTTCTTTGGCTGGCCATTACAGTATTTGGAATAATTCAAAGTCGGTAGCAGAGTAAATTTCATCGTCGGTAGAAGCTGGATGATACCAAGAGGAAGAATAAAATCCAAATGATCAGTTTTACATTATCAAAATAACGACGAAATATTGAAGCTCTCCGCAATGAAAGGAAAACTCCAAATGGAAAACCAGTGTTTCATGGAGAGGCTAATCACGGTACGCTTGTTGAGGTTTAACCGCTCACACGCAGGGTTGCCACATTTAAACCTGCATTTTTCAGAAGAAAAATCTGTAAATCTGCATCGGGAGCTCAAAAACCTGTATTGAAAATCTGTATATAGAAGTGATAAGAAATCGAAGCACAACGCAATGAAAAAGTCTTTAGAACCCAAATTTAAAGAAACCAAAACTTTTCTTAGTCTGAATTTTATGATGTTTTAGTTGAAAAAACACTGAAAGTTGTTTTTGCGTTGGAGCCTCTCGAAATAATGATTTGACGAAAAACTTTCAAAATCCAATCTGAAAGTGAAACTTAATCTGTTTAATCATATGCAATCTTTCTTCTTTACTACCTTACGTTGTGGACGAGGCCATCATCTTTTCATCGTATCAGGAGCGATTTTTGAAAGCATAAGCAATTACGCTACATTAGTTGTAAATAAAAGTAAGCATAAACAAATCTTTATTAGCAGATAGAACATCTGTGTTTACTGTCCTTAACATACTCTTTTATATTTAGTATTATCCTCTTTTTAGAATAAACACAAACAGGATAATGTTTTCACTTTGAAAAAATAATCAATACCATTATTTAATATATTTTAACATGATCTTTAATCAATTTTTAATACACGCTATCAAAAATCTGTACAAATCTGTATTTTTTGCCAAAAATCTGTAATCTGCATATACAGAATCTTGGTCACAAATTTATCTGAAAAATCTGTAAAATGCAGATTAATCTGTATATGTGGCAACCCTGCTCACACGTACCGCAATGTTCTCTGACACTCGCGGTTGCAGTTAGATACGCAGAAAAATGTACGATTCAGACGGTTCGCCTAGGGTGCCTATAACCAGAGTGACGACATCTAATCCGTAATGCTGGCAACAATTAAAAACATTCCATTAGCTTTACATTGAATTGGCAGGTCGTTTGCTCGTTTGGAACTGGTAGCTGTCATTCCAAACGAACAGCTGTCGTCACTCTGATTATAGTCACTCTAGGTTCGCCCTTTTCCGTCACCGTCACCGGAACGTCAACTTCCGTCAAAATTAGTTAAATACTTTCTTTACCGGTTACGTGTGAATGTCTCCATAAGAATGCATTTAATTAATGTTGACGATGACGGTGACGGAGGTTGACTGTGACGGAAGGAGACGGATCGTCTGAATCGTACATAAAGCGCTAACTTCCGCGTACTAGAATAATACAATGCTGTTCGAAATAATAGCAGCGCAATTTTTTTTTCGAGAATAGTGTCGTGAACTAGCATATCTATTTTTCAGGAGTCTAAAAAAGGCCGAAATACAAAAGGCGGAATAACGAAAGGCAGAAATACAAAAGGCCGACGATGTTCTTATCTACCACATAAAGCAGAAATTTCAGAAAACCGAAGCATAACAGGCCGAAATATATATAATGACGAGTGAGTGAGTTACGAGATTTTTTTCACGAAAAAAGTTACCTTTTTAACGGTAATCCACTTGTATATAATTAAACAACATAGTTATAAAAAATGTTTTTTAACTTAAGCAGAAAAGATATTTATTTAAATCTGGCATCCCTGCAGTAAAGTTTGTTTTTGTTTATGTGATGAGAGACCACATTTTTTTCATTATTTCCCTACCAACAACTGTCTTTCGTGATCAATTTTGTTATTTCTTTTTTGCTGATCCAATTTTTCATCGGTTTTAGAGTTGTAAAGTGTTGTGTTATTGTTGTGGTACAAAGTATTTGGTAAGAATTCTAACGTTCAGTATATTTGTAAGATAATTTAATTCCGACCTAAAAACTGTTTCGTCCACTAGTGTTACAATTGTAGTAGAAACACCTAGAGAAAATGAGCAGCTCAAGCGAATTTTACGGCTTTACGGACCGTTCTTTCACAGAAAGAAAAGTTAGTGTTGAATATACAGGGATATCTGTTTAACTTGAATAAGAAGGTATATTGGATCATTTTTATCATGTACAGGGATGCCAGGTCATTTTTTCAAAAATCTGTGATCAAACCCAAAACCTGTCTGTGAAAATCTGTAACCGTTTTCCGTTTTGATGAGCAAAAAAAAAGGTTTCTGTGATTTATTCAAGAATCTGTGATCATTTTCAGAAATCTGTGATCATTTTCAGAAACCTGTGAAAATCTGTGTCATTTTTAAAATCTGTGCAGCAAATTCAAAATCTGTGTAACACAGATTAATCTGTGAACCTGACATCCCTGATCATGTAGATTTAAATTAATGAATGATGTTAAATTAGGTTAACGAACGCCATTATTGGGACTGGACTGCGCGACTCGTCAGCAAGCAAAAAACTGAAAACAGTTGTAAAAGCCGTGCGATCACAGTGCTGAAAATTTGTATGCACGAACTGGTTCGTGATGCTGGATGTCACAATCACGATGTGAACCCCTTAGACGACATGGAAAAGCGGTACAAAACGGAAATCCAAGGAGTCGTCTCTGTATCCTCCAATAATACAGATTCGGGCTTCCAAAGAGTCCCAAAAAATGATAATTGCGAGACAAAGGGGTTCAATAGGGAGTGATTTGTGCATTGAACAACAAGACGGCGTATTCGTTATCCCGCAAGAACTGAAGAAAACGATGAATGGGCAGATTTTCCTCCAAAAGTATGTCCGTTATTTTGAAAGTCACATTATAATTTTTGCAACAGCAGCTAGTTTGCAGCATTTGGCCAATTCGAGATATTGGTTTGTGGATGGAACCGCTCCTTTGGAGTTAGCGCAAATGTATTCTATTCATGGGTCAATATGCTATGAAGATGTTGAATCCGTCGTGCCGCTTGTATTTATGCTATTGAGTAACAAAAGTCAAGAAACATATACGTATGCGTTCGAAGCTCTGATTGATTGTTGTGCAGGAAGCTGGAATAGTACTTCAGCCTAAATTTTTTTTTTTCATAAATACGTTTATTTCATAGGCAATATACATAAGTTTTTCTTCGCCGTGGCATCCACAATACATAGTAGTTTAAACCTAATACATTTCGAATATCATATTAGAATGTTGGTACTCATTAGTTAATCTAAACACTGTTTTTATCAAGCGAGTTGCTATTTTAATTACATTAAATAAAATACATTTATTTTGTACATGATCTTATAACTATTTCAGGATTGTTTGTATCAGTTCACCACTTATATTCAATATCCTATAGTTGGCTATTGGTTGAACTCATGGAAGAGAAAACAGTTTAACATAAAATAAAATTTAAATTGGAACTCCAATGGATTTAATGAAATGATAAAGAAGTTTCATGTATGGAAGGTCACGACAAGCAAGAATGTCGCGAACTGGGACATTGGATAGTCTACCTTGGGTACGCAAGGAATTTATTAGTTGAGATCTGACATCACGAAACTCCACGCATGTCCAAACAACATGGTCAATATCGCGGTAACCTTCGCCGCAAGCACAATGATTAGTCTCGGAAAGTCCAATTCGAAGGAGATGTGCATCTAACGTGTAGTGATTGGACATGAGTCTGGACATCACACGAATGAAATCTCTACTCACATCCAGTCCCCTGAACCATGCCTTTGTCGATATTTTAGGAATAATTGAGTGCATCCACCGACCCAGATCATCTTTATCCCAAGAAGCTTGCCAGCTGGCAAGTGTTCTTTGGCGAGACGCGCTATAGAATTCGTTGAAAGCAATCGGTCTCTCATAAATTTCACCCTCAATAGCACCACGTTTGGCTAAAATATCGGCTCTTTCATTGCCTGGAATGGAGCAATGAGCCGGAACCCAAACTATTGTGATTAGATAATTATTATTCAATATGTCGTTCAGACACTGTTTTATTTTACCCAAGAAAAACGGTTCATTTTTGCCAGCAGCGTTTGAGCGAATGGCTTCAATTGCACTCAGACTATCTGTGAAGAGGAAATAATGGTTTGGAGATAATGTGACGATTACATTCAAGCTATAATGAACTGCTGCTAACTCTGCTATATAAACAGATGCAGGTTCTTGAAGCTTGAATGAGGCCGAAACATTATTGTTGAACATACCAAACCCTGTCGCTTCTTCCATTCGCGATCCGTCCGTGTAAAACATTTTCTCAGAGTTAATATGCCTGAACTTACTTGAAAATATTTTTGGGATTTCCATAGAGCGTAGGTGGTCCGGGATTCCACGCACTTCGCGCTGCATGGATGTGTCGAAAAATAAAGTTGAGTCAGGTACATTTAGGAGGCTGACACGGATAGGAATATATCTTGAAGGGTTGATTTCCTGTGACATATGGTTAAAATATACTGTCATGAATTTTGTTTGAGATCGAAGCTCGACTAGTCGTTCGAAATTATTAATTACCATGGGATTCAGCACATCACATCTTATTAGCAGGCGTGATGAAAGCTCCCAAAATCGATCTTTTAATGGAAGAACTCCCGCCAGAACTTCAAGACTCATTGTATGTGTCGAATGCATGCAGCCTAAAGCAATTCGCAAACAACGGTACTGAATTCGCTCAAGTTTGATAATATGAGAATTTGCAGCGGAACGAAAACAAACGCATCCATATTCCATCACTGAAAGTATCGTTGTCTGATACAATTTTATTAGATCTTGCGGATGAGCACCCCACCAAGACCCTGTTATTGTTCGAAGAAAATTTACTCTTTGTTGGCATTTCGTTATCAGATACCTAATGTGTCCTCCCCACGTGCATTTGGAATCAAACCACACCCCGAGGTATTTGAAAGTCAAAACCTGTTCGATTATTCTTCCCATCATATGAAGCTGAAGTTGCGCGGGATCATGCTTTTTTGAAAAGACGACCAGCTCTGTTTTCTCCGCAGAGAATTCGATACCAAGATGAACAGCCCAAACGGACAATTTATCTAAGGTATCTTGCAATGGTTTTTGCAGATCAATAGCTTTGGATCCAGTAACTGAAACCACGCCATCATCTGCCAATTGTCTTAGTGTACATGGGGTTACTAGACAGCTGTCAATGTCATTCACGTAAAAATTATAGAGGAGCGGACTGAGGCATGAGCCTTGCGGGAGACCCATGTAGCTAATTCTGATTGTTGCCAAATCGCCATGTGAAAAATGCATGCGTTTCTCTGACAAAAGGTTGTGCAAATAATTATTTATAACCGCTGGGAGTCCATGTTGGTGGAGCTTGTCTGAAAGAACATCAATGGAAACTGAATCAAATGCTCCTTTAATGTCTAAAAATACAGATGCCATTTGTTGCTTTTGAGCGAAGGCAATTTGGATGTCAGACGAAAGTAATGCAAGGCAATCATTCGTCCCTTTATTTCTACGGAAGCCAAACTGAGTATCTGACAACAAACCGTTCGTCTCGACCCAAGTGTCGAGACGTCGTAGAATAATTTTTTCGAACAATTTTCTGATGCAGGACAACATCGCAATGGGTCTATATGAGTTGTGATTGGAAGCTGGTTTCCCCGGCTTTTGAATGGCGATAACTTTCACTTGTCTCCAGTCAGGTGGAACAATATTTTGCTCAAGAAACTTGTTGAACAATTCCAACAAACGTCTTTTTGCGAGGTCGGGCAGATTCTTCACCAAGTTGAATTTAATTCTGTCGAATCCAGGAGCGTTATTGTTACAAGACATGAGTGCTATGGAAAATTCCATCATTGAAAAGGGGCTATCAATGGAATCATCATTTGAAGAAGACTCCCTAACAATGCTATGCGTAGGAACGGAATCTGGACAAACTTTCCTCGCAAAATCAAATATCCATCGATTCGAGTACTCCTCACTCTCATTTCCTACGTTACGATTCCTCATTCGTCTGGCCGTATTCCAAAGAGTGCTCATTGAGGTTTCTCTTGACAAACCTTCCACAAAATGTCTCCAATAGCTGCATTTCTTAACCCGAAGTATGTTCTTGTACTTGGTTTCTAAAACCAAGAATTTTTCAAAATTCTGAGGAGTTCCTCCTCCTCGTTTTAAAAACGTCTTGAAAGCATTTTGTTTCGCGTGTTTAGCATCTGAGCACTCTTTGTCCCACCAAGGATTTGGAGGTCTTCTGTTAGACGATGGACCAAGAAATCGTTTGGTTTGGGCTTGTTCTGCGGCCTCCAGAATCGAACAAACGAGGAAGTCATATTCTTCAAGTGGGGGAAGCTCTTCCATTGAAGTTAAGACACTTGAAATATTACTTTGGTATTTAATCCAGTCAATATTTTTTGTCAAATCATATGGAATATTAACTGAATTAGCAATGCCTTTGTTACTGCTAATTGAGATGATGATTGGTAAATGATCGCTACCATGTAAATCAGGAAATACTTTCCAGGTGCAATCTAGTCGAATTGAAGTCGAACAAAGAGATAAATCTAATGCACTTGGACGTGCAGGAGGTCTTGGGAATTATAAAAAGTACTGACGGCGATCATCGGTACTTGAACCGAGAATCATTGGATAACAAAGGACGTCCGTTAATCGACTGGATTACAGAAGCACACTTCAGCCTAAATTTATTATATCTGACTTTGAAAAGGCTGTAGTAAATATCGTGAAAGAAATATTCACCGAGGCGGAAGTGTTTCTATGTTATTTCCACTTTACTCAAAACATCTCAACTTACGAGGTTCAAAAAACCTATACACCAAAGATGTTACTATAAACATGGCTGTAAAAAGACTGCAGGTTTGTTACAAATTTAAACAAACTGAATATTTTTTTTATTACCATTGATATTCTAGGCACTATCATTTCTTCCACATACTCGTATACAGGAGGCGTATGAATCCATTCAAGTGGATATTCCTACAGAACTGGAAGAATTTCTAGAATATTTTGAAATTACACATGTTTTAGGACGCAATAAAAACAAACGGCCGATGTTTCACCCAGTGCTTTGGTCAAATTACAGAGCAGTTATGGAAAATTAACCCCAAACAACCAATCAGCTTGAAGCATGGCAATGTCGCTGGACAAAACTGGTTGAAGATCAACACCTCTCGATGACAACAATAGTGAAAGAGCTGAAGAAATAACAACATGAAATCGAAGGAAGGATCTTTCGGGTTATGCAGGAGAGCTACCCGCAAATATCTGCTAAATACGGAACTTTCCAACATTAACATGGTTGAAAGTGACGCTCTATTACTTGCTGGCAAAATTAAAAAATCTTAAATATATTTACATATATATCTATATACATATATCATATATCAACTAGATTTTCTAATTTCATTTCAAAAATTGAGAATAGATTTTAGTTTTGTTGACTGTGAACAGTCAGGCAGCTAGGCAGTAAGTTCAACGAGAGGCCAACACGGGACCTTTGCCGATTTTGAAACAGACCCACATTATCAGATCCGAATGGATTCCGAATGGATTCCGAATCAATTCCGAATCGGCGAGAAATTTTCATTCGGAATTTCATGTGGAAATCATAATGAATTCCGAATCAATTCCAACTCCAGTGCAACAACCGATTCCGAATGAACCGGTTCGCCTACAACCGGTTGATTCGGAAATCATTCGGAATTGAGTGAGAAGATGCGGACTGAATTGTCAATTCGTCTTCTTCTTCTTCTTTCCTGATTTTGCACGTTTTCGTGCTGATTTTCAGTTTATTTTTAAACGAAAACATTATATAACTGAATATACAAATTTAAAACTTCATGTTTTTCGGATATACAGAACTAGTAAATAACCAGTTCTTCTTAGAATCCCAATATAAACTATTGAAATTCGCTGGAAATTAACAAAACGGCCTACCTTAGTCAGCATCATCCATTCCTCTAGCTGGAGTGTAGTGAAATGGCTTAAGTCGCTTAAATTTCACACTAACACATTCATAAAATGAGCGAATATTCAATGACATTTATAATGTCACTGTCAATCAGGTTGATCGAGCTGCCAACTCAGGCGAAAATTCTAGCACTGAACCGATCGAGCACTGAAAAATCATGCAGTCGAGTAAGAATTCATTACGCATTCCGTCATTTCGATAATGTGGGGACCGTTGAACCGAATGCCATTTTTTTCGTTCAACAAACCCGGCAGACAGAAGTCCATTGTAGAGCTATAGGAGTTGGAGCCCTATTGGACTAGTTTTACTGGAAAATTTCTGAAATTTTTCCACTTATTTTTTTAAACTAACACTACATACCTGCACAATACTTCACGTAGAATAACAACAAATTTTATTTTTATATGAAGGTAACACCTCATTTTTACACTATTTTTGCGAGAGAAAAAACAACAACAAATCGTTCTAGCAAAATGAACGAATATTTCGTCCAGAATGTCGTTCAACAAGCGCTCAACGACCAACAAAATAGAACCGCTTGCTGAGAGGGTCGCTTCGGCTTTCTGAGTTTCGGCCCTCTGAGTTTCGACCTTTTGAGGTTCGGCTTTCTATTAGGTTTTTTATCGTGACGACACAAATGAACAAGTATTCATCCTTGACAGTTCAGCGGTACTGTTTACAAACAAGCTTAAACAAAAATCGAAGAGCACATCTAAAACAATCATCTTTATACTTTGCAACTAGTCACTTTTATTTAATAAATATCAAAAACGAACCGTATTCAATCGTGAACAAATGTTTTAAAACTTTATTTAGGCGATATGGACCGTAAATGGTCTGATCCAATTTGTCAATAAACAAACAAAAGAAATTTCTGTTTACAAACAGTACTGCTGAACTGTCAAAATGTGTTCATCCGATTGAGGTTAGCAGTGACGGTAAAAAAACCTAATTAGGTTTTTTATCGTGACGACACAAATGAACAAGTATTCATCCTTGACAGTTCAGCGGTACTGTTTACAAACAAGCTTGAACAAAAATCGAAGAGCACATCTAAAACAATCATCTTTACACTTTGCAACAAGTCACTTTTATTTAATAAATATCAAAAACGAACCGTATTTAATCGTGAACAAATGTTTTAAAACTTTATTTAGGCGATACGGACCGTAAATGGTCTGATCCAATTTGTCAATAAACAAACAAAAGAAATTTCTGTTTACTAACAGTACTGCTGAACTGTCAAAGTGTGTTCATCCGATTGAGGTTAGCAGTGACGGTAAAAAACCTAATGGCGTACGGCTTTTTGTATTTTGGCTTTTCGTTTTTCCGCCCTTCGTATTTCGGCCTTTTGTAGTACTCCCGTATTTTTCTCAGTATTTTTTTAACAGATATTCATTGCATAAAACTATTACTTTTATAAAACAATGATAACAGTTTGTAATAAAAAGTAACAGATTAAAAAATAAGACCAATCGATGCTAATCCAACTTTGAACCATCAGTTTTGGTACAGACTTAATAAGTTTTAATGAAAAATGTTGATATCATTTGTTATTTGACTTGTTTTTCGCTGCCTTTGTATCATTATGCTTGTTTATGTCGGTATCGACTATTCGACGAACACATACTTCCGAACGAATGCGAACAAGCCATTCTTGTTTTCACTGGAATGTGTACGAACGGGATTCCTGTGCAAAAGAAGGATCGGCATCGCTGGTCGTTTTTCAGACAGATTCCAAGAATCAAAGAAAAGACGAATGCTACATAATAAACAAATATCGTACTCAAGATCAATTTTATTCAAGTCGGTTAAAAAAATTGCATTTAAACTTCGTGCAAAGTATAAAAAAGCATTGAATAGCAGTCACAGATCAGTAGTATCTTCGAAAACCAGTGAAATGGCCAGAACAGCGGCACAACACTTCGGGAATCGGCCTAATACGTTTGAGATGACACTAAAAGATCCAACCTTTAGTGGAAATTTAATCAATTAGTATACCAACTATATTACAGAGCATACGTTTTTCACTGGAAAAAATAGTTATATAACTATCGACAGTCAGTTACCGAGAGATTAAAATACCAAAAACTTTATAAAATTAAAAAATAAAAAAACCACTGTTATTATTATTATTATATATATATATATATATATATATATATATATATATATATATATATATATATATATATATATATATATATATATATATATATATATATATATATATATATATATATATATATATATATATATATATATATATATAACAGTTCGGCTGAAAAGTTCATATCGTTTGATAGAAACACACATTTTTTGCCAAAATTCGTTTTTATTATTCAACATAATTGCCATCAGAGGCGATACAGCGATTATAGCGATCTTCCAACTTTTCGATACCATTTTTGTAGTACGATTTGTCCTTTGCCTCAAAATAGGCCTCAGTTTCAGCGATTACCTCTTCATTGCTTCTAAATTTTTTACCAGCGAGCATTCTCTTGAGGTCTGAGAACAGGAAAAAGTCACTGGGGGCCAAATCTGGAGAATACGGTGGATGAGGGAGCAATTCGAAGTCCAATTCGTTCAATTTCAGTATGGTTTTCATCGACTCGTGACACGGTGCATTGTCTTGATGAACCAAACTTTTTTCTTCAAATGAGGCCGTTTTTTTTAAATTTCGTACTTCAAACGTTCTAATAACGCTATATAATAGTCACTGTTGATGATTTTTCCCTTTTCAAGGTAGTCGATGAAAATTATACCATGCGAATCCCAAAATACAGATGCCATAACCTTACCGGCCGATTGTTGAGTCTTTCCACGCTTTGGGTTCGGTTCATCGCGTGCAGTCGACTCAGCTGACTGTCGATTGAACTCCGGAGTGAAGTGATGGAGCCATGTTTCGTCCATTGTTATATATCGACGAAAAAAATCGGTTTTATTTCGATATAACAACTCCAAACACTGCTCAGAATCATCAATTCGTTGTTGTTTTTGATCGATTGTGAACTCACGCGGCACCCATTTTGCACAAAGCTTTCTCATATCCGAATATTCGTGAATAATATGTCCAACACGTTCCTTTGATAGCTTTGGGGTGTCAGCTATCTCGATCAACTTCACTTTACGGTCATTGAAAATCATTTTGTGGATTTTTTTCACGTTTTCATCGGTAAAAGCCTCTTTTGGACGTCCACTGCGTTCATCGTCTTCGGTGCTCATATGACCAGTACGAAATTTTGCAAACCACTTACGAATTGTTGCTTCGCCCGGTGCAGAGTCTGGATAACACTCATCAAGCCATTTTTTGGTATCGGCGGCATTTTTTTTCATCAAAAAGTAGTGTTTCATCAACACACGAAATTCTTTTTTTTTCCATTTTTTTCACAATAACAAAAGTAGTTTCACTCAAAATGCAATATCTCACAAACAAGTCCCTGCTATGCCGCCATGTTTTCGTGACCATCATCTTTTCCGCAAAGACGAAAACAACGAAGAAGTATATAAGTTCGTTGTTGCTAAATATCTGTGATATTTAGCTGTGAAAGTTGATTTTTTTATGTTTGATTATAAATGTGATATCGTTATGAAACGTGCGCTGCCAAATTGTAATACTGACTTTCACAATCAATGAAGTGTTGTATTTTACTTCATTTTGTTTACTTTGCTCTCACTGACTTGCTAGCTTTGATGGCCCCGAAGGATTGAGATGTTGGTTACGATAGCACTAGCTGGAGCGCCTTATTGTTGCCACCGGGCTGCTCACAAACTTATAATCAGACAGCTGTCAAATTTATACACGTATCTTTTGAAGGTTGGTACTAACTGAAAATGGTATGGATTTAATTCTAGTGGCGCCCTCTCATAGAAGCGATACGAACTTTTCAGCCGATCTGTTATAGTTCTCAAAATCTTCTACCAAATTCCATCGATTTTAGAATACTTCACCATGGTCGAAAAACGGACGCTATGCGTAGGACTCTGCAACCTGGACATCATACAGGTGTGTGAGCAATTTCCATTGGAGGACTCTGACCAACGGTACAAAAGATGATCTTCATAAGACAACTAAAAACAGAATATTTTTAATCTTGCACTGCAGTTCAACGAAAAGCTGGTGGCAACGAGGCGGTAACGCCTCTAATAACTGCACGGTTCTGGCACTGCTGGGTGCCAAATGCGAACTCCTAGCAACATTCAGTGATTCCGAACATTTTCTATTTGCCATTCGAGATCTACAGCGAAGAGGAATATCGACCGAGAACTGCGTCTTTCACGAAGGTCGTGAGATCCCGCTATCGACCGTGTGGTTGAGTGCCAACTCGGCAACTCGGACTATAGTACATTCGAATCCGAATCTTCCAGAATTGACGGTTGACGAGTTTCGTCGATGTAATTTGAAGTGCTATAGTTGGATTCATTTCGAGGTTGGCAGGTATTTGAAGCACGAAAATCTAAAAATAAGAATTCCATATTTCTAGGGTAGACGAAGTGTGGATGAAATCGCAAAAATGATAGACACAATCAAACAATGGAACAAAACTCGCGAATCACCCGATCGAATCACTGTTTCAGTAGACCTCGAGAAACCGAGGGATTCTAATTCGCAGCTGATTCCCAATGTAGACATTATTTTTTTGGGGAAAGACTTTGCTCGGTTTCTAGGTTACAATACACCATCGAAATCGGTTCATGGGTTTAAAAAGCGCTACCCGGGGTCGTAAGTACAGAATAGATGAAAGCATTCCACTCCGTATGACTTTATTTATGATCTCAGGTACACGATTATCTGTCCTTGGGGAAACATTGGCGTGAGCGCACTGGATCAAAACAACAAATACCTCTGCTGTGGAGTTTACCCACCGACAACGATCCAGGATAGTCTGGGAGCAGGAGATACGTTTTGTGCGGGGTGCATTTTTCAGCTAAACCAGGGTAACTCACTCCAGAAAGCTATTGAGTACGGTTCCCAACTGGCTGGTTTAAAAATAGAGGACTTTGGTTTCGATCATCTGAAGGATAAGATTGATCAATTAAAGTAAATGGTCTCCAATTATTTTTTGATTATATTATATTATATACTTTTCCGAAATAATGTGGTAATAAAGGTTATTTTGAATTCTATAGCATGTGAACCATTTCGCGGTTAATTTTAACTTTTGGTTAAAATCTGACACTCGAGCGGTTAATTTGATGTTGTCAAAAATAACCCTGCTCGAGAGCATGGTTACTTTTGACAGATCGATGGTTATTTCCCGACACTGGAAAAAATCTTGCGATGAAAATTCTAACATTAAATCTTTAGTTGAAACTATTTCCAGTGTAAAATAAACCCAAATAACTTATGTGCCCTAGCACAAAATTTGGCTAACCCCTGAATGACCAAACTGTCAGTATAACAGGTCGGCTGAAAAGTTCGTATCGTTTCTATGAGAGGGCGCCACTAGAATTAAATCCATACCATTTTCAGTTAGTACCAACCTTCAAAAGATACGTGTATAAATTTGACAGCTGTCTGATTATTAGTTTGTGAGATATTGCATTTTGAGTGAAACTACTTTTGTTATTGTGAAAAAAAATGGAAAAAAAGGAATTTCGTGTGTTGATGAAACACTACTTTTAGATGAAAAAAAGTGCCGCCGATACCAAAAAATGGCTTGATGAGTGTTATCCAGACTCTGCACCGGGCAAAGCAACAATTCGTAAGTGGTTTGCATAATTTCGTACTGGTCATATGAGCACCGAAGACGATGAACGCAGTGGACGTCCAAAAGAGGCTTTTACCGATGAAAACGTGAAAAAAATCCACAAAATGATTTTCAATGACCGTAAAGTGAAGTTGATCGAGATAGCTGACACCCCAAAGCTATCAAAGGAACGTGTTGGACATATTATTCACGAATATTCGGATATGAGAAAGCTTTGTGCAAAATGGGTGCCGCGTGAGCTCACAATCGATCAAAAACAACAACGAATTGATGATTCTGAGCAGTGTTTGGAGCTGTTATATCGAAACAAAACCGATTTTTTTCGTCGATATATAACAATGGACGAAACATGGCTCCATCACTTCACTCCGAAATTCCCACTTCACACACGAAATTCCTTTTTTTCCATTTTTTTCACAATAACAAAAGTAGCCACACTCAAAATGCAATATCTCACAAACTAATAATCAGACAGCTGTCAAATTTATACACGTATCTTTTAAAGGTTGGTACTAACTGAAAATGGTATGGATTTGATTCTAGTGGCGCCCTCTCATAGAAACGATACGAACTTTTCAGCCGAACTGTTAGACATTGCATTTCGATGCCAAGAAAACAAGTCTGCTTAGCGGTTCAAATTGAACTGCCGAGTTTCGCATAAAGCAGTTCAATTTGAACTGCTATGCACTGATGAGTCAAAGACGAAATGTAAGCATATCAAACCAAAAAACTTTCCGTTCGTCAAATTTTGAAATGGGCCGCAGTTTTAGTTCAATTTAACTACTCGATACAAAATAACCACTCCAGTGTCAGATTTTAACAAAAAGTTAAAATTAACCACGAAATGGTTCACAGCCTATGACATTAATGAATTTGTCAGCGGCAGGCGAAAAAATTTCGTTTTTAGCTAGCAAAATGAAAGTAAATGTCCATTTAACATTTAATAAAAAGTAAAATCCTTGAAAATATGTTGGTCTTTAAATATTTGCAGTGCGTCAATCAGAAATCTATAAATTCAGAGATACGTCTTCATACGTGACATCACTGGTTTTCGGTACAGGGCCACCGAGAGGAAAGGGATGGGGGGGTCAATTCCTTAAGACCATTTTGTTTTTGCTCGTTTGCTCATTCAATCCAGAGATGGAGTGAAGTCTTTTTTTTGCTCGCTAAACGAACGATGGAGCCCGTAATATTGAAATCCCCCCGGCCCGTGCATGCGGTAAATACACTATGAAAATATTCGCCGGAGTCTCATGAAGTATTACATTATTCGCAATAATGTCACTAGGAAACGAACAGACGAGTAAGAGTTCGCCTCTTTCAATTTGAGGAAATTATGTTACTACCCAACAGTTTTTATTATTTATTTATGTTGGTTTTCTTACCTTTGGTCATACTTTACATTCTGTTTTACCTTAATTCCAGTGGTTCTATTCAGTTGTGTTTTGTAAGTGTCTTTTGTTGTCGATCTACTTTTTTCCACTCCGTACTTTTTTTTTATTTTGTTTCCTTAAGTGTACAAGTTAGTTGTATGCAGTGGTGTTTTTGTTCTTACCAACATTCCATTTTGTGTGGTAATAAAATAATATTATTTTCTAATTTTCCATCCACTCCACCATCACCGTCCACTCTATTCTAATGAATTCTAACTAAAATTAGTATGCCAATGGTCATCTCATTAGTAGAGTCACCACAGTAGAGTCACACATCATCTCACCCATCAGGTCCCAAACGACACATCCTCACAAAATGAATTGGATGAACATCGTTTAACAGCTATCAGTGGTTTGCTCATTGGTTCAGTCATTATTATTCTTTTCTATTCTACAATATTCTATCTCATTCCACAGTATACCATGGTACACAATCCACCAATAAACGTCAAAGATGGACTCGATTAACCGTTCATTTGTTGTCATCGTGTGAAACCCAATTGGGATACGTTTACTCTACTTAATTTCCACTTCACACTGGTAATAAGGGCCGGTAGTATGAAAATAAAACATAAAAAAAGAACTCAATTAAGCCCTACCGGCCACTCTAACCCCGGATGTTGGAGCGTAATGCAATCAACGTCTTATTCAAATCGTTCCATATCTTATTCATTTCATTCAATTATGAAGCTAAAAGCTGTAACGCATATCTTTATCAAATTGTAACGCTAATTGAGCCCACTAACCAATGGGAGGTTTAAAAGTTCATTCGCAAATTTACAATCCAACATATTTTCACATGGGTACATGTGTCACACTTATCCGGCAGAGTACCTACACGAAACGATGCCGGACAAGTGTGAATACAGGCATTGTAAGTGTCGAAAAATATCAGCGTCCGTTCACCGGATCCGGATCGGAAAAGTGTGAAAAGTCATTCAGAATGTTTCTATTGGAATCAGGAATGAGAACGAATTGGCTCAAGTGGCACGGCAAAAGATTTGTCAGATTTATTTATTTCGATAAAAATAAAACCGCAGCAATGGATGAAATGATGATTTATTTTCCAGGTTTATTTACTTTCTTAAAGCAAAACGAAAAGGAACATTTCTTATTTGATAACTGTTGCTTAGCATACTAACAGCACTAGAGAAAAATTAACCTGAACAGAGAATCGAACTCTGGCGAGCAATCGCCTCAATCATTCTTCTTGTTGGGTCTGCCTTGGATCCAATCGTTTTGTGCTACAATTATTCTTTACATTGTGCGAACCAAATATCTTCAAACATCAAGCCCCATTCCATCAATCATACACGCACACAATTGAAACAATTCAAAAGATAAATTTACCTTTTTGCTAGCAGGCATCATTATCAGTTTTAAGTTTTATATCGATCCGATTGAATAGTAAGAGGTAAACAAGTTTAAAATATATTTACAGTTTATCATTTAATTTAAAAAATTAGGCATCGGTCTTTCAACACTGTTTGCAACAGCTTATTTGGGTGACAACCAACTAATCTTTGTCTTTTGTCTTTTATCCTACGAGTATACTTTAGAACCAGTGCCTTTGTGTTCGATTCATGATGCCATTTGTTTTTTGCAACATTCTATAAGCTAATGGCTTTGCGTTTTTTTTTGTATTTCAAACAAGTTGATGCTTACACGACTGTAAAAGAAATTGGTTGGCCTCACACGTTAATTCTAATAACTTATGTTTGAATGAACAGCTTCATTTAGGGTTTACACATTAAAGGATAGTGGAAAAATTAGGTACCTATTTTAAATACTTCGCAGCTGCATTCAGATTTCTGTTTTTGTGTCTTTATGTGTGCCTGTTGTTTTCATAAGATTACTTTGCTTGTGTTTTTTGCATGCATTTTTATTATGCTGACTTTTTTTTCTGTTTCTGAACGTGCCTTCAGACAACAGAACTTGTGCTTTGCCTCTGTGTTGTGACCAGTTTCAGTTACTAATACATTAAGTTAGTCTTTGATTCATTTCCATTAAACTCTACTTGAACCGGGGGACATCGGCTTAACTGTTGCTAAGCAAATACACGTACATGACATTCGAGTAATTGATCAGCATCAATATCAGCTGATAGTGAACGTAGGTGGAGGTAATGAAGAACAGATGGATCAATAAGAACCGCAGCAAATCCTGATGTACCAAGGCTCCCTCCGAGCCGCACGGAAACATTCCCGTCCTGTAGAACTCTTCCAGTAGCTTTTCCTTCTCGATGAACCGATCGTACAGCCACTGTGTGAGCGATTCGGTATCCCGGGGAACCTGTGGGAAAGTGATCCAGTTTGAACATCTTGTTTGTACGTAATTTTAGAAAAAAATGAAATCGCCATTATTCTAAATTTTATCTACTGATTACTAAAAATATATGCTAATACTGTTCAAGCACACCGAACGTAGAAAGTTAACCAAGCTGTAGGTATTTAATCCGACAACATTTTGTATTGCTTGTATTTTAAATTTTATTCTTTTAGAAAACAATAACCTCCGTGAACATAACTGGTAATTGTATTAGAATGAATCAATAGGACCACATTGTGTCTGTTGATTTTACAATAAATAAATAAACAAATTCGTTTGTGTCGATAAATTTATGAAGAAAAAAACCTTATGGTTTGGTTAGGTATTTGCAGCTGTTGAAGAAGTTGAAAACGGTGACTGATTTGAATATACCTTATGATCAAAAGAGAACCGGAATTTTCATGTTAAAATTCCCGCGCTTGTCCAATCGGTAAACTTTTATTCTTTCAACGTTGGCAACACTTTTATACACATTCTGTCAAATTTTGACGCATATCGCACGATTAGTTTTTGTTTGGCGTCTATACAAAGAAGTTGAAAAATTTTCGTGTGGCGATTTTTATAATGGATGAAAATTTAAAACAACGTGCGTGCATCAAATTTTGTGTTGCAAATGGATTTAAGTGTTCCGAAACGTTGACAATGTTAGAAAAGGCCTTTGATGAATCGTGTTTAGGAAAAACACAGGCATACGAGTGGTATAAACGCTTCAAAGGTGGTCGTACAAGCTTGTATCATGATGAGATCCCTGGCCGCTCAACAACATCTGTTACCGACAGGGTTTGGATGAATGAAGCAGTGAAGATGAGTATACCTGCTTTATGAACCATGTCGCTTTTGAGGAAGCGTGAGCCTTGTTGCTTTATTGAAGTGGCTGTCCATGCACGAGAATAGAAGAGAGCGAACAATATTCACCCCTACTACTGTTTCTCCTTCTCTCGGTAAGAGAGAAGCTCTAGCCCCATAATTCACTGCAAACAAATTAGCTTCACGGTGCAAGATAGTGATGAAGATTGAATATTCAGTTTTCGCTAGCAGACTGATGACTGGCTCTTAACTGTCGCATGTTTCTTCGAGGTCTGAACGCGATTCACATACATACAGGTGTGCACTGCCACCGCTCGAGCGTTTATTAGAGTAAAGGTTTTGCTGTAATGGTAACATGTGTTTCTTACAGCTCTCGAAGCTTATAGCAATACACAATGAAAATTCAATGAAAAAATGTTCAACGCGGAATACTGATTAAAAGACTTATTTTTCATCCTACTCATGCACTACTATGATTAAACCCAATTAAACACTTCAGCAGGAATTTGATTTACACAAGTAACAAGAGTTCAGGAGCTAGTTTCTCTCTAACAGCCAGCAAACGAAGCGTTTGTTTGTTTGCAGTATTTGGTGAGATCACCAGATCGCCATTGCGAATTGCTTCGCTCCTGTTACTTCTGTTTATAATATTCAAGTATAACTAAGAATTCTTACCCTCTACTAACTTGACACGAGTTGAATAAATGATATGCAACAGTTTTCGTGGCATAAAGTCATCATTAACAGCCGTTCGCGTCGGAGAGCCAGTCATCAGCCTGTTAGCGAAAACTGAGTATATAATCTTCATCACTTACTAGCCCCGTGAAGATCGTTAGCTTGCAATGAATTTTTTGTGAGAAGAACGACGTTCAGGACCACGAGAGAGCAAACTATATTCACGGCTACTGTGCTTCATGAAGACTCTAATACCAGCACACTATACCATCTGTGCATATGTGGAATATATTTGCTTCCACTAGCGTTTTGTTTGTGCAGTTATTTTTGGCTGGAAAAGCGTCCTCTTTGTGAGCGGTGGAATTGTTCGCTCACAATGCAATGGAAACTATATATTCATTCACCGGTGAATGAATATTCCAAACCCTGGTTACCGATTAGAGAGATTGCTGTGTTGTTGGGCATCTCTTATGGATCAGCCGAACACATTTTAACTGATGTTTTGGGTTTGAAACGCGTCGCTTCTCGGCTGGTGCCAAAAAAGCTGAATTTCATTCAAAAACAGCGTCGTGTGTGCGTTGGTTGTGTCGCTGTTTTTGGCCAAAAACTCAACAACCAAGTACCGTACTCTCCAAATATGGCCCCGTGTGACTTTTTCCTCTTCCCCAGACTCAAATTGCCATTGCGGAGAACGCGTTTTGAGACCATAGAGACCATAAAAGAGAATTCGCTGCGTGAACTAAAGGCCATACCTTCGGCGGCCTATAAAACTTGTATGGAAAATTGGATCAAGCGTTGGCATGCATGTATTGCCGCAGAAGGAGAGTACTTTGAAGGCGATAATAAAGAAATTTATTAAAAATTGAAATTTTGCGTTTTTTAATAAAATTTCGGTTCTTTTTTTATCATATTATTGGAACAAAAATTTGGACAGATTTCATCAAAACCAAATTTATTTGCTGTTTTTCTTTTGTCTGGCCTTCGCTTTGAATTTTCAAAATTGAATTAGCGATTTCAATTTCCCGGTTTTTTTCCGGAGCGCGAGATGAAAAATTCCGGTTTTTAAAACAGGCCCAAGTAGTCAATGTTCAATATTTTTTAACTCACTCAAGCTTTAAATAGAAATCCCATGTCCAAAAGAACATCGAGAGTTGAGAATTGAAGTATTTTTCCGTAAGGGTATCTGCTTGGAAGTACGTTTTTTTTAGCACTTTCCAGCAAAGTGGAATACTTCCTGTTCACGAAACTGGAAACGTGCACGACGTCACCACTTATAGAGGAATTTCGATTCTAAGTTGTTTACTAAAAGTATTTGAACGCAGGGTGTTGGATGTTCTTTACCCATCAGTAAACACATTATTGCCACTGACCAGTATGGGTTTGTCAAAAAGCGATCTACTACCACCAATTTATTGAGCTACGTTTCTTCATTGATTGACAAACATGAAAAACGATAATAAATCGATGCGGTGTATTTTGATTTTTACAAAGTATTCGACCGTGTTCCTCATCAATCAGTTTCCTGATTGGTTAATCAATTGGATTCTGTCATATCTCACGGGTCGTAGTGCCTATGTACGAATCGGATCTGTACTCTCGGATTCATTTCACGTTACTTCGGGTGTACCGCAAGGGAGCCATCTCGGAGCACTTCTTTTCGTGTTATTCGTGAACGATCTTTACAGTGAATAATCGTCATTTAAAGTAATGTATACTGATGATCTCAACATTTATCGCAACATTACAAGCCTTGTGAATTGTGTGCTCTAAAGACTGTCCCAGAAAGTATGGACGCACTTTGATTTTACTGTAAATAATGCACAAGTGTTAGATATTCAAATTTTATTCGATATACTGATAATATTAGACTACAACAACAGAAAATTGTTCTCAACAACAGAATATTATTGCTACTTAGCCATTGTAGACTAGCAGGCGCACCATTTTGCAAACGTTCCTCATTAAATTCCGTACAAACATCTTGGCGACAAGTTTTGACACTTTTTTCAATCTTTTTCGAACTGTTGAATGGTTTCGGCTGCCGAGACATGTTTACTAAGATGTGCCTTCGTTAATGCCCAAAATTCCTCAATTGGTCGAAGTTGTGGGCAATTTGGTGGATTCATGTCTTTTGGGACGAAAGTGACATTTTTGGTAGTATACCATTCTACCGTTGATTTCGAGTAGTGGCAAGAAGCAAGATCTGGAAGACAACAGGATCCTTGTGGCTTCGAATCATGGGTAGAAGTCGTTGTTGTAAACATTCCTTGATGTATATTTCGCTGTTCATTGAAGCAGTGGTGATGAAGGGTTTCGAAATCTTACCGCAACTACAAATTGCTTGCCAGATCATAGCTTTCGTACCAAATTTTTCGACTTCAATCGATGTCTCGGACTGGTTTAACACTTGACCTTCTCGCACCGTATAATATTGTGGTCCCGGCAAGGATTTGTAATCGAGTTTCACGTAGGTTTCGTCGTCCATGATTATGCAGTTCAAATTTCCAGCAAGAATCGTATTGTACAGCTCTTGAACCTTCGGCCTGATCGATGCTTCTTGTTTCGGACTACGTTTTGGTTGTTTCTGCTTCTTATAAATTCGAAGATTCAAACGTTCTTTAGCACGAGGAACATTTGACTTCGAAGTGCCCACTTTTTTGGCCACATCCCGAACTGAAACCTCCTTCTTTTGCTCGAACGCCTTCAGTATACGTTTATACAACTGAGGGTTAGCAGGACCTTTTTTCGACCCGTTTTCGGTTTATTCTCGAAAGTGTTATCCTCACCGAACTTCCTGATTGCATTTTGCACGGCTTTTTCACTTACTCCTTCCATTTTTACTATCTTTCTCAGTGACAGCTCGCGCTCTGTGCACCATTTGTACACAATTTTGCAATGTGAAAAGTTTCTCACGGGCACAGTCTTCAATTATATTCAAATACTCAATGATTATGGCTTCTGTTGAGCGAGTTTCGTCTATTAAAGACATGGGCATCAAATCGGACGCCTACGGTGGGCTGGGCATGTCATGAGGATGTCGGACGACAGCCCAGTGGAAATGGTTCTTGAATCTAATCCGACTGGTACAAGAAGAAGAGGAGCGCAGCGAGCAAGGTGGATCGATCAAGTGGAGGGTGATCTCAGAAGCGTTCGTGCCTTGAGTGGCTGGCGACTAGTAGCCATGGACCGAGTTATGTGGAGACGTATGCTTGATACAGCAAAGGACACCTCAAGCCTATAGCTGTTAGGTAAGGTAAGGTAAGCATCATTCTCGTTTGCAAGTTTCGTTTCATCGAACAGTTTTCATTCGTTACTGCGAAGGCCTATGCAGTTTTGGGACTAATCAAGACAGTTTATATCGCACTAGTACTCATTATTCTGGAGTAAGGAGTTTGGGCTCCGTATCACAGTGTTCAAATCGATCGGATCGAAAGGGTTTGGAAGTGCTTCGTCCGATTCACACTTCGAAGACTACCTTGGATAAATCGTCCTCAACTACCTCGTTACGAGAATCTCTGTGCTCTCATCAACAAACAGACTCATCAACAGAACAGACGAGTACTCATTCAACAACTCTTTGTGTTCGACCTATTAAATGATAAAATCGATTGACCCATACTACTGGAAAGAATTAATTTTAACGTTCCGGGAAGATCATGGCGGAGAACGGAATTTCTTCGTCGCTCATTTCATCACACACAGTATGGCCAGAACAACTCAATGAGCGTTTGTTGTCATCGTTTCAATAGCGTGTATCATCTATTAGATTTTAATATGAGCAAAGACACATTCAAATTGAAAATAATATTTTTAAATTAGCATAAGTGTGTAGTAGGTGCGATAGGTCGCCTCTAGTCAAGACAATAGAGATAAAGACAAAAATCTCATCCATCTGTTACTTCGCCAGTAACTTCGATGTAACAATAGGATTAAAACAAGAAACATATCTGGAAACATATGGAAACATATGTTGAAAGTGTTCAATCTTGTATTTCACGAAGGAATGAAGCATCCAAATTATTGCAATTTTCTCGAAAAATCAACACATTTTGACTTCATGCTTTTTCCAATAATGCTCTCAAGCGCCGCTTTCACATCAAATTCAATTATTGTTGGTGTTTTGTAAAGGGTGATTTTTTAAGAGCTTGAGAACTTTTTTAAACAATAAAACGCATAAAATTTGCAAAATCTCATCGGTTCTTTATTTTAAACGTTAGATTGGTACATGACATTTACTTTTTGAAGATAATTTCATTTAAATGTTGACCGCGGCTGCGTCTTAGGTGGTCCATTCGGAAAGTCCAATTTTGGGCAACTTTTTCGAGCATTTCGGCCGGAATAGCCCGAATTTCTTCGGAAATGTTGTCTTCCAAAGCTGGAATAGTTACTGGCTTATTTCTGTAGACTTTAGACTTGACGTAGCCCCACAAAAAATAGTCTAAAGGCGTCAAATCGCATGATCTTGGTGGCCAACTTACCGGTCCATTTCTTGAGATGAATTGTTCTCCGAAGTTTTCCCTCAAAATGGCCATAGAATCGCGAGCTGTGTGGCATGTAGCGCCATCTTGTTGAAACCACATGTCAACCAAGTTCAGTTCTTCCATTTTTGGCAACAAAAAGTTTGTTAGCATCGAACGATAGCGATCGCCATTCACTGTAACGTTGCGTCCAACAGCATCTTTGAAAAAATACGGTCCAATGATTCCACCAGCGTACAAACCACACCAAACAGTGCATTTTTCGGGATGCATGGGCAGTTCTTGAACGGCTTCTGGTTGCTCTTCACTCCAAATGCGGCAATTTTGCTTATTTACGTAGCCATTCAACCAGAAATGAGCCTCATCGCTGAACAAAATTTGTCGATAAAAAAGCGGATTTTCCGAATGGACCACCTAAGACGCAGCCGCGGTCAACATTTAAATGAAATTATCTTCAAAAAGTAAATGTCATGTACCAATCTAACGTTTAAAATAAAGAACCGATGAGATTTTGCAAATTTTATGCGTTTTATTGTTTAAAAAAGTTCTCAAGCTCTTAAAAAATCACCCTTTAGGTTGCAAAAAATATCATCAGGCATTTTAAAACCTAATAACGAAAAATTAAATTTAAAGCTTTTCCATTAAAATTAAAATAAAATCAACCTTTTGCACGCCTACAACTGAATTTATCTTTTTAGTGCTATCTGGAAAATCAGTCCTTATTGAAACTTGTCCAAATTAGGAGTGTATTATAGTGATGGGAAAAACCGTTCATATCAATGAACCGTTTAAAACGTAATAGTTGAACCGAAAGACCCTTCATTCTACTGAAACTTTGTGTTTCTTCGAAAATATAATGAGAGCCACAAATTATAAAAGAAATAAAACATAGATTCACCGAACAAATCAAACAAACTCTGAAAAAACATTTTTAGCTGTCAAAGAAGGAAATCAAATACTCCTTGCAAACGGTGAATAAGGTGAAAGTTGACAGCTTTGTCGATTTCGTGAATCCTCAAATCAATACCAAGATTAGAACACAAGTATTCTCACAATTTGACATTGCTGAGACAAATTTTGATGAAATTAGAGGCATCATTGGCTGACACTTAAAAATATGAAGGCTCCTTCTTAATAAATTTATTAAACATGTTACCTAATGTAACTTTTACCATTATACATACATATTCTGCAATTAAGTAGAAATCCAGCAGAAGCATTAAAATTATCCTTGTTTTTTATTATGAGTATTCATTGTGCTGTTATTGATGACAACTAAGAAAGCTCTTATTGATTTAAAATTGATGGCAAAATCATAGAAAAACCGTTAAATGAGACACGGGATGTTGGCCCCATTTCCTATGGATTGTGCACCATTGAACCTGTGTGGGACAATAAGATGTTTCAAAACTTGTTCCGAAATTCCCGTTCAAACACAAAATATTGCCTTGAGTATTGCCTCCAACTGTTCAGTTCTTGTATCAGAAAAATCATGATGCTGAAAATCGTTACTAAGATCAGGGCTAGTAAATTTTTTCCCGGATTTGTCAAAAATTCCCGACTTTTTCCCGGTGAAACAAAATTTCCGACTTTTTCCCGGTTTTCCCGATTTTCCCGGTCACTTGCCACCCTGTCCAAATGACTAAAGAATTAATGCAACCGTATTTGATTACATTTCAAATGAAAATGTCATGAGCATGAGTCGATGAGCGTTATAAAAAAATGGAGATTGTTATCATAGCACAGTGGTTTGAATCGACAAAAACGTAAACTTAATTCTCTAGCTGTTAAACCATTGATCCGATATACATAGTTCCTTTGGAGAACTCATTCACAAAAATATACCTCGTGATTTGATCACAATAAAAAATGTGCAAAGCCTATCGTAGTAAAGTTCAATTTCAACAACTTTATTCCCCTAAGAGATAGAAAAATGATGTCTTCTACAAAGTTTTAGAACTTCTAACGAGAAAAAACTTTGCCGAAGAAGCTAAAAGTCCAACGCATATAGTTTCGGATATATGAAGCATTTTTTTTTTAAACCACTTAAAATCAATTTTTTGTACATAACTTTTTTCGCAATTACTTTCAGTGTCTACTATGTTCGAGACAATTACTAAAAACGTAAAATTATACATTTTTGTTGAAGACTGTGCACGGTTTGACTTTTCCCTAAAAAGTTATTTAACATTTAAACTTTTATATACACTAACTTTAACTACTAATAGGAAGTAGGGTCGCAGACAAAATGGCACATACATATACTTTTTGGAAAGTTTAAATCAAGTAATATAAAGATACGAAGTGTGTAGCGTGGGTTTTTCAAATTGAGTGAATGAGAGAACAAAATATAGAGTGCTTTTTTGACCATTTACTTAGGAAAAACGTACATTAATAAAATTGTTTATCTTCATATCACGCGTTATTTGTGATATCGACCGAGTTACCTTTAGGCAAAAACTTTTGCAAGATATTGCAGTCCAGGTATAAAAAATAGAGCATTCGTTTTAACACTTTTTTTTTTTTACTAAAACGACTATTTTTGGTTTATTAAAAAGAGCTTTGCAGGAAATGTTAAAACATTGGAATGTAACGTATGTAACGTTGAACCACTCACGCATTTTATTGTTATATTATCATACACCAAATGCTCCAGCATTTGTATTATCAACCAACTCTTTTGTGTTCTTAAAAATAATATGCAGCGCTGCTCTCACCAACACTAACAGTGCATATTTGGAGCAGAAATTTAATATAAAGTTACTTCACTGTGCTTCATTTTTCAATATACATTAAAATTAAAACTAAACGTCAATATAAATAAACGGTCATATTCATTGAAATTAATGTATTCCAATTTATTTTTATATCGAGGATGGTTTTGAATCGAATTTTTTGTTCAACTGATGTCCATTTCATAGTACTATTTATTTAGAAATCGTGTGAAATATGACGATCGGTGGTGAATTGTGCAAGAACATGACTTTTCGACAAAGTTGATTCAACTCATCCATGTGACGATCAAGATATATATCATCCGATTCATTGAATGGATTGAAGCAGGGTGATGGACTCTCCAATTTATTTTTTAAACAGAACACTTAAGGGCTGGGGACAGTACCGTGAAGTGGTAGGTTTTTTGCTATTCTCCCGTTTCAAATTAAATTTTCTTGGAAACGGTGCAGAATATAGAAAAACCCACCTGACAATGTCTTCGAAATTTAGTTGAGAATATTCTGTGAAATTTTCAGAATGATTCATTGAGTTTAGCGGTAGTTATTTTTTTCTGACTGAAGAACTGCTGAAAATTGGAACGCTCGGACATGCATACCTCTACTTGTTCATCGAATATCTCGGCTTTGAAGGCTTGTATCATAAATCTACCGTGACAAAGTCTAGATAATTTAGTTTAGATGCGATTAGTACATAAAAACATATATGTTATCGCGATAAAAATAAAATCTTGTATTTTGCTGTGAAACAAAGTCAGTTTTAATGCATCCGCCATTTTTTTTTTCGCTTCGGTTTCCTGATAGCATTCTGAAAAAGGAGAGAGAAATAAAAGGCTGCCAAACACACAGACATTCAATCTTTGTGAAAGTTGAATATTTTTTCATTGTTCATTGGAATCATGTACTGTCCAATCCATACTTTAGAATAATGTGATAAAACTTCTCATCAAAATAATAAAATGTATGCTGGCAACCCGGTACAGTTTGCTCATATACGAGAGAGTACAAGAGAAATACGATGCGCAAAGGGAATTGAGCGAGCCACGTGGTCGATTTAAAACGCAACACGTGGCCCTCTGTCCTCAGACCTTAAAGGTGCGATATGAAGATTCGGCAAAGAAACAAGCTGATCATCAATGAGCCTCAAATGTTTCCTAATAATGCCGACAATACTGGTATAATTGGTGCTCATCGTAGAGTTTTGGAAGTTGCTTTTTCTACTGTAGATGGAATCTGCGAGATGACCAAGGGTATGGCTACTAGTAGAGAACCTGGCAGCCAAAATGGCTGCGATGCTCAGTATAGAACCTGCAATATCCCGTCGATTGCGGAGAAGATCTTGTTTTTAATAAATTTACAAATAATTTGCTTTGGACTGTCTCCCCTTGGTAAAACTACATAAATTCCTGTCACTTACCTGCGAATTATGGTATAGCCTATAGAATAAATAAGTCTGACACGGTTTTCTAAGCCCGTGCACGATGTTTGGTAAATCTAGCGGTTTTCCGTTGGGATAACCGATGGTAATGTCCAGAATGTACTCTAAACAGTCGTTCAGTTTCCCGTTCAGCTTGGTAAATGGTGAATCCTTAAAATTATCTATTGAAAAAATATTAACAGATAAGTTTTGCGGAAGGTAATGATTCCGAAGCGGCCACTCACCACAGTCATCGGTAATTATTGCTTCACTATTGATTATGGTACTGCTGTTATTGTTTGTGCCATCCTGTGTTGGTTTCTGTTGTTCAGTCATTCTCGAATTCGGATTTGCTGACTGCCCAAACTGATGATCTTCTATTACAATCGTCGACCCGGTTGAATCCGTGCTAGTTTTCCGACAAGGGGAATCCGGTGAACCGAGCACATCAATGATAGCCTTCATGGCACCAACCCGAGGTACGGTCACATTGTTTAATACTGGTAGGTTGTTTCTCTCTGCGTATCTGAAATTGTAGAATGTGTTTATTTTTGAATGCCTTTGCACTCCAGAGGGGGGACGATACTCACCTCTGACTTACTTCCTTTCTCTTCCGCAAAAATCCACCTTCCGGAAATAAAACCATCCACCGTCTCTGACGTGGAATGTATGATTGTTTGAGGTGTTTCTTCAGTTCCAATAATGATTTGTCTCTGTTCGATTTGCCCTGAAAATGAAAAAAAAAAAATAAAATCGACTGCTTCGAGGTAATTTGGAAAATTCCTACTGAAGCAATGAAGAAATCCTGATGCAACAAACTAACGGCGCCAAAATTGGTGTACTTAAACAGCCGATCCATTATCCACATGATGTTGGGCAGCACATTCTTTTTCGCATTGAAAGCCGCCATTAGCAGAGGGACATCCGAAGTGCTCTGATGATTCGCTAACACTAGTGTCCGCTCGTCCAGCGCCGGAGTTATATCGTCTCCTACTTCGACCACTAAAATAATTAATCAAATCATTAGAAGTTGTCGAAAATCGTTAAGCAGACTCAAACCACTTACAATCGTAACCTGCTGAACTGGACCACATCGTGACATTCGCCAGCAACCAATGGAAAAGAATTCCTTCGATTCGGAAGTAGTAGTTTTCGTGGATCTTCTTAAGTGGCAACAACAGTAGCATCCATATTAGATAGGTTGGGACGCAGTAAATGTTGTTAACCAATACAAACACCGTCCGGAACAGTGCCCTTGGGTATTTAATCACGTCACTGTCAGACGTCAAAAGAAATAAAGCAACACGGATTAATCATTTTAATAACCTAATTAGCAGCACATTCGTCGATTCTTACATTAATCCAGTACTGGAGGGCATCGCTATAAAATGGACCAACACACCGTAACGATAATGTACTGTTCCACAGTTCGATGACCGAAGTCCACTCACCGTGCGCGGACGTAGTTCAGTTGATCCCGGATTCTTTAGCTCCCGTGTGATTACTTCGCTTGCTTATCGTTCTTCGCTGATTAACTAGGCGTACCTGACCTTACTAACGTTTCTGCAAAGTACTCTACGATATCGGCTTGGCATATCCTCATGAAATCCTCGTCTACAGCTGATTCCAACTACCGAGACTATTTCTTATGTGATGATAATACAACGTTTCTTGATTATTGTGTCGTTCGCTGATTCCGCTCGCTGATTCCGTCGACGTTCGCATGAGACTAAAGAGCGCGTCCGTGTTGGCATCCAAGCAGAGCTGCATTCTTCGTACCGACTATCTGGGATTTACTATGAACCATTCCCCCTTTGCGCCACCCTACCCCGTCGTTTCGTCGGAATACACGACCGTTTTCCTCTGCTGCTGCTGCTGCTGCCAAAAACCCGTCCGATGCAGGTCAAAAGGCTATCGTCTGAAAAAAAGTGATTCCGGTAGTCGGACAAGTCACCTAAAAAAGCAAAGCAACACAGAGAAAAAGAAGATCCATTGTAAACATTGACTGTTCCATCGTTCGATGAATGAAAGAAAACAACGGTTGAATCATGCAACCGACGGATTCAGACGAACGAGATAATATTGCTGATTCGATGAATGCTAGTATGATAACCATCTCGAAGCATCAGTTACCAATCCCGGATTATTGAATGTTTGTATTATGTCAGCTTAGCATTAATATTAGGTTGTATACTATTCCCCAGAAAACCATTTCCTAGAATTCATTTCCCAGATATCACATTCCCCAGAATAACGTTTACCGGAACAGATCACCAGAAAAACTAATTTTCCTGAACGAACTAATTTCGGGAATGCTCATTAACTGTAATTTTCAAGGCAATTATTTACTAGTCTGGAAAAGAGGCTTCGGAGAATAACGAGTTTAATCAAAAAAATAATCAAACAAGATAACGGGTATGAAATCATTTAGCTACATTTATTTCAATTCAAATATAGCTTCATTAAACTGTGTATTAGTTTCCGCATATAGTCCAGAGTAGCAAGCTAACTTTTAGTCATTACTTCGATCTATTGTGCGTGTACTAACAATAGAATGTTTGGATACATTGTTCCAGTTACTTGTCGTCTTACTTTGAATCTTCTAATGATAAAGGCTTCAAGTGATGTAAGTAGTTAAGACAATAGATCCTTTTGATTGTTAATTTTATCACAATAGACTTGGCGACACAAATAATTGAAATAATACTTAAGTCTTAAGAGAACCGTGCAGTGTGATATTACTTTTAATCATAGACGAGTCATTTTTTGGTTTTGGCTATCGTTGTGCCGTGAAACGCAAAGCGAATGAGGCAAAGACATTATATAAACAAGATATCCAGCTCTCACATTTCTCGAACAAATCATTGGCAACATCCTTTTTTGCTAACATGGCGCCCTCAGGCGAGTCTGCATCGAATTTCGTACATAGAAGTAAAGGAGAGAAATGTCAAATTCGTGCGCTCCAAAACAGCAGCACTGCGCACCCATACAATTGACATGATATGTTGAATGTGATGCCGTGCGATGGCGGTGCTGAACTGAAGATCGATTTCGCTCTAAGCTGACAGGGTCTGGAATGAGGGCTCCGAACACACAGAAAAAACCATTAGACTGTGTGCTACAGAATTTCAAACTGAAGTAGGTGCACATGCTCAGATGATACAAAAACAATTAAAAAATTAAATAGTGGATCATGCTAGAACAAATCTCAAAAAAATGTTTAACTATCTTTGATTTATGATTTATTCAAGCTCAATCAAAATCAATTAAAAGCTTTTATTTCAGGTGCAAACAGCAA
The DNA here is from genome assembly GCF_030247185.1 of Malaya genurostris. Lineage (NCBI taxonomy): Eukaryota > Metazoa > Arthropoda > Insecta > Diptera > Culicidae > Malaya > Malaya genurostris. Next base: position 5,125,412 of record NC_080571.1, read on the forward strand.
TATCAAAAACCGCGCAACGCAGACTTTGTCAACGTCAGCGATATCGCGCTGTGTATGAAATCGAAAAAAAATTTTGATGCCAAAAGGCTTAGAATTTCATGTACTCCCCCCTATGGTGCTTTTTCAAGAACGAAAATTGTCAAACCTTTACCGCCGGGAAGCACCCCTTACGCATGTCCGATTTAGCTTAAATTTTGCATGAGGGCTTTTTTCGAGGTGCCTAAAACTTTTGAGCACTAGAGCTTTACGAAAATAGAGGTGATCAGAAAATTTTGGCACCCTTATATATAAGAGCGGTAAAAATCAACGTGTTTTGTCGGTTACATCACTTATACCATCATATCTCTGGAAAGAAAGTCGCAGCCATTTGATCTTTGAACTTGATCAATGGCCCGACAGTAGTTTTCAAACGAGCATAAGTATGTTAAAATCGGTTCAGCCATCTCTGAGAAAATTGAGCGCGTAAAAATACAACGCTTTTCGTCGGTTACGTCACTTATACAATCATATCTCCGGAACCAAAAGTCACAGCTATTTGATCTTCGAACTTGATCAATGGCATAACAATAGCTTTCAAACGAGCCTAGACTTGTTAAAATCGGTTCAGCCATCTCTGCGAAACTTGCGCGATAAAAATACAACACGTTTTGTCGGTTACGTCATTTATACCATCATATCTCCGGAACCAAAAGTCACAGCCATTTGATCTTCGAACTTAATCAATGGCCCGACAGTAGGTTTCAAACGAGCCTAAGTTTGTTAAAATCGGTTCAGCCATCTATGAGAAAATTGAGCGCGTTCAAATATCTTCGAAAAGTGCGCACATATATATATACACACACACAGACATTTTTCGATCTCGTCGAACTGAATCGAATGGTATATAACACTATGAGTCTCCGAGGCTCAATTCGAAAGTCGGTTTTTCCAACAATTCTAATACCTTTCTATACAGAAAGGCAAAAAGTTATTTTGACTGATTTCAAATCTGCAGTTAGAAGAATATTTCCAGACAGTGTCCAATTGGGTTGCGTTTTTCACTTAACTAAAAATTGGTGGAAGCGTATGCAAAAACTAAGGCTAGTTGCTCAATATGCTAAATGCATCAATATGCAGCTTGCATTTCGGCAGACCCAGGCCTTGTCCCTCTTGGAACCCCAAGAAGTACCAGAAGATCTGGCTGCCATAAGAAGTCATGCCCCCGATTCGATGGCACCATTCTTCGATTACATATCTAAAACTTATGTTTACTGTATGACCAAAAAGATGGTACTCGAATGTCTTCAGCTAGATTTCCTCCGGCTGTTTGGAGTACTCGTCATAATACTTTATACGATATACCTCGAACATCCAACGCTATTGAAGGCTACCACAATAAATTCAATAATTTCATTCCAAAATCGAATAATGTGTTGTTCTACGCTGTAATCAAATGCTTTCAACAAGAAGAGCAGTCTACGACGGCAGAAATCACCTCTGTCTAGTTGCGGGCGTTTGCCTGGATTACCCAAAGCTAGGGGTTATTCCTCAGTTAAGTCCGAACGAGCGACAGCGAGGTCGAACAGCAGGTCATTAAAAACGATGAGGCGTAGCCGCATTAGACCTTTCAAAATCACAGTAAATTAGAACAAATTCTATTAAGTAGCATGTTGATCTGTTATGCCGAATGACTGTTATGCCAAATAACTATTGTGCCAAATAACTATTATACCGAATGGCGTTATGCCAAACGTGGACAATAAATTTATGGAGAAAAGGCTTTGACTTTTTATAATCTTGAGAATGCTTTTCTGGGGAATGGTTCATTCTGCAAGAAATTTTCCGACGAAATGGTTTCTGGGAAATGGTTTTCGGAGCAATGTCTCTTAATTGAATTTATGTTATATATTATATTATTTCAGTAAAATAAACGTACACCTTTTGACACGAACACGATTGACGCCAAACTGGATTGACTTAGCGTCCTCTATCCCACTGACGTCTATCTGTCACATGAAAATGCGTTTACAAAATCAATGCATGGATTGGAATAATTGCTGGTTTAGAAGATATTTAACAATTGGCGCTCTTTTTCCTGATTTTAATCTGTTCATTCTGCTTAGAATTGCAATTCAAGAAAAAGAGAAAATCTTATTTCTTCACGTTTCGCCTTCGGCTAGTGCTTAAAACAGTTCAAAGAAATAGAAACAAAATATTTCCTTTTGTACAAACCAACAAAACCCCTAAATGGTCGAAAATTATAGTCTACAACTTAATTTTTCTGAAAACTGTCCTAGAAAAATTATTTCAGTTTCAGCTTACTCTCACTAACACATTTGATTAGCAACGAACACATTTTCCTTTGCAGAAATTATTGCGAAATAAGGATTGACGCAAAATAGTAACCTTTAATTTAACACGCGAAAGGCAATGGATATGAAAGGTTGTCGTAAAACTTTTTATTTTTCCGAAAAACTGCTTTTGTAACAGAAAATGTTTAGTTTTGTTATTTTGTGTAGCGCAATCTAATACAAATGCATTGAAGCAGTGTAGCTAACTTTTTTATTAAGGAATTTAATTTGACATTCATAAAATGTAAGCAATTTAAAGAAATGATAGTATCTGGAATAACAATGGTGTTAAAAAATATTCGGTTTGTTCAAATTTGTAACAAACCTGCAGTTTTTTTTACAGCCATGTATATAGTAACATCTTTGGCGTATAGGTTTTTTAAACCTCGTAAGTTGAGATGTTTGATGATGTTTTGAGTAAAGTGAAAATAACATAGAAACACTACCGCCTCGGTGAATATTTCTTTCACAACATTTACAACAGCCTTTTCAAAGTCAGATATAATAAATTTAGGCTGAAGTACTATTCCAGCTTACTGGCAAACATCAATCAGAGCTTCGAACGCATACGTATATGTTTCTTGACTTTTGTTGCTCAATAGCATAACAGATCGGCTGAAAAGTTCGTATCGTTTCTATGAGAGGGCGCCACTAGAATTAAATCCATACCATTTTCAGTTAGTACCAACCTTCAAAAGATACGTGTATAAATTTGACAGCTGTCTGATTATTAGTTTGTGAGATATTGCATTTTGAGTGAAGCTACTTTTGTTATTGTGAAAAAATGGAAAAAAGGAATTTCGTGTGTTGATGAAACACTACTTTTTGATGAAAAAAAGTGCCGCCGATACCAAAAAATGGCTTGATGAGTGTTATCCAGACTCTGCACCGGGCGAAGCAACAATTCGTAAGTGGTTTGCAAAATTTCGTACTGGTCATATGAGCACCGAAGACGATGAACGCAGTGGACGTCCAAAAGAGGCTGTTACCGATGAAAACGTGAAAAAAATCCACAAAATAATTTTCAATGACCGTAAAGTAAAGTTGATCGAGATAGCTGACACCCTAAAGATATCAAAGGAACGTGTTGGACATATTATTCACGAATATTTGGATATGAGAAAGCTTTGTGCAAAATGGGTGCCGCGTGAGCTCACAATCGATCAAAAACAACAACGAATTGATGATTCTGAGCAGTGTTTGGAGCTGTTATATCGAAATAAAACCGATTTTTTTCGTCGATATATAACAATGGACGAAACATGGCTCCATCACTTCACTCCGGAGTCCAATCGACAGTCAGCTGAGCACGCGATGAACCGAACCCAAAGCGTGGAAAGACTCAACAATCGGCCGGTAAGGTTATGGAGTCTGTATTTTGGGATTCGCATGGTATAATTTTCATCGACTACCTTGAAAAGGGAAAAACCATCAACAGTGACTATTATATAGCGTTATTAGAGCGTTTGAAGGACGAAATTTAAAAAAACGGCCTCATTTGAAGAAGAAAAAAGTTTTGTTTCATCAAGACAATGCACCGTGTCACAAGTCGATGAAAACCATGCTGAAATTGAACGAATTGGGCTTCGAATAGCTCCCTCATCCACCGTATTCTCCAGATTTGGCCCCCAGTGACTTTTTCCTGTTCTCAGATCTCAAGAGAATGCTCGCTGGTAAAAAATTTAGAAGCAATGAAGAGGTAATCGCTGAAACTGAGGCCTATTTTGAGGCAAAGGACAAATTGTACTACAAAAATGGTATCGAAAAGTTGGAAGATCGCTATAATCGCTGTATCGCCTCTGATGGAAATTACGTTGAATAATAAAAACGAATTTTGGCAAAAAAATGTGTGTTTCTATTAAACGATACGAACTTTTCAGCCGAACTGTTAAATACAAGTGGCACAACGGATTCAACATCTTCATAGCATACTGACCCGTGAATGGAATATATTAGCGCTAACTCCATAGGACCGTTTGCGAATGTTCCATCCACAAGTCAATATCTCGAATTGGCCAAATGCTGCAAATTAGCTGCTGTAGCAAAAATTATAATGTGGCTTTCATCATAACGGACATACTTTTGGAGGAAAATCAGCCCATTCATCGTTTTCTTCAGTTCTTTCGGGATGACGAATACACCGTCTTGTTGTTCAATGCGCAAATCACTCCCGATTGAACCCAATTATCATTTTTGGGACTCTTTGGAAGCCCGAGTCTGTATTATTGGAGGATACAGAGACGATACCTCCCGGATAATCTTCGCAGGAACATCCGCGGACTCCTTGGATTTCCGTTTTGTACCGCTTTTCCATGTCCTCTAAGGGGTCAAGGTGAACATCATTTTTCTGCACTGATTGCACGGCTTTTACAACTGTTTTCAGTTTTTTTGACAAGCTGACGAATAATGGCGTTCGTAAACCTAATTTAACATCATTCATTAATTTAAACCTACATGATAAAAATGATCAAATATACCTTTTTATTCAAGTTAAACAGATATCCCTGTATATTAAAGATTAACTTTTCTTTCTGTGAAAGAACTGTAGTTAATTCAGGGGTTCCTTCCTCGTCCGTAAAGACGTAAAATTCGCTTGATTCGCTAACTAATATGTAGTTTAATTATAGACAACAAGTGGATTACCGCTAAAAATGTAACTTTTTTGGTGAAAAAATCTTGTAACTTGATCAATGGCGGGAAAAAAATTTGTTGAAAGGTGCACATACACACACATACATTTTCCGATCTCGTCGAGCTGAGTCGATTGGTAAATAACACTATGGGTCTCCGAGGCTCGGTTCTAAAGTCGGTTTTTCAGCAATTCTAATACCTTTTCTATAGAAAAAAAAGTGAAAAGGCTATTATTTCACAATACTGTTAGAAAGTAGCCGCTCGATGCCCGCTTCGGCACACCTCCTGTTTTAGCCACCGAAGCGCCCACTGAACCACAACAGTAAAACTGCGAATTTCTAGATACTGAAAAACCGAGTGATTTTCAATTAAATGTTCCGAACTTACAATCGTAGTTTGTTTTTTTTTTGTCGCCTGGTTTTTTGGTTACATGTTCAATTGGTTTTCCACACGGCTCATCCGGAAACCTGCACTCAAGCTCTGTCTCACCAGAGTGTCATCAAGTGGAGGTAAGGTTGTTGCTCGTCACCCTACATAACCGACAGGCTTTCGTTGGTAGGCTTGTAGCTGATGTGGCGCTATTTTTTTTTTTGTTACACAAGACAATTGTGCTTATCATGGCTTACTCACATAGTGAACTACTTCATGGTGTAGTGATTAATAGGGTTTTTTTTTACAAAATGACAAGTTCAAGCAGGATTTTAATTTTTTCCACTCCGGAAACAGATGACTTATCACACAAGCAGTATTGACAATATTCTTCGACTACCAAGTTTTGCTGAACGGATTTTAATATTTAAATTGAATAAATTAAACAACTTTTGAACGGTGAAACGCTTGATTTTTGGACTCGAGTCTCGCTGGTTGACCGAAACTAAAACATTTGGTCATGTTATGTTAAATGACCACCAAACCAAATCTACAAGCTTGGCAAATCAAAATCCATCAAATTCAAGCTCAAACGAATACGACCTTCCCGTCTATTGTCTCATCAGCAATCGATCGTCATTTTTGGCAGCTGTCGATAAAAAACAACCTCAGGTCTTATCGAAGCATGTAGAATCATTCGACACTATTAGTCATTGCTGTTACTTCCTGAGGTGCTACTCAAATGGTATTCACGATAACCACAATTGTCTAGCATTAGTATCAGTATATGGAAGGGGGTAAAAAAAATTAAACCATGAAACGGCTCTATTAACAATATTATAAGAACAGGGTCACGTTTTTGGGTTATTCTAAATACACCAAGGAAAATAAATTATATTATGATTTCAGACACGTGTGTGCTAGAACGATTAGGCTAATGCCCGATGACTACCACTCTCTACAACTACATCAAAAACAATAAAATAAAGTCATCCGATTGTACCACCACTAGCTGATAGACGCACATGCAACAAAGTGCGCGGTTACGCGACGAAAAGCGAGAAGGAAAAGCGGAACAGCTGAGCCGCGTCACATTCCTTCTCGCCTGATTGATTACAATGTTTCGAGTGTTTTATTTCAACACCACCGCAATACTACCTTGTTTAACGCTAAGCCGACACAGGCGATGAAGTTGAAATTCGAGTAAAAAAACTTGTTATCTTCAACGTAACTACTAAAAAGACATTTAAGCTAACACCGACTGGACTAGAAAACCTGACGGCTAGTTCAGTATCATGCTCAATGTTAAGCATCTGTGTCAAAGACGACCACCACGCCTAATTCTACTGTTTATATATTGGCTAGTATCAGCTGAGCAATTAAGGAACAACACACCATAACAACCATCAAGCGGTTTAACGTACACAATTTTCTTGGCCAACTATGCTTTAGAAACATGCGATACAAAAAAAAGGTTCTATCACTTTATCGCCATCTGCAAGATAGCTAGGAACTAGACATTGAACACTACCCGAAGATTTATAATACTGTTATCAACTGATAGTGGTTTGCAAAGCCAACGCAAATCTGCTCCACTAATTAAGCACGTCTAGAAGGCAACAATGATGTCACTTCCATGACGAGGCAAAGACGATAATCGCAAAGTTTGTAACGCTTTTACATCCACGGCATAAACTAGAAATACAAACTGATTTAATTAAGAACAATTATATTCAGATTCCGATCTGAAGTTTGATTACCTATCCGCTACGCACGGTATTACTCAATCTGTTCGCCAATCACCTACACCTACACGGTATGCCTTCTATCGCCGATCACCATAGCAGCGTTTCCATATAAACAAATTCAAGTAAAATTCGAACAGCTGCTGCGATTCGTTACCGCATTAACCAAATTACAAAGCCGCAACGGAATTAGAAAAAATAGAAACCTTGATGTCCGGAAACTTCAAAACAATCCACCGAAACAGTACTCGAACAAGAAACGGCCCCCGGAGTTGACAGACTAGGATAAAATATCAATTTATTGATTTTTCGTACCTCCCGCCCAGCGCCACCACAATCGCTGCTCGTTTCGTCCGGTCCGGTTTCGATGGAAGGTTCGCTAGAAAACGTTTCCGCGAGATGAGATAAGCACGACTCAAAACTGCTGACGACAAAACAATCGTTCTCGTCTGTCTGCACACTACCGTCGGTTGGATATTGAATAGTTGCTAGGAGAACTGAATTCGATCTTTCGAGTAGTTTTGGTTTTCAAACAGCCACGGAGGCGTAGTTTTTAATTATTCACTCACAACCGTAAGTTCGACCCTGGGCCAAGCATTCCCAGAGCCGACCTTGATCTGAACCATCAAGAGTCCTTTGGATTGGATTTTTCCTTCGTCTGAATCCGCAAGCAAAGCACAATACAACTAACAGGTATATATTTCGCGAGTGCGGAAATTAGTTATTACTCACATTCTTTTCGCCATTAGGGAGCAATTCCAACCGAGCCAAGGGGGATAGTTGTTTCAACTGTAAAATTACTACAGTAATAGCTGCACGAAAGAGAAGCTCCAATTTGTTTTTGTTACACTTTAGTTTCACATAAAAGATGCTTACTTTCATATAATAATGAATATTGATAAAAAAGCCGATTTTCCTTATACACGCTTCAAGCACCCGCAACCGGAAAGAACGCACCAAAGCGATCGAAAGAAACCAAACTAACTAAGCGCAGTCTGCTGTTGCAGAAGAGGAAAAACCAAACTGTCAAAGTTCTGAAGTTTTCCTTACCAATACTGTGGCTTGTGGCAGTGTTTGTGAGATGCATTGAAGTCGACATGCGGGCTCAACATTCATTCCAGAATGAAGTGGAACATTTTGAACTCGAGTCACACACTCAAATCATTTTACTAAGAAATCGGTGCCATTTGAAATGTTGAGCACATGTTTAACCCACGGTACAAAGTTAATAGCGGCCCTTTGTCAATACAAGGAATATTGATAATACTTTTGATCTTGTAATGGAAACTTCATTGGATTGACGGAAATATTGTCAAAAAATCAAAACTGTTCATCAATCCGACAATACTTTCTTTCCAGAGAGAAACTGTTAAATATGTGGAATGACCTCTTCTCTCAATATTTCAATATTAAGTTGGAATATTTAAAGTGCCAAATGCTTGGATTTTTCGAGAAACTCGGACTCAAGTTATCAAGCCAATTGGATTGATGTTATTCACAATACTTTGGATTGACAACAATATTGTCACGTGTAAGGGCCGCTAATCAAAAAGCAGTTTGTTCAGTTTGCTGAAACGGTTGGATATAGTTGGATATGTTCTTTATACAAATGAGAAAAATTGTCTTTTTTCTACACGCAGGAAAAAAGATTGATAGTGATACAGTTTCTAACAATTCTGGTGTGATTCAACCATTAATTTTTTTAAGCGACCTATATATATATATATATATATATATATATATATATATATATATATATATATATATATATATATATATATATATATATATATATATATTTATTTATTTATTTGATACAATCATAGTTTGGTATAAAACAAGCATATTTTGTTTAAATCGGCGATATCTCGGTTTCAAAGAACTAATTTTTCGATTTGATGGGCAACTATTCGTTTTGTTATTTTCAACAACCACGATTTTTTTGCGAGTATTAGAAGCACAGAGAACAGAAATCCATCCCGTTAAATTATCAATTGTTTTAGTGTTGGGAAAATCATGATCAGAAAAAGTTCATATTAAAAAATTTTCTGATAAGAACTCAGTGACTGAGATTTTCATTCTTGAAACAAGCATCCACAAATCTTTGAACCTCGAAGTTTACAAGAGATTTTTTGTGTCAACGACACTTGAGGAATTTTTACCCACAGAGATATCGCTTAAGAGATAATCGAATTGGCACCGATGGCTGCTTTCATCGTAGTAACTTCTTCCCCATTTTTTTTAGTTCTCTCGCCGAGGAATACTGTCCGCTGTTAAATTTTACCGCTGGTACTTAGATGACAGGGTGATTGATTATGTATATCGGAGATTAATGAAAATTTTCAAAAATCGAAATAAAAAGTGTTTGTGAGCGATATACCTCCAGTTACCATAAATATAGCGACCCCTTGAGCTTGAGCTTGAGCGACCACCCCTGGTTGCTACTCCGTTACTGATCGGGATTAACAGAAATTGTACAGGGAGTTTCTAGATGATCCGACCTGGGACTGCTAAATCATCCTTCAATGTAAATCTTCTGGTAATCGCAGAATTCAATGATCAGTACCGGCGCCGGCCAGGCCCGAACGTAGATCGTCTAAGGAATGGGAAGGGATGTTAGTCCAACACTTGTTATTCCTAGAGGCCGTATATACTACTGCGCACTCCACAAGTGCCACGGGAGAAGGATATTTGTTAGTAAAAATTTCAATATTGGTATTCTTCGCGCGCGACTCAGTATGTTCCGGTTTTAAGATACTCGGATGCACCACTAAACTCGCTGACTTCCCCCCGAGTGAACGTTTCAACAATATCCTATATTGAAGTCCCGGTCTTGATTCACAGCTCTTATTCGAGGAAACTGAAAAAAATTGCAATACTATCGCGTAAAGAATAAAAACTTCCTTATATTTTATAAATGAAATTATGTGATACAAAATAAACGAGTGAATAGGATTTAAACAAAATAGTTGATTCATTGCATTGACATATTCTAAACAGTTGTTATAAAATCATTTTAAATCACCAAATAAAGGTCAACAGATTTCACACGCGTCTTGAAACTTTTTATTTCCGATTTACTATTTATTAAAATTATTAATTGATTATATTGGTTGATCTGGGCAGCCGGCTACCGAGAAAAATATAAATTTATTGTTTGAAATATTAATATCAAGTATTTTTTTACTATGCATTCAATATACCGATATATGTTATCTTTGTTATCAACTTTGTAATATCAACGGATTTGCGCAATAGTTGATTTTTATGATTCAATTTATAATCCTGAAAGGCAATAACATGGAAGAAGAGAACATTCTAAATAAAACTTTTCTCCGAAGCTAGACGGAAATTGATAGGTTGAATGAAAAGATAATTTAGTAAAATAGAGTGATCAGAAGTAAAACGTTGGAAATATCTGATAACTGAAAGGAAAAAGAAACTCTTGCAATTGTCGCCTTTTACGACATGGAAGCAGAAACCCAGTGGATCTATTCTTAGTTCATTTTTTCCGCCAAATTCCACACGGCATCTAGGCTGGTACTGTTCGGAGAGCTAATAGGTACTATCAATCTCCTAGTGGACCCCAGCCCCTCTAAAAATAGCGACCCCTTGAAAATGACAAAAACTAGCTATTCGAGCAACACTGTTTCAGTTGCTATGAGCTAGTTACCAATGAGCACCACAATGAATAAACAAATAGTTTGAAACAGTTGTGGAATAATTACACTTTTCATAATTCGAAATCTTTTACAAAAAACTGCAAAAAATAACAATAATTCATTCGAGGGCTGAATTGTATATAAAGTTTGTAAAACGCCGATGCTTGGTGAGTTGTTATCTTCGTAAAAATGGATTCTTAATCGTTTTGTGTTTTTTAGTTCGATCTCGAAAAAAGTTCTCTGGAACTAAGGAAGCGAAGTTAAAAACTTTAAATAAGTTGATTGAAAAGTCCCGATTGAGTACGCAAATACAGAAAATTCTTGGGACATATTTACTTTTTGAGCATTATTTCATGGAAGAAAGCGATATCAGCATTGAAACGGGCAGCAATGCTCCAGCATGTTGGATGATGTATTTTTCATCATTCGGAAGTGCATTCGACGTAAATGCTTTGAAATTACCTCTGAAATCTGGTTACCCTCCCGGTCACACAGATCTAGCCCAATCGGCACTTCAAAGTTCAATCCAGTAAGGGCGATTACAAACTAGTGACGCTGAACAGGCACGTTCAATTTTTTTTTAAACCTCGTTTGCATCCGTGGGTTGACCAATTTATAACAACCTCACTGAGGAAGAGTTGGCATCGTATTAAGCTGGGGAAACATTTATACAATTCTTGATAGTGCAAGTCTACGCCTTATTAACGGCGTTCAAAACTGCCCTCACACCAAGAAATTATGATGGATTGGTTAGTATAATTACCAGTGAAGTTACAAGTCGTCTGGAGCGAGTTATCAAAAAGTCTACATTCAATCGGCTTGGTGGACTATTTTTAGACCAGGAAGCTCGAGCATTGGCTTCATTCCTTACGGGAGTTACATCCTGGTCCGTTCGCGATAAGCTTGCCAGATTGTAACAAATAGCGACAATTCTGAATCTAGAGAGCGTTTCAGACAACATGGCATCTGATACCTAGCGAAGTCCGGACAATTCTTGCGTTAAGATAAGCATTTACAGGTCATTCAGATCCCCAACGCAAAAGCAAAAATGTTCTAGTGCCGATACATTTCTATTGAATCTGCAGGCTGGACTTCAAAATAGACGACATAAAAAAGTGTAAGTACTTTAAACGAGGAATGTAAGTATTTCTGGGAACGTTATGAAAGTGATAAATGCTTATTTAGATAAAAATATTCCCTCTGAAGATAACACACGAGATGTTTTTAATTGCCTTAAACAACCGAAATCAAATTTTTGGTAGTGAATAATTTGCGTTTCCGGTACGGTACACCACTACGAATTACATATTCGTTACGAAACAAGTACTCCAGAAGTGTCGAGAATACAACGCGCCATTGACTTCAAAGCGGCATACGACACAATCGCTATGGCAGATTATGCAGCTATGGCAGATCTCTCAAAAAAATAATAAATTTAATATCTGCCAGCGGGCCAACTACACTCAGTGATTTCGTTTTAAGTGAAAATCTTTTGTTTTTGTTTACATTTCATATGTGGTTACCAAGGCTACTGGTAAATGTTTTCCAAAATCAATAATTTACCAACTTGTGTTGCCAGCTCTAACATTTTTTCATGCGATTCCGACAGTACCAGTTACTGAGGGGTAGTTAAATTTGCGATTGGCATATTGTCGCAAAACTGAAATGTAGAGGCGCTGCTTGTTTAGAGATGATACTTTCAGCAAGAGCTGTCAAATCGGTAGAAAAATTTTTAATTACTCCACCTTTTCAACGATTTCTTTTGAAAATGGGCAAATTTATTTGAAAAATCATAGTAGAAGTTGAAGAAAAAGTTTTTACTCTGAGGTGGTAATGTTGATCTTAGTTCATTGTGCGAAATCTACCGTTTATTCAGAATAGAGCATTAAACTTGGTTTGGTTTTTCAAATTTCTAGTACTCGAGAAATCAACATTACACTGGTTTCTGTTTAAAAAAATGTTGATCCGAAAAAACCTAACCTTACCCAATTTCACACATTTCTGAAGATTTTCCATGTTTAATCGTAGTTTGCACTAACAAAAGAAGTAGTAATCACTTTGAAATCAATTACTCCGAGTGTACTTTTTTTGCTGATATCTATTTGTACTATTGAATAAACGATAAAAATGTTGCTAATCACTACTATGAAAATGAATGAAAATTTTCGCAAGAATCCTCCTTTTCTTGGTTCTATTTTTCATTGGCAGGTGTCGCTACCGGTAAATCAGCTTTGCCACAATGTGCCAATACAGATTTGATAGTCGAGTGGTAGGTCGTGTCGTCGATTAAACGATTTTAATCCATCTGAAAAATACATTTTTGTCAACTACAGTTGTGGGTTTAGGGCAAACAAATTTTAATGTATATATTATTACACACTTAAAACCATTTCTTAAGCTCGGCATAATAAAATGCCGAAACTGATCAGCAACACGTAAATTTGCTGATTGCTCAGTAATCAATACGCATGTTTCTGAACTTCGTTAAATGCATTTACTGATATTTCGGTAAAATGCTTCACTTTGCCGAAATTTGGCATAATGGCTTGCTGAATTTATCGGTAAACAACAGATATGCCGACATCAGCAGAGACGTTTGCCGAGATTTCGGAATATGCGCTAGCTGTTGCCGAGATTCAGCACGACAGCTGTCATTTATTGCTGCGTTACAATTTCGCTTCGCATTGCGCGATTATTTTCTGATGAAATTCTCTAGTGAAAAAATGGATAATCTTCCAAGAAGCGTGGAACCGCTTGCAAGTAAAAATATTGAATAAATATAGTGACATGTTTCGCTTTATAAAAAGCGACTTTATCAGAGCACTCGCGATTATAAGGGAAAAACACCCAACACGGGGCTCAAAGCGTCCTCGAGACAAAACTTTGGGGGATATGCGAAAAAATAATCCAATGCATGGAATAATTCAATAGATCAAAGTAAGTTTTTATTTTTATTTTCTTATTTCCAGCTCGACTCAAGCCGGCCGCATCCGGAAACGCCGCTGTTGGTAGTGATGTCTGAGGAATTTGGCGAAGGAGACTGAGACATTAGTTTGGAGAGATGTACTAATTCCCATAGGACCGGAAATACTGTCAGCATTTAAAACTCTTTGCATGTATTCGGTATCAAATGCGAGCCTTCCGACAAACTGTTTTTAAATTTTTTTTATGCTACATGTTTTCAGGTAGAGGCTTTAAGCACTTCTGGCAACAAATTTGTAAGCCTCCTTTAAGTGTTAATAATATGAATTTTTGATCCTGAATGGCGTGTTTATAATGTTAAGAAATTACAAGCAAAATTAATGGACTAGATTTTTAATTACTGATGATTCGGTAATTTATTTTTCATTTTTTCGTTTTATTGGATTGCCGAATATTCAGTGAACGTTTCACTGAGCAAACAGTAAATCTTATGCTGACGATTTCGGCAATATTTGACGTTTGTCAAATTTGAGGGTGCCGAAACGCTCAGTAATTTTATTTTTGCCGAGATGATTGCTGATTACTCGGTTGTGCGAATCTCGGCATTTTTTTGCCGAGACTCAGCTAAAAAATTTAAGTGTGTAGTTGTTTCAAACTGGGCTAATTCCTCTCCGTGAAATACTGAAACGAGTGTATTTATTCAATTTTTGAATATAAAAAGCACAAAACAATAATTCAGATAGATAAACAGATAAATTGATAGATAAATAGTTATGCAATTCATATAGCCTTTTCAAAACGAATGTTGTCCTTTATTTAAAAATCGTGACATTTCTATACAATTTTTTTCTGCGTGTATAGATTTTATTCAAAGCTATTCGCCCTTATTCTGAATAACGACGTATTGATTTTTCGATCGAATTTGGTTCGATCGAATCATAGCTACCTTTGATTTTGCTAGCGTTATTGGGAATACGAAAGAAATACGAGCGAAAAAACGATACGACGTTATTCAGAATAAGGGCGATTATGTCGGCTTGACAATCTTGAAATTTTCTTGAAATTCAGACTACTGTCAAAAGAGCCGACATATCAGTCGGTTTGACGTTTAATAACTAACCTAAAAAGTTTCTGTGTTTTCACAACTCATCGCTCTGTAAAATTTCTTTATTATCACGGAATACAGCTATAAACCAGCCTGATTTTGCGAACATACTCTATAGAAATAGTAACGAAACATGTCTACTTCGGAAAAAATAGAAGATACACCAATTAAAGACAAGACTAAGGAGAAGGAAGAGGAAAAAACTGAGCTGGTAAGCAGATAGGATTATGAAGCCATCACCAGGATGCGCTGCAATTGAAGTTGCTTTGTCATCATTTGCTGCCCTATCCTGCCAGTTCAAATGTTCTATCATTTATGCATATTTTTATCATTCCGTATGATTTCAGAGTGACGAGGACAAACAGCTGCAAGATGAGCTAAACATGTTAGTAGAACGGCTACAGGAGCCTTCGGTGGATCTGCACTTGCCAGCCCTGGAAACGATGGCAAAGTTGATCAAGGCTTCGACCACTTCGATGACGTCGGTTCCAAAGCCTTTGAAGTTTATGAGATCTCATTTCGAAACGATGAAAGAAATTCACAAAAAGATGACAGCCTCCGTGAAGGAAAAATCGACTGCTAAACTTTGTGCGGAAATCATTTCCGTACTGGCAATGACCATGGGAACGGGAAAGGAGTGTTTGGTCTACCGGCTGCTGTGTGATGACACTAATGAAAGCATAGGCGATTGGGGTCACGAATATGTGCGCCATTTGAGTGGCGAGATCGCCTCCAACTGGCCGGAAACAACAGATGATTTCAAGAAACGGCTAATCCATCTGATCCATCAGATTATCCCGTATAACATGGCCCATAATGCCGAGGCTGAGGCTTGCGATTTACTGATGGAAATCGAGAGACTTGATCTTTTGGAAGCTTATGTTGATGAAAGTGCTTATCCGAGGGTGTGTCTGTACCTACAGAGCTGTGTTCCGTACGTTCCGGAACCGGAGAATATTAGCCTGCTCAAGTGTGCTTTGAGCTTGTCCAGGAAGTTTAAAATGTATACCCAGGCTATGCGCTTGGCGATGATGATCAACGATATACAGCTGATTCAGGATATTTTTACCACATGCGGAGATTTGGCAATTCAGAAGCAGCTGGCATTTATGCTTGGTCGGCAGCAGATTTTCCTGGAATTGCCGGAGGGCTCCAACGATTATGACGATCTGGTGGAAATTATGTCCAATTCCCATTTGAACAATCACTTCCTGAACCTTGCCCGCGAGTTGGACATTATGGAACCGAAGACTCCGGAGGATGTTTATAAGTCACATTTGGACAACTCGCGTACTCCGTTCGGATCATCGCAGATCGACTCGGCCCGACAAAATTTGGCCGCCAGTTTTGTGAATGGGTTTGTCAATGCTGGATTCGGTCAGGATAAACTTTTGATGGAAGACGGAAATAAGTGGCTTTACAAGAACAAAGAACACGGAATGCTCAGTGCGACTGCCTCTTTGGGACTGATCTTGCTGTGGGATGTCGACGGCGGTCTAACGCCAATTGATAAGTATCTGTATTCGAATGAGGATTACATCAAATCCGGTGCTCTGCTGGCTTGTGGCATTGTTAATTGTGGTGTTCGTAACGAAGTCGATCCGGCACTGGCCCTTCTTTCGGATTATGTTCTACATCAGAACAGCACGATGCGGATTGGAGCTATTCTTGGGCTTGGGTTGGCATATGCCGGATCGAATCGACCGGTCGTACTGGAATTAATTGGATCGGTTTTCAGTACAGAACGTCGCACCGGTTCCACCATGGAAGTAATGGGCATTGCTGCGTTGGCCCTGGGAATGATTGCCGTGGGATCGTGTAACAGTGAAGTGTCGGAAATTCTACTGCAGACCATCATGGACCGTTCGGAGCTGGAACTGAAAGACACCTACGCTCGCTTCCTACCGGTAGGACTTGGTTTTGTATATCTCGGACGTCAGGAAGCGGCTGAAGCTGTAATTGCCGCTCTTGAAATCATCCAGGAACCTTTCCGTTCCATGGCCAAAACGATGGTTGAGATTTGTGCTTATGCCGGAACAGGCAATGTGTTGAAAATTCAACAATTACTCCATTTGTGTTCCGAACATTATGAACCGGCTTCAACGGAAACCGAAAGTTCATCGTCGAAAAAAGATGCAGCAGCTGCTGCCGCCGCTGCTCAGAAAGAGAAAGAAGATAAAGAGAAGGATTTGTCTGCCTGTCAGTCGGTGGCCGTTTTGGGAATCGCTTTGATAGCTATGGGCGAAGAAATTGGTTCGGAAATGGCTTTCCGGTCGTTTGGCAATTTACTTCGCTATTGCGAACCCTGTATCCGTCGGGCCGTTCCGCTTGCTTTGGGTTTAATTTCAGTGTCTAATCCGAAGCTGAATATTTTGGATACATTGAGCAAATTCTCTCACGACAGTGACGCGGAAGTAGCTCACAACGCTATCTTCGCTATGGGTCTGGTCGGTGCTGGCACAAATAACGCACGATTAGCCGCCATGCTTCGTCAACTAGCCCAGTATCACGCTAAGGATCCGAACAATCTTTTCATGGTACGAATTGCACAAGGACTGACCCATCTAGGCAAAGGAACACTTACCCTTAGTCCGTATCATAGTGATCGACAGCTCATGAGTCCGGTAGCTGTGGCTGGATTGATGGCCACACTCGTGTCTTTTATGGACGTCAAGAACAGTGAGTTATTGATCTCTTCAACGTTATTCCCTCGATTCATCAATCATTATTTCGTTCACAGTAATTTTGGGCAAATCGCACTATCTTCTGTACACTTTGGCCACCGCAATGCAGCCCCGCATGTTGATCACCTTTACCGAGGACCTTAGCCCCTGTCCAGTTCCGGTTCGCGTAGGAATGGTTAGTGAATTGGATTAATTTATGCCAACATCGAATCAACGGTTTGGTTCAATATTTTTTCAGGCTGTCGATGTAGTTGGACAGGCCGGTAAACCGAAAACAATCACCGGCTTCCAGACTCATACCACACCCGTTCTACTGGCCATGGGCGAACGAGCCGAACTTGCAACCGAGGAATACATCTCACTGACGCCCATCATGGAAGGATTCTGCATTTTGCGAAAAAATCCAAACTATGTTCCTTAAAGCGAACGCAAGCTCAGTCGAGGAAGTGGACAATCTGCAAGACTTATAATTCAATCTGCTACGATCAACAAGTAGAACACAAAATGAATACAATTTGAAACTGATTCATATTAATTAATGTATTTAGCTTCAAGTATTTCAATAAATCACAGTTTAAGACTTCCCCCTTCGTTTGCTTCCTCCTCGACCGGATGATCCTTCACCAGCAGCACCCGGTGGTTTCGCTTTCCGTGACAAATTCATCTGCTTTAGCTTCTGGTCTAGTCGACCGTGTGCTTTTTTCAAATCTTCCTGGGCCTGGACCGTTTTGGCCGGTAACGGATGAAGAAATTCTTCCCGTTCCTGTTTGCGTACGGCTTCCCCGCAGCCATGAATCTCCGGTAGGCCATGCTTGAAGCAAAACCTCTGCTTGCAAAAATCACAGTTCGATCCCATCATATTGGTTTTCTGCTTACATCGCTTAAAATCACAAGTTTGGTCGACCGTTTTCACAGCTTCCAGGACGTGGTCCAAATTTTGCTCTACCGTCGTACATGGTAATGGTTCAAGAATGTCCGTCGCTTTGGTGACTTTTTTAGGGTCCGTTACGAGTTGCAAAGCTTCTGAGGTTCCAATCGACTGGGAAGTTGGGGTTTTGGCATTCATCAGGGTTGATTTATGATTTAGAATTGAATATTTGTTTTTCTTATAGAAATAAATATAAATTATTCTGAAGGTAATGAATACAAAAACAGTGTGGCTAGTAGCAGCAAAACAAAGGATAGGGAAATACACACTTATTCAAAATACTTGAAAATCCGCGAAACACGTTCCCTTTTTCTTTTACTAGTTTGCAATCATCCACTGACGGATAAGGGGCCCAACTCCCCACATTATCAGATCCGAATGGATTCCGAATGGATTCCGAATCAATTCCGAATCGGCGAGAAATTTTCATTCGGAATTTCATGTGGAAATCATAATGAATTCCGAATCAATTCCAACTCCAGTGCAACAACCGATTCCGAATGAACCGATTCGCCTACAACCGGTTGATTCGGAATTGAGTGAGAAGATGCGGACTGAATTGTCAATTCGTCTTCTTCTTCTTCTTTCCTGATTTTGCACGTTTTCGTGCTGATTTTCAGTTTATTTTTAAACGAAAACATTATATAACTGAATATACAAATTTAAAACTTCATGTTTTTCGGATATACAGAACTAGTAAATAACCAGTTCTTCTTAGAATCCCAATATAAACTATTGAAATTCGCTGGAAATTAACAAAACGGCCTACCTTAGTCAGCATCATCCATTCCTCTAGCTGGAGTGTAGTGAAATGGCTTAAGTCGCTTAAATTTCACACTAACACATTCAAAAAATGAGCGAATATTCAATGACATTTATAATGTCACTGTCAATCAGGTTGATCGAGCTGCCAACTCAGGCGAAAATTCTAGCACTGAACCGATCGAGCACTGAAAAATCATGCAGTCGAGTAAGAATTCATTACGCATTCCGTCATTTCGATAATGTGGGGATCACTGCTATGAACGGTGGTTCCTGAAGCCAACGCTTCTTGTTGTGATGGCGTTTTCGTCAACAATATATTAAGCTACGTTCATACTATTTTGAAGCGCATAGTATATGATTATGAACATGAATTTTGGTCTGTACTGAAAATCATAAATTTCCCAATACGAAACAGAGGAACCCGAAGCAGGGTTGCGAACACAATGGAAAATGACACGAAACAGCAGACAATCAAACCGCACAAAAAAACAGCAGTCGCCAATTGTACTTCGACGTGACTGTAGCAAATGAAAAATGTCATACGTCTCATGAAATTTTCTCTCGTGAATGTCGCCGTTTGCTCTCATCGATAGCTGTTCTACTCGTTTCAATCTGAGAATGGCTAGCCACAATAAACCAGAATTGTAGAAGTAATAGGAGCGCAATATTTATTGTCTCTGCTGTAAGATTTCTTGCCTTTGCGTCATACTCGAAAGGCAAAAGCTGTGCTCCTGATACTTCCTGTATGAAATTTAAGTAAATAGTTGTAATATTTTTGAAACATCTGCATGAACTAGCTTTGTGATTGAATTTTTTCAAACTGGTAATGGAAACACCGCCGCTCGCATTCAATTTATCGCCACAGATCGGTCACAGCGAATATGACAGTCCCGTTATGAAAATGACATGACATTTTCAACTCGGTGGACGGATTTGGAAGTTTTTGGCGCCCATGTGTCGGGAATTTTGTCAGTTTCACGTATGATTTTTGACATTCCGTAAATCGACAGTACTTTGTAAACAATCAACATAGAAGCCGAAAGAACGGAAAAAATGTGCACAGTTATTTGGAAAATCCATTGTGGTCTGCATCTAGGCTAGCTAAACAGCTGAAATTGCCCAGAAATACCGTATGGCGCGTTATCAAACGGTATAAGGAAACATTGACGACGATTCGGAAGCCTCAAGCCAATCGTCGGAGTGAAACTGTCGACCGGAAACTACGTGGTAAGATTTTGAAGACGATTAAGAGGAATCCTAATTTGTCGGACCGTGATTTGGTCAGAAAATTCGGTGCTGCCCATAGTACCGTGAGAACTCGACTCCGGGAAGGAATTAAGTCGTATCGAACTAGCAAACAGCCAAATCGGACCATAAAACAGAATAGTGTGGTTAAAATTCGTGGTCGGAAACTATATGACCAGGTGCTGACCAAGTTCGACGGGTGTCTTCTGATGGACGATGAAGCCTATGACTTCGGGCAAATCCCAGGTCAAAAATTTTATTTGGCAACGGCTCGGGGGGATGTTCCAGCCAAAACTAAATTTGTTTTTGCCGACAAATTTGCAAGAAAATTTATGATTTAGCAGGGCATTTGCAGCTGTGGCAAAAAACGAAAGTTTTCGTTACAAATAAGACAATGACATCGGAACTATACCAAAAACGAGTTTTGCCGTTCATTCGATCCCATCCCGCAATGTTTTGGCCAGATTTGGCAAGCTGTCATTACAGCAAAGTCGTTCAAGAATGGTATGCAGAGCAAGGGGTCCAGTTTGACCAAGAATGGTATGCAGAGCAAGGGGTCCGAAAAACCTTGTGCCAGCCAACTGCCCCTAGTTCCGCTCTATTGAGAAATACTGGGCAATCATGAAGAGGAGACTCAAGGCAAAGGAAAAGGTTGTCAAAGACATCAATCAATACCTGGTGGAATAAGATAGCTAAAACGATGGACGAAGAAGGTGTGCGCCGCCTAATGAGCCGTGTTACAAGAAAAATTTGAGAATTCCTTCGAAACCGTGACGAATAATTTTTCCGTATTTTTTCTTAAAAGTATGAAGAAAACGCTACATTTGTATAAAAAAATCTTGAATTCAATAATAAATAACTGAAATACAGGCAATTGTCTTTGTTCCAATTCTATCTGAAGCAAGCTTTAGAAGCAGCTTAGAAGTTCGTTCAGTTGCGTCGCGTGAACTTTCAAGTGTGGATAATTACTTAAAAATGGGTTGCTTAGAATTCTGTTGATGAACTTTGAAAGCTGCTAAAGTCAAATCAGTCCCTTTTATCCGAGGACTTCAGTCCCTATTTATTCTTAGCACCAATGTTCACAGAATGATCAATTTAGCCTAACTTGTTTTACTGTTTCGTCATGACAGCTTCGAATAGTTTAAAAAGAAAATTTTTGTTTGGTACTGTTAAAATAGATTATAAACAAACCATTTCTTTTGTTGTTTTTGCTAAAAATTGAACGAAAAAATTGCCGTTTATTCAAGGTAACGTTTCTTAGCAGTCTATTCGGTATATTGTGAAATCGGGCCTGACCCTAATGGAAATAGTCAATAAGATTATCCGAAACGTCGATTTATCGCTTTCTAAACAATACGAGAAAATGGAACGGAACAATAATTTATTCCCGAAATACAATTCTTGACGATTTATTCAGCTATAGGTTAATTTCAAAGTAACTTAATTGACTTATTATAAGTGAAATTGCTCTGGCCAAAATATAATTGGGATGGCAAAAATAAACACAAAACTTGATATTTGGAATCGTTAATTACACACTCTCGATATGTCACAAAATGCTTAATATCGTGAAAACGATGTGTATTAGTAATCTCTGTTTGAAATTTGGCCATATTGTATTGAATGAATACACTAATTTAACAATATTGTGCAACTGCTTCCTAAAGTGGGCCAAAGTACTTCTGTTACTCTTTTCTTTTAGATGTATACCTCGCCCCCTGTTACCTGCTCTATTAGATGTATACACTAAGGTCTCTTTTTGCACGGTTTTTTTTTCGTACGGTTTTTTTGTACACGGCTTTTTTTACACGGATTCCGGAATTAACACGGTTTTTATTTACACGGTTTTCACAATTGACACGGTTTCTGATGAGAGTTTAAAAAGAACCGTCATTTGTTTTTTTTTTTTGAGAAAAATTTTAAAGAAGGGAACAGGTTGTCTGTAAGAAAACGATTATGAGAGTTAATTTAAACTTTGAAAGTTAACTAAAATCATTAATTCAACAATTGACGGGAGTATTGACTGTCGTTCCATAAAATGATTAATCAGTCTTCAGATCTTGAGCCCCTCTCGTAAATTACACGACAACGTCTCTTCCGCTCAGTTGTGGTGTATGATGTCAGCATCGTCCTCGTAAGATGCTGATTGATATCATCGAGAATTTCGGAGCGTTGAAGAACTAGTCAAATTTACTTCAACTCTTCAGCATATCGAGCAGTAGGGTAACAGAGGTATTTTGGCCACTTCATATATTTTGGCCCACCTAACAAACTTTATCGATTTCATCGGATTTTATCGATGTTAAGTAACTCATTTTGCATTAATTTGAAGCTAATCACATTAAATTACTTATTGCGGAAGGGGTTTTTAAAGATATTACAATATTTGGAGGATGTTTTCATAAAGTGGGCCAAAATAAAATCAATCCTAAAGTGGGCCAAAATACCTCTGTTACCCTACAGTATTTCATACCCATTTGAATGATATAGCTCTAGTAGTATTATGATTTACGCCGATGAAATGAGTTGATTCAGCATGACACATAGTTAACGCTCGTATCCGTACTGTATTTTACAGTATTGTACTGTATTTTCGACTCAAATACTGTGTACTGTTTTTTACCCTCAAATCTACTGTATTTTAATTTGTACTTTTAATTTATACACTGAAATGTACTGTACTTTTCATACTAAAATTTAATACAGAATTTTAAGTCTTCAACGCATCGAATTTTGATCTGTGACTGTACAAGAACAGTAACAACACGTAGCGAATGTGAATGAGAACACAACAACAACACACACAAATTTTTTTATTAATAATTCTTGTTCAGAGCGCGTCACAACAATCAAGCGAAACATGCAGGATAGTTTAATAGGAAAAACGATTTACCCCTATTTGGCTTGCTATGGGTTCGAGTCCCATCTCTGCGGTGGCGTTTTTCGCGGTTTTCATTACATAGTTGTATTCGCATGTCATTTTTTCAATCTGTTTTCCTCGTAAGATGCTGATCAAATTTATTTGCTTTTGTTTTTTATTCACTATTTTTGGGAAAAAAAGCGTACTGTAAAAAGTACTGTATTTTCAAAGTCTATGTACTGTATTTCTTTGATTTTTACGCCAAATGTACTGTTTTTCGTAAAAATTACAAAAAGTAAAGTTACACATAGTAATACATTTTCTAATTTGATTTATATTCATCTCTAGGAATTCATCCCCTTTAATTCTGTCTCTGCGTGCATAGATCTTCATCCAATACCCATATCTTCCCACTCAGTTGAAAATGACTGTTAAGATCTATAGTATTTGCTACACATCGCACCTTCGGAATTGAAAAGAACTTATTCTTAAGCTTGATTTGTAGTGAAAGTGTTTATTGGTGGTATTACTAGCACTTCTTTAGTCAAACGTTCTAATTTGAAAGTATTTTCGTTTTTGTCGTGAATACGACTTACTTTACTATGGGGTGCCTTTTCAAAATTTACCCTCTGAGAGAGTGATAAGTTTTTGATCGTGAATATCTATTGTTGTATCTAATGAATCAACATAATTCTTGCGACATGCCATCGGAAATATGATCACAATTTTATGATAAAATTTTCAGTTTCGTGACACAGTCTCAAATAATTCAAAATTAAACTTTTCTGAAATGTTTGCCTTTCTCGTATTTTGAAAGCACATAGCTCAGTGATCTGTGGAAGGATTTATATAATCTAACTACCAATAGAATCGAAATTTTTCAATTTAATCGTGTATAACAAAAGCATTGAAGTATTTCAATAGTACACTATTGAAAAACCTGTCTCATTTGACCCATGTCAACACCAGCCAATCAGAACGCGTTCTGAGGAAGAAAACAAAATATCTGCTGCTGTACAACAAATCGTCCGATAAAAATGTTCCGAAAAGTGGTGAATATCGCAGTGAATTCCTCAATTTGGTTCTTCTGAATCAACAGTTTCACTTTTTCTGTACCATTTAATTCCACTATTTCACTGTCACGTTATTACACTTTCACAGAGTCACTATACTTTAATGAAGCATAACAAACGTTACAATACAGATACCCGTATTTCGGAATATTACTTACATCCTTCTTCAGTGTATCGGTTTTTACACTGAAGAAGGATGTAAGTAACATTCCGAAATACGCGTATCTGTATTGTAACGTTTGTTATGCTTCATTAAAGTATAGTGACTCTGTTAAAGTGTAATAACGTGACAGTGAAATAGTGGAATTAAATGGTACAGAAAAAGTGAAACTGTTGAATACATTCCACTAACAGCTCCAGGTAAAAAATAGTTCTTCTGAATGCTAGAAACGAATCCCTACAGCATATTGATAGTTTCTTTCAATAAATTATGCAAATCCGAAATGAAATAATCGACATTAAAATTCTGTATGCTGCTATTTTTATTGCCGTTAGGACCGCTCATTAGTGAAAAAGCTACAAACGAAATCACATAAAAGGAAATCTCTTAACAAAAATTTAATCAGTTTGGATTCTATCGCCACTGCGAGCAGATGTGTTTTGTGTCCTCTACACAGCTAGTTTCGCTTTCGACAAGAGCGATTACGTCACAGCTGCCAGTCATTAGCATTGGGAAAAACACAACGGTGGAGAGCATTACACAATATCAGCCGTTCTAATGGCTCTAAAAGTTTTCTAAAGAACTATTAGGATTTGTTGTTCGCAAATCGAAAGTAATTATCCTCAGTTTAGTGCAAATCAAGAACAGTTTGCTTAGATTTGTGCACTTTTCGCTGTGTGAAATTCACAGTAATCGAGATCAAGTGAAGCTCTCTTTGTTTTTGCGAAAAATGTGAAAAAGGGGAATGCTTGCATAATTCATACAATTGATATTCGGAAGTGTTAAGGAACATGTCAGTTGTTTTCGTATTCACGACATCCAGTAATGTCTCTGACATTACCCACCCGCCTTTTTTTTTTGAAAACTGAATGCATTATACAGAAGGCATGAGCAAGTTAAATTAATTTTCTTGTCGTAATTTGCAACGCGTTTTCTAAGTGTTTAATTAGTGCTGATTTTAATTTATCATCCAATGTGTTTTATCAAGTATGACTGGACCCTTCTCGTAATCTCAGGCTGTTTTTATTGTGAAATAACAGTTACATTTTCACAGTTATGTGCAAACTGCATGAATTTGGGGGTTAAAAAATAAGTTTTTCCCCCTTCAAATTATCAAAAGTTACATTTTATCCAAAACAAAACAAACAAATAATCGTAACCCCCGTGTAAAAAGAGACCTTAGTGTAATTTGAAATGAGTATTAAGGTTTCTATGCCCGGTGAAAAATTAACGGTGGCCCTACTGAAAAATGGGTGGCCAACACGTTTCCTGATGAAAACAAAACAATATGTAAAAGCGATTCACACGCAGCATCACGCGGCTATCACCTGAGTACGGAACAACAACATTAATTGTAAGCAATTCATATGAAAGGACACTACGTCAAGTTCACGGAACTATTTAACGTCGGATACCTGAGCAATATTCGGCTAAAAAATTAATAATAATAATCTGGACGTCAACGGAAGTTGATTGATCGTCTGAATCGTGTTTAATGCATGCGTTTCCTGATGAAAACAAACCAATCTCATTTGCATTTGTGGTTGTAAGTGAGCTGTCAGAGAGCCTAATAAAATTACTCAAAGTCCTAATTTTTACCCAAAACTTTGGTAGATTTAGTTGAGCGTCTACCCTGTCCAAATAATCCAAAACATTGCTACACGTACACTATCAAACAGCCTGTGAAGCAAAATTGATATGACAGCTCATCGTTGTGAAAATTCACAATACATTTTTCAAGAACCTCAGCAAAATTTATACTTACGTGTACGGTTTTTTCTCTAAAACTGCATCGAAACACGAGTCTTATTATATAGTTTGTAAGTGTGCAACAGTTTGAGTTTATTGTGTATTTTTTAATTGATTTCGAACGGATCGGATAAAAGTTTACTTTTGATCGCCTGCATTGGTGGGCGGTGGGAAGAAGAACATGATAAGCTCTGACAGTGTGGAACTTTCGCTACGTAATTTATCGCTAGACGATAGCAATTGTAGCGGTTCCGACAATGAAGACAGCAAGATTCTTAAATGGAACTTACCGCTGAAGGATCTTTACCGGCTAGCATTTAATTTTTACAAAGGTTGGTGGGTGTTGAATGCTTCACCGTTCTGGAAATAATTTTATTTTTTATCTACCATAGAAAAGACGGGAAAAGCCATCCACTTGAGTTATGAAGATAACTTGAAGGTATTGAGGTTCAAAGAGAGTAAATCGGTCCTAAAACCTTTTATTTTTAGTTGGTTGCATTTACTCAGCAAGCAGCGCACGGTCCATTGGATCTAACCAAGGCTCCTCCATTGGGGATGTTCGATGTGATTGGTAAGGATCGAAGGGTTGCCTGGCAACATTTGGGTACTATAACTAAACTGCAGGCAATGGAAGGTTTCATCGATTTGCTGGATAGACTGTGCCCATTGTTTAAACCAACCGTGGAGGCTATCAAGAAGGATCGCGAGGAAAAAGTACGTCAAGCTCAGGCAGAGGAAGCACGTCGCCGAGAACAGCTTGAGAAGGAAAAGGAGAAGCTGGTTGAGCTGAAAAAAATCGAAGACGAACGAAATCGGGAGGAAATTCAACGGCGTCAGCTACAGGACGCTTTGAATCAGCAGACATACTATCAATTCAAAGAGTACGCCGAAAAACAGTTCCCTGGTAATCCGGAACAACAGGCTGTTTTGATAAGGCAACTGCAGAATGAACATTATCATCAGTACATGCAGCAATTGCAGGCACAAGTCGCTAGTAACTATTCTCAGTTGCGAGCCACTGGCGACAATGAAATGGACTCCGGTAATCAACTACTGGGACAAACTGTTAGTAGCAAAGAAGTTGGCCAACTAGAGTACAAGGAACAATGCGAGAGTGATGATGAATCCGGTGGTAAATTATTAAGTGCACTTCAATAAATGGGTAGTTGATCAAAGTACATCTTTGCTTCTAGAATATGCTGTAATAAATCCTGCCAATATGTGGACAAAACCGGACGTGAAGTTGTTCAAGCAGGAGGTGACTTCTGGTAAAGGCGATGGAGTAATTCGTGTGGGTCACGGAGATATAATTACGGTCAGTTGAAATGTTCGTTTATGATTAGTTTGAAAATCAACGGTTTCCTTTTTTTTGTAACGTAGGTTCGAGTTCCAACTCACGACGGGGGCTCCTGCTTGTTCTGGGAATTTGCTACCGACAACTACGACATCGGTTTCGGTGTGTATTTTGAGTGGGGTAAACCGGTAACCACGGAAGTGTCGGTTCACGTCAGCGAAAGTGATGAGGACGATGACACGCTAGAAGACGACGAAGGTATGTTGCCTTTCTGTCGTATGTTTAACTTATTAGTAAATTATTTTCTTCTTGCGTTCGTACAGCATTGTGTGCCGACGATTTGGAATGTGGCGGTCAACAGCAGCACAAACAATACAATACCAGCAGCAGCAGTCCAATGGCCAACACGAATCCGATTTCCATCATCGTTCCCATCTATCGGCGCGAATGTCAGACAGAAGTTTATGCCGGTTCGCACAATTATCCCGGGGAGGGAACTTATCTGCTCAAATTCGACAATAGCTACAGTTTGTGGCGTTCAAAGACACTGTACTACAAAGTTTTCTATACACGATAATTCGATTCGGTTCCACGAGAAGCACGTTCCTTCGTTGATTTTGTCACATTCTAGCGTTTATTTTTACTACCCTCAACATATGTTCGTATCATACAAGCAAGCTAGAAGTACCTTGAAAACTTGTGCACATTTGTGACCTAGCTAAACTCAAAATCTAGATAAATTATATTGTCGCAAAACAGTTGTTTGTTAGTTCAAAAGATTTTACTAGCAGTTCATCTTTTTCTATTTTACTATATAGTATATACTAGAATATGAATCGAAACCGAAGGAAGGCGGAACAATATCTCTTGTTGTTCGAGGGCATTAACAGAGCGTAGAGCGCGAGATCCCGAAAAAGCTAACGGAAATGCGCAACCGTCTATTATTCGTATGTGTACCGTTATTTGTCGTAACATCGTACATACAAGTGAAAATTCGTCAAAAACACAAAGCGCAGTGCAATAGCAGATTAATGATATTTCTGTTGAGAAAGCGTGTCAAACGGAGAGAAGTGAATTTTCGGATTATTAGCTACAAAGCGAACGACACATAACAGTTGATGTATTCTAATAAAAAAAGATGTCAAATATGTGTTCCATAGTTTCAATGTTATTGAGTTGTGAAATGCCTTCCAGAAATTTTATAAAATAATTTAGTCCTTTCAAGCCACGCACATATCACTGCACTGATTTTACCTATTCACAGTAACACGCAAATTGAAGTGATCACTGTAGTGAAAAACGTGCTTAATCCACCAAGCAGTGAGGTGATGCCTTTTTTATCAATCCGCATGTGTTTTTTGCATGAATATTCTTCGGTGTTTCAGTTCTCATGACCGTTGTTTTAAGCGGCAATTTGAGATTTTAATCACTCATTACTCTGTAATGTCGAAACAGCAAATCGAATCTAATCTAAACGTGTAGTAATCGATTGAACATTCCATGAGATGTCGACATAAGTTCCACTTTAGAGTTTACGTTTAGTTTTATTTACGGTACTACCAGAACCAGTATGGCCATAAATTAATATGAGGAATAAATTGCAATAGTTTTCAATCCAACTTTGAAGCTTTTTTGGATTGTCATCTTCTATATCGGTATTTTAAAAACTCATCACCCAGTAATTCGAGAATCGGATAAAATTCATTAATTTTGTATGGGACCATAAATCCTTTAATTCAATTTTTTGTTTTTGAAATTCGATTTGGCGATTGAGCTTTGAGAAACGATTCGATACAGGAACCGAAATTCTAAAATCGGTGTAGCCGAAGTCAGTTAAGTCCACCTCAGGAGATGCATAGTTTACACTTAATTCAAAATATTCGAAATTCAGTGCAGACATCTTTGAGAAATCGCAGTGCGAATTAAATTTTCGAATCGAAAACTGAATACCGCTAAAACTGAAATAATTTTATTTGATTATCAACTATCCAAACCTGCAAACCCGATAAACCTGATTAATTTATATGAAATGGACATTTTTATACTAATCACCCTGTATCTCTTAAACCGGAAGTCGGATCTGACTAAAAAGCAAGATGTTTTATAGGATCTTAAAACTTTTCATTTGAATCTTAGATGATTCTTATACCGTTTTCGTTTTAGAACCTACACGCGGGCAACTCTGAATCCGAGTAAAACGAACACGTGTTACGCGCCCTAGACAACAACTCATATAAAAAAGAAAAAATAAACAAACTTGCATGGATGCGTGGTGCGAACCGAGAAAATTATCAGAGCGAAACTACGCGATTGGAGTCCGATCTAGAGCGACACCAGGTTGCTAAAACAAACTCTTCAAAAGTTGTTTTGGCGACTCTGGGTCAGCTCTCGGGCTGCTCTGATCAATAAACGAAAACGGTATTAGATTTCATTTGAATCTTAGATCGGTTCAGCCATCTACGAGAAAAATGAGTAACACTATTTTAATTTCGTTTCACATATCATCGTGACGTTCCGGAACCGGAAGTCGGATCCAAGCGTAATTCAGGAACCTTGTTTGGGAGTATAGCTCTTTTCATATGAATCTGAGTTTGTAGAACATGATTGAGTCACAGACTAACAGACATGACAGTATGAGTAAATTCTTATAAAAATAATTTTTCGGGATGCACTAGTTCCACCTATATTGTACTGCGCGAACTATTTACTATCGGTACACCCCTTGTGTTATGTAAAAGTTTTTTTACTAGTTGGTTTCCCCTCGTTTGTCAACACCGATCAGCTGCTTGCAGGGATGCCTGATTTCATCAAAATATTTGAAAATGAATCGTCATAATAAATTATTGGATTACGTTGATAATATATTTAACTTTTTCGCGATGTTGGAAGGTAACCATTTATTTGACTCAACGTTGTTCATCTAGACTATTTTTTATTGTGTTGGTAGTTTTCACCCGAAATTAAGTGGCGGCAGACCAGAAGCAAGTAAATATTGTAACAAAACGGGTTCGATTTTGTATTGCGTTGGAGGATGAGAAGTAGGCATAATTCTGTATATAGTTTTGGCAATATGTATTAAATTTGTATCCTGCATGAAATTCGCATGGACGTATACAAATCAATACATTACAGGTAATTCTGCATGAATGGCAACTCTGTTGGTAAATGAAAAAAATAAACACAGTATAGATGACAGACAGGATGTTTTTGATAGGGTAACGTGGCGCCATCATGACACATGTGAGTACTGTCCCAAATAAAGGAATATTCGAAATGACCGTTAAAATGATTGAAGAATCTAATTTGAGTGTCCTGTCTGTTAGTCTGTGATTGAGTCATCTCCGAGAAAATTGAGTGAAATTATTTATCACATACGCATTTGCTGATCTCGACGAACTGATTCGAATGGTATATGGGCGTTATGTTCTTCCAGCATTTAAATTTAAATCAATATAATTATGGAAATGCTTTCAATTCGAAAATGCTGCAATCATCTGGTTTACATATCGACGTGAACATTTCATAAAGGCACATAAACCAATGAGAGATTCTCTTTGTTTACTTTCTCTTCTATTAATAACACCTAAATTTTGACGTTCACTTACCACTTCGACCTCTTTGTTGACAACACACACACACACACACACACACACACACACACAAACGTGCGAAAGAAACCTAGCTTTGAATAGACCGGACAAACGAGGCGGTTACAGGTTTGTATGCTAAAAGACGGCGGGTCGCCAACAGAGTTACCATATTCACAGATTTTTCTGTATAACCACTGATTTTGTTGCCTATTTTACCACACAGATTCTGTGTCACAGAACACAGATTTGATCAACATTCACAGATTTCTACTGATTTTTATGAATATTTCATAAAAATGGCCAAATTTTCAAAATGTTTATCACAGATTTTTACAGATTATGATCGAAAATATGCAACACAGATTGTACACCGATTTTTTGAGTTGAAACACAGATTTTAAAATGGCAACTCTGGTCAACAGCTCACTCAGCCGGTGTCTTGGCTTCGGTTATGCTTATGTGGCTACGACACATCAATTACCTGGAAGAAAAAAACAAATAAATATTTTTGATGAATAGCCAGAGCGACGACACGACCTGCCACTCGTCTATCGAAACTGTATCGCAAATTTAACTACCCCTCAGTAACTGGTAATGTCAAAACGAAAATGCCTAAAAAACTATTGAAACTGGCAACACAAGTTGATAGATTATTGATTTTAAATAACAGTTACCATAACCTTGGTTACTGCATATTGGAGACTTGGGAAATGTTAACAAAACAAACTGCCTCGAGTGGAGTTATTATTTATTTTAATCGGATAGAGGTCTTCGTTAAGGCTTGCTGGTGCTCGAACATATTAAAAATGACTTCCAGACAATTCAATATTCATGGATGTTTGTTAAATAGTTCAACGTAACCATACTTAGATCTCTAATGACTATCTGCTATGTAAATGAGTTTTTAAATGGTGTTAAGTTTTGCAGTCATTCAATCCGTCATTGCGAAACTTTTTATCAGTCCTATCATCAGAATTTGGTATTGAAAGCATATTTGTTATTTTCTAGTGATTTGAGCTCTTCGCAAAGTGCGTGTATACTTTGATGAATATGAAAGGAACTTGAACAGCACGGGAATCAAATTTCTCAATATATTAGATCTGATCGAAATTATAGGTTTTGAAGTGAACATCGAAAGCCAACAGTGCAAACAGGTCTCCTTCAAATAATTTAATTATTTGTGTCTCAAACAGAAACCAGATTGTAACTACGGTCTACCGTAAGGCTGCTGGAACTTGTCGAAGTAGTCGAATGTAAAGAGTGTCGGATACAATTTAACAATGAAGTCTCATTTTCATTTCGTGAAGACTGGTACTAACTTCCGGGTTGGTTGACAGTATGTTAAGCAAAAGTGATGTGTTCAGGAAACTCGACTGGTTATTTCTAAAAAGAAAGACCATCATCATGGATAAGTTAGATGACTACACTGAAGATAGAGCTAATGGGTAGTTGTGGATGATATAGGATGACGAATCTCTGTCGCAACACTACTTCTAGTACCAGATTTAGTTATTGTACTATTGTCACAGACTAACAGACATGACAGTATGAGTAAATTCTTATAAAAATAATTTTTCGTGATGCACTAGTTCCACCTATATTGTACTGCGCGAACTATTTACTATCTGTACACCCCTTGGGTTATGTAATAGTTTTTTTACTAGTTGGTTTCCCCTCGATTGTCAACACCGATCAGCTGCTTGCAGGGATGCCTGATTTCATCAAAATATTTGAAAATGAATCGTCATAATAAATTATTGGATTACGTTGATAATATATTTAACTTTTTCGCGATGTTGGAAGGTAACCATTTATTTGACTCAACGTTGTTCATCTAGACTATTTTTTATTGTGTTGGTAGTTTTCACAAGTGGCGGCAGACCAGAAGCAAGTAAATACTGTAACAAAACGGGTTCGATTTTGTATTGCGTTGGATGATGAGAATTAGGCACAATTATGCATATAGTTTTGGCAATATGTATTAAATCTGTATCCTGTAAGAAATACGCATGGACGTATACAAATCAATATATTACAGGAAATTCTGTATGAATGGCAACTCTGTTGGTAAATGAAAAAAATAAACACAGTCTAGATGACAGACAGGATGTTTTTGATAGGGTAACGTGGCGCCATCATGACACATGTGAGTACTGTCCCAAATAAAGGAATATTCGAAATGATCGTTAGAATGATTGAAGAATCTAATTTGAGTGCCCTGTCTGTTAGTCTGTGCTATTGTGGTCGGTGTAAATCCAAAAAGAACGTTGAAACAAAATTTAAATTTATATAAAACTATTGAAACTGGCAACACAAGTTGATAGATTATTGATTTTAAATAACAGTTACCATAACCTTGGTTACTGCATATTGGAGACTTGGGAAATGTTAACAAAACAAACTGCCTCGAGTGGAGTTATTATTTATTTTAATCGGATAGAGGTCTTCGTTAAGGCTTGCTGGTGCTCGAACATATTAAAAATGACTTCCAGACAATTCA
The DNA here is from genome assembly GCF_030247185.1 of Malaya genurostris. NCBI lineage: Eukaryota > Metazoa > Arthropoda > Insecta > Diptera > Culicidae > Malaya > Malaya genurostris. The sequence goes on from NC_080571.1 coordinate 5,159,024, forward strand.
ATATTCATGGATGTTTGTTAAATAGTTCAACGTAACCATACTTAGATCTCTAATGACTATCTGCTATGTAAATGAGTTTTTAAATGGTGTTAAGTTTTGCAGTCATTCAATCCGTCATTGCGAAACTTTTTATCAGTCCTATCATCAGAATTTGGTATTGAAAGCATATTTGTTATTTTCTAGTGATTTGAGCTCTTCGCAAAGTGCGTGTATACTTTGATGAATATGAAAGGAACTTGAACAGCACGGGAATCAAATTTCTCAATATATTAGATCTGATCGAAATTATAGGTTTTGAAGTGAACATCGAAAGCCAACAGTGCAAACAGGTCTCCTTCAAATAATTTAATTATTTGTGTCTCAAACAGAAACCAGATTGTAACTACGGTCTACCGTAAGGCTGCTGGAACTTGTCGAAGTAGTCGAATGTAAAGAGTGTCGGATACAATTTAACAATGAAGTCTCATTTTCATTTCGTGAAGACTGGTACTAACTTCCGGGTTGGTTGACAGTATGTTAAGCAAAAGTGATGTGTTCAGGAAACTCGACTGGTTATTTCTAAAAAGAAAGACCATCATCATGGATAAGTTAGATGACTACACTGAAGATAGAGCTAATGGGTAGTTGTGGATGATATAGGATGACGAATCTCTGTCGCAACACTACTTCTAGTACCAGATTTAGTTATTGTACTATTGTCACAGACTAACAGACATGACAGTATGAGTAAATTCTTATAAAAATAATTTTTCGTGATGCACTAGTTCCACCTATATTGTACTGCGCGAACTATTTACTATCTGTACACCCCTTGGGTTATGTAATAGTTTTTTTACTAGTTGGTTTCCCCTCGATTGTCAACACCGATCAGCTGCTTGCAGGGATGCCTGATTTCATCAAAATATTTGAAAATGAATCGTCATAATAAATTATTGGATTACGTTGATAATATATTTAACTTTTTCGCGATGTTGGAAGGTAACCATTTATTTGACTCAACGTTGTTCATCTAGACTATTTTTTATTGTGTTGGTAGTTTTCACAAGTGGCGGCAGACCAGAAGCAAGTAAATACTGTAACAAAACGGGTTCGATTTTGTATTGCGTTGGATGATGAGAATTAGGCACAATTATGCATATAGTTTTGGCAATATGTATTAAATCTGTATCCTGTAAGAAATACGCATGGACGTATACAAATCAATATATTACAGGAAATTCTGTATGAATGGCAACTCTGTTGGTAAATGAAAAAAATAAACACAGTCTAGATGACAGACAGGATGTTTTTGATAGGGTAACGTGGCGCCATCATGACACATGTGAGTACTGTCCCAAATAAAGGAATATTCGAAATGATCGTTAGAATGATTGAAGAATCTAATTTGAGTGCCCTGTCTGTTAGTCTGTGCTATTGTGGTCGGTGTAAATCCAAAAAGAACGTTGAAACAAAATTTAAATTTATATAAACGTTTCACAACTTTCTCAAATGATTTGTTTATTTATTATAGCGCTCCTTGGTAACTAGTTCATAGCAACTTAAACAGTGTTGCTCAATAAGTTTATTTTCATGATTATCGAGGGGTCGCTATATTTATGGTAACTGGCGGTAAATCACTCACGAACACTTTTTGTTCAGATTTTTCTTCGGAGTGCCTGGTCGTGTCGTCGGCCAGGGTTTGTAGTTTTCCAATTATTATTTCGATCTATTCGAAATTATCATTTCGACGAAATGGCCCTTTCGGGGAAACGGCATTCGGCGAAATGGCTTTCGGTGCATTGAACCGCTCCCATTCTTTTCTTTTCGAAGTAATTCAATAAGTGTTTTGACATGAAAACGTCATACTTTACTATGGGGTGCCTTTTCAAATTTCGCCCTGTGGAACAATAGATCTTAATCGTGAATATCTCAAGTTGCACTAGGCGCATCAACATAATTGTTTTTCCATGCCATCAGAAATATGAACAGCAATTTATTTAATTTTCAACAGTGCCAGATAAATAACTCAAAAATTAAGTTTTCTCGCATTTTTAGAACAATGAGTAAATCTCATCACGATTGCTTGCTTTTCTACACAAACCTTAAATATATACTATGTTCACACTATGAGTTGAAACATGTTTTAACTCCGATTTAATGTTTTAAGCGAAATAACATGTTTTGCCGTCACATTAAAACATGTTTTCCTCAAATAACACGATATAATCGTCAGTCAAGCACAACCCTCTCAGCACTTTCGCGTCATTTTCGACTATGTCAATTGACAAGTGTGCGTCGAACCCGTTTTTTAATCAAAGTAGCCATGTAATCATCATAGAAGAAATCATTCAAATCTGTGTGTATGTGAAGTGGAGGAAAAATGGAGGAAATGTACTTTCTCTCTAGGACGTTGAAACGGAAGGTTTCATCATTTTTTTAAATAACTATTTATTAGAATATGAGTTTAAATTAAATTATTAAGATTTAAATTGGGTGTTCAGCCACAAGTGGTGACTTTTCAGCCCTATTATATACAAAAAATAAGGTTTCATCATTGTTTTTGAGCATCTGAAGGCAAAGGCATTAATAACAAAAACTGGCACATTGACATCACATATGTTTTTAGAGAGCTCATCGATTAAAAGATTCGGTTCTGTATGAAAAAATCATTTTATTGAATTAAATGTTTGACACATGTTATTTATTATTTTATAATGTTTGTCTCGGGATGGATCGTTGTTTCAAAGATAAGGCTTCAAACTTCGATGTAGTAATTAAATTAAATTCATAGTATCAGTAGAATTACACTGAACATTGAGAACTAGCAGTGAAATCCTCTATAGTTAAGATGCTCATTACAATCGATACTGAAAAAAAACACATTTTTACCTAATGATGTCCATGTCTGTCAACGATAATATCCTCCATAGCTAACGGGTGGCAACTAAAATTTTGGAATTTTTTTGAGGCCTGTATGCTCAACAACAAACGAGCTCAAAAAGAACTAAGAGTGTGTATGTGTTAGCTCTTTTTCTCCTCTTTCTGCTAGTATTTTCTGTTTTGTTCATGCTTGCTCAGTTTTGCTCAAAATTTCAATAAATCAGATCTTCTGCAAGTATTTTGTCTTTTTTTGACAGCTTGAGAAAGAAATTCCAAAATTTTAGTTGCCACCCGTTAGAAGAAGCAACTGTTTATATCTTTTTTTTTTATTGTTGTCATCTTTTTCGCATCAGATCACGGATCGAACAGCAGGAAAGTTGGAATCATTGAAAAATTAAGAAAATGCAGCACAAGTGCTTAATTTCTGTGACATAGACATTTTTTTTACATAACTATTTATTGGAATATGAGTTAAAATTAAATTATTAAGATTTAAATTGGGTGTTCAGCCACAAGTGGTGACTTTTCAGCCCTATTATGTATATGATTTGGTTATTACCATGAGGACATTATTTGCTTCCGCAGTTCTGAGATTTTTGTGTAGGGAAAATTCTAAACCTACTTGTATTGTGTAATGGGGAAAAGGAACTTATATACTAACTAACTAACTAATACAGAGAGCGAATCGATTCAATTGAAGATTGCATCGATTTTTGTCGGAATTTGCTTATAATATTATGTGACATTACATCTAATGGTTCTATATTTGTGAGTCTGTGTAACTCATTTGTACTAAACCAGGGAGGACGCTTCAAAATCATTTTCAGAATTTTATTCTGAATCCTTTGAAGCGTTTTCTTCCTGGTGGAACAACAACTTGACCAAATTGGTACTGCATAAAGCATGGCTGGTCTGAAAATTTGTTTATAAATTAACAATTTGTTTTTAGACAGAGCTTAGAATTTCTGTTTATAAGAGGATATAAGCATTTAATATATTTATTACACTTTGCCTGGATTCCTTCAATGTGATCCTTGAAAGTGAGTTTTTTGTCATACGTTAAACCTAAGTATTTAGCTTGATCAGACCATGTCAATTCCAAGCCATTCAATTTGAGAATGTGATTATTGTTTGGTTTAAGAAAAGAAGCTCTTGGCATATGAGGAAAAATAATTAATTGCGTTTTTGCTGCATTTGGTTTAATTTTCCATTTTGACAGATAATCACTGAAAATATTAAAACTTCTTTGTAGGCTCTTAGATTTCTACCTGTGGCTAACAGACTTGTGTCGTCACAGAATAGCGATTTCTGACAACCAACGGGTAGATTTGGAAGATCAGAAGTGAAAATATTATACAAGATTGGAGCTACACTCGAACCCTGCGGAACACCGGCTCGTACGGGTAGCAATTCAGATTTACAATTCTGATAGCTAACCTGAAGAGTACGATCAATTAAATATTTTTGAATCATTTTGATCAAATAAATAGGAAACTGGAAATCAGACATTTTTACTATTAAACCTTTGTTTTCTATGTCTAGAAAAGCAACTCCAGTGGATAACCCAGAAGATTTATTTGATTTTATCATGTTCGTTACTCTGACAAGTTGATGAGTAGTAGAGATGGTCGGGTATCGGGTATTTTACCCGAAACCCGACCCGTACCCGTACCCGACGGGTTTTTGGTCGGGTACGGGTAAAAATTTTTATTTTCAATCGGGTACGGGTCGGGTACGGGTAAAAAATTTTACTGCTCACTCGGGTACGGGTCGGGTACGGGTAAAAAAATTTACCGCTCACTCGGGTACGGGTCGGGTACGGGTAAATTTTTTTTTCGGATCGATTACCCGACCATTTGTACTTCACATAAATATGTTTACACGTTGACGAGATTTTTTCATTGCAAAACAGTTCTTCCGAAAAATAATCAATTTGATTCAAGGGGTTTTGACATTCGCGCCTAGAACCAGACCTGTCAACTGGCATCTTTTTCTTCATTTAAAAAAAAGATCAATCATAGTTACGTGAAAAGTTATGTGAATATTTCCCGCCCTACTTTGTTTATAACATATTTAATAAGACACACTGCCTTAGCTCTATGATGTTGCGGTCGGAATCTACTTTTCACGTAGGTTTTAATGGACTGCCATTTTAAAACTGTTTAATGCACAATTCAGTAAAAATTATTTGATTCATATACTGCCCATACTCGCATATCAGTCTCATATCGATTTTCGGCAATTTTGAGCTAGCTTGACGAATGGAGTCTTTCCTCAATATACTCTCAGAAATTGCAATGAAAGTTGAGGGTTTGTTCAGTAAAATATAAAAAAACATCAACTCATTTCTGTGTCCCATATGCTAAAGTACCCGCATATCAGTCCCATTCAGTGCAAAATTTCAATAATTTCATTTGTTGCAATATTGGAACATCAAAGGTGTATTACCGATATTTCATGTAATAATACCAAGATTTAGCATTAGGGAAGCAAAGTCTTGGTATTACATTCCTTTCGTGGAGTTTGGCCTTTCTGTTTCAACAGACTTCGCAGCCGGTTCTTAGCGTACAGAATCATTGCATGGCTAGTACTATGGATCCTACTGACACTAAGAATCCTTCCAGGTCGGAGCTCGAACATACGACAGCTGGCTTGTAAGACCAGCGTCCTATGTATTGAACCGCCAACCCGGGACCAGCATTAGGGAGCACAATAAATAAAAAAATTCGGAAATAAACTTTTGATCGTCTTTTTCTCAACATGCCGATTTCCCATATGGGACTGATATGCAAGTATGGGCAGTATATAAAATGTAGTGTAGTACTCATATCACATTCAGATACCAGAAAATTGTTATTTTAAATATTGGTTGGAGATTTTCAAAATTTTCGTAAAAATCATTGGGATTCTTACCATAAAAACATGAACATTTATTTCAGAAAATCTGCATAGAAGTTCTTCTTATTCTGCACTTCTGGGTGGTGTCACCTCACTTGAAATGACACCGATTGATGGCACAGCAAGTTGGGCTATATTGCTAGTTAATTTTTGTTTCTTTTCACTGGACTACAAGTGAAAATCTCGATGCATGACAACGTGGAGTCGCAAAAGTAAGGGTGAAAATCTTTTCTTGCGAAATACTCAAATTTTCACCGTGTTCACTCGTTGAGGGTTCCACCGGTTCAATGGCTGTAAAAACCACCAGCTACCGTTAACATCGTGGGTGTGGGTTTGTGAGGCTTACAAAACGGGCATAGTTGACAGATTAATTTAAATCAAAATCATAATTCATTTTGCTTTGTAGTAAAAAATTGTAACCAAAAAAATTTCCTAAGAATGTTCAAACTACTTACACTTGAAGGACTCACTGTTCACCATGTTCAAAATTGAATTTTTCACACCGGGAATACACGTACATTGTTTGATTCTTTGGTCAATTCACGTAATCGAACTGATAACACACTATTCATTTTAGGGGATGTTCGCATAACATTCATTTTCGTCACGTATAATATTCAATTTGACATTTGGAACTATTTTACGTGATTTTTCAAGTGATTCGAATGTGAATTTTTATTTATGTGTCAAGATAATGAGCACGCTTACTTGTGGCTCTAAAGAATCGAATCAAAAGTCACACTGTTTCGTAAAAACCATACCTACCCAAAATTGAATACAACGGGTATTACGACATATTGGGTAAATATGCTTCTCGAAAAATTTGAGTAGATATTACTCCCTTTTGTTGACATTTGTAAATGAGTATAACGTACCAAAGACATTGAAAATCTACAGGGTCCGCCATCTAACATTTATTTTTGAACTAGCGGTTATTTCGACATTGGTAACCTCAATGTCACTTCTGATTTGACAGAAATTTAGTTGTATCCTTCCGCTGAACGAAAATGGTTGTGTATACGCTTGAGAAACGCGTGAAAATAGTGCAGTTTTACTTTCAAAATCATGGTAATGTTGCGGAATGTGTGCAAAAAAATCATCTTCTCGGATGAGGCACATTTTCATCTCGGCGGGTATGTTAATAAGCAAAATTGTCGCATCTGGGGACGGAAAACCCGCACGTCATCATGGAGAAGCCGATCTCAGAGAGTGACGGTTTGGTGCGGATTTTTGTCTGACGGCATCATTGGGCCTTTTTTTCTTAGAAAATGAGGCAGGAGCCGCCGCCACGGTCAATGGCGAGCGGTAGCGCGTCATCATTAGCGATTGGTTCTTCCCGTTACTTGAAGAGGAAGACTTGGACACCTTTTGGTTCCAACAAGACGGCGCTCCGTGCCACACAGCCAACGCTACGATCGATCATCTGTGCACAGTCTTCGAAGATTGAATTATCAGTCGAAATTCGGATGTCTTTTGGCCGCCTCGGAGCTGTGATTTGACACCGTTAGACTATTATCTTTGAGCGGCTGTCAAAGATAAGTGTTATGTGGACAAGCCAGAGACAATTCAAGCCTTGAAGGATAACATTCGTGCATCCATAGCTGAAATAAAGCTGCATACAATCGAAAATGTATTAAAAAGCTGGACCGACCGTATGGCGTACTGCAAGGCCAGCCGAGGCAGCCATTTGAATGAAATTATATTCCACAATTACCCGGTAGGATTGTACTTTAATATGAAAAAATAAATTTTGAATTCGGATGAACCGTTTGTTTTTTTTTTGCATGTTTAAAAAAAAGTTACATTACCCTATTCATGTTTCACAGTGTATTTATATGTTTAAAAGTAAACAAGCATTTTAATGTATTTTTCTTACCAACTAGAGCCTGATACGGCTCGATATCTAAAACACTTTATTTTTTCCACACTGAATTTTGGTAAAATTTTTACTACTCATTCGGGTCGGGTACGGGTACAGGTAATTTTTTATCGGGTACGGGTCGGGTACGGGTAATTTTTTTTTATTATTGATCGGGTACGGGTCGGGTACGGGTAATTTTTTAAATTTTCAATCGGGTACGGGTCGGGTACGGGTAAATTTTTTTGCAGATCACTCGGGTACGGGTCGGGTTCGGGTATAAGAATTTCTATACCCGACCATCTCTAATGAGTAGTTGAATGTTCATGACGAAATCCAAACTGCTCTGGTAAAAAAATTGAATTCTCATTTATATGAGACATCATTCTCAACAAGATAATTTTTTCAAAAAGTTTACTGATAGAAGAAAGTAATGTCGTTTTCGTTTTTAAATTGCACTACACCGGTGTAGCGAAAGCTGCACCTAAATCGTTCGTTTTTACCAATTGCACTACACCAGTGCTACACTTTTTCTGCACCGATACCTCTGGTGTAGCACTCATCAAAAGTTTGGTGTAGCTCTGTGCAATGGAATCGTTAATTGTAGTCAATGGTTACTGTTTATGTTTTCGTCATTTTTGTTCGTTTATTCATGCCTCAGTGTAGCACTGCACCGGTGTAGTGCAAATTAAAAACGAAAACGCCATAAGCTAATTGGTCGATAACTTGATGTTTCAGCTGGATTTTTATCAGGTTTCAGGATAGGAATTACTTTGGCGTTTTTCCATCTTTTTGGGAAGTAAGCTAATGAAAAACACTTGTTGAAAATTTTAACCAGGTGTCTCAAGGCAACATCGGGAAGATTTTTAATAAGAATATTAAAAATTCCATCATTACCAGGAGCCTTCATGTTTTTGAGTTTCCTAATAATTGATTTAATTTCATCAAAATTTGTCTCAATAATGTCATCTTGTGATAACACTTGGGTTGAAATATGATCATATTTCAGTGAGACTTCATTTTCAATAGGACTCACAACGCTCAAATTAAAATTGTGGACACTCTCGAACTGCTGAGCAAGTTTTTGAGCTTTTTCACCATTTGAATGTGACATAGACATGTTTGCACTTTGTTTCTGATCAATTTCAATAACAAACAGTATGTCATGCGTATAACGTAATCCGAGTGTGAACAGCTCGGTTTTAACTTTATATTACTTTCGTTAAAACGTGTTATTTTTTGATAGTATGAACATAGTATTAAGGAATTAATTCTATGCGAAGTTTTCTAGTAAATGTACATAAAAACATTGTATTTGTTCTCATTTCTCGATGAACATTAGAAAATGCCCCAAGTGCAAATTAGAGATGGTCGGGTATAGAAATTCTTATACCCGAACCCGACCCGTACCCGAGTGATCAGCAAAAAAATTTACCCGTACCCGACCCGTACCCGATTAAAAATTTAAAAAATTACCCGTACCCGACCCGTACCCGATCAATAATAAAAAATAATTACCCGTACCCGACCCGTACCCGAAAAAAAATAAAAAAAATTACCCGTACCCGACCCGTACCCGATTAAAAATTACCTGTACCCGTACCCGACCCGAATGAGTAGTAAAAATTTTACCAAAATTCAGTATGGAAAAAATAAAGTGTTTTAGATATCGAGTCGTATCAGGCTCTAGTTGGTAAGAAAAATACATTAAAATGCTTGTTTACTTTTAAACATATAAATACACTGTGAAGCATGAATAATGTAATGTAACTTTTTTTTAAACTTCCAAAAAAATCAAACGGTTCATCCGAATTCAAAATTTATTTTTTCATATTAAAGTACAATCCTTCCGGGTAATTTTGGAATATAATTTCATTCAAATGGCTGCCTCGGCTGGCCTTGCAGTACGCCATACGGTCGGTCCAGCTTTTTAATACATTTTCGATTGTTTGCAGCTTTATTTCAGCTATGGATGCACGAATGTTATCCTTCAAGGCTTGAATTGTCTCTGGATTGTCCACATAACACTTATCTTTGACAGCCGCTCAAAGATAATAGTCTAACGGTGGCAAATCACAGCTCCGAGGCGGCCAAACGACATCCGAATTTCGACTGATAATTCGATCTTCGAAGACTGTGCACAGATGATCGATCGTAGCGTTGGCTGTGTGGCACGGAGCGCCGTCTTGTTGGAACCAAAAGGTGTCCAAGTCTTCCTCTTCAAATAACGGGAAGTACCAATCGCTAATGATGACGCGGTACCGCTCGCCATTGACCGTGGCGGCGGCTCCTGCCCCATTTTCTAAGAAAAAAGGCCCAATGATGCCACCAGTCAAAAATCCGCACCAAACCGTCACTCTCTGAGATTGGCTTCTCCATGATGACGTGCGGGTTTTCCGTCCCCAGATGCGACAATTTTGCTTATTAACATACCCGCCGAGATGAAAATGTGCCTCATCCGAGAAGATGATTTTTTTGCACACATTCCGCAACATTACCATGATTTTGAAAGTAAAACTGCACTATTTTCACGCGATCCTCAAGCGTATACACAACCATTTTCGTTCAGCGGAAGGATACAACTAAGTTTCTGTCAAATCAGAAGTGACATTGAGGTTACCAATGTCGAAATAACCGCTAGTTCAAAAATAAATGTTAGATGGCGGACCCTGTAGATTTTCAATGTCTTTGGTACTTTATACTCATTTACAAATGTCAACAAAAGGGAGTAATATCAACTCAAATTTTTCGAGAAGCATATTTACCCAAAATGTCGTAATACCCGTTATATTCAATATTTGGTAGGTATGGTTTTTACGAAACAGTGCGACTTTTGATCCAATTCTTTAGAACCACAAGTAAGCGTGCTCATTATCTTGACACACAAATAAAAATTCACATTCCAATCACTTGAAAAATCACGTAAAATAGTTCCAAGTGTCAAATTGAATATTACACGTGACGAAAATGAATGTTATGCGAACATCCCCTAAAATGAATAGTGTGTTATCAGTTCGTTTACTTGAATTGACAAAAGAATCAAACAATGTACGTGTATTCCCGGTGTGAAAAATTCAATTTTGAACATGGTGAACAGTGAGTCCTTCAAGTGTAAGTAGTTTGAACATTCGTAGGAAATTTTTTTGGTTACAATTTTTTACTACAAAGCAAAATGAATTATGATTTTGATTTAAATTAATCTGTCAACTATGCCCGTTTTGTAAGCCTCATAAACCCACACCCACGATGTTATCAGTAGCTGGTGGTTTTTACAGCCATTGAACCGGTGGAACCCTCAACGAGTGAACACGGTGAAAATTTGAGTATTTCGCGAGAAAAGATTTTCACCCTTACTTTTGCGACTCCACGTTGTCACGCATCGAGATTTTCACTTGTAGTCCAGTGAAAAGAAACGAAAATTAACTAGCAATATAGCCCAACTTGCTGTGCCATCAATCGGTGTCATTTCAAGTGAGGTGACACCACCCAGAAGTGCAGGATAAGAAGAACTTCTCTAGATTTTCTGAAATAAATGTTCATGTTTTTATGGTAAGAATCCTAATGATTTTTATGAAAATTTTGAAAATCTCCAACCAATATTTAAAATAACAGTTTTCTGGTATCTGAATGTGATATGAGTACTACACTACATTTTATATACTGCCCATACTTGCATATCAGTCCCATATGCGAAATCGGCATGTTGTGAAAAAGACGATCAAAAGTTTATTTCATAATTTTTTATTTATTGTGCTCCCTAATGCTGGTCCCGGGTTGGCGGTTCAATGCATAGGACGCTGGTCTTACAAGCCAGTTGTCGTATGTTCGAGCCCCGACCTGGAAGGATTCTTAGTGTCAGTAGGATCCATAGTACTAGCCATGCAATGATTCTGTACGCTAAGAATCGGCTGCGAAGTCTGTTGAAACAGAAAGACCAAGTTCCACGAAAGTAATGTAATGCCAAGACTTTGCTTTGCTTCCTAATGCTAAATCTTGGTATTATTACATGAAATATCGGGAATACACCTTTGCTGTTCCAATATTGCAACAAATGAAATTATTGAAATTTTGCACTGAATGGGACTGATATGCGAGTACTTTAGCATATGGGACACAGAAATCAGTTGATATTTTTTTATATTTTACTGAACAAACCCTCAACTTTCATTGCAATTTCTGAGAGTATATTGAGGAAAGACTCCATTCCTCAAGCTAACTCAAAATTGGCGAAAACCGATATGAGACTGATATGCGAGTATGGGCAGTATATGAATCAAATAATTTTTACTGGATTGTGCATTAAACAGCTTTAAAATGGCAGTCCATTAAAACCTACGTGAAAAGTAGATTCCGACCGCAACATCATAGAGCTAAGGCAGTGTGTCTTATTGAATATGTTATAAACAAAGTAGGGCGGGAAATATTCACATAACTTTTCACGTAACTATGATTGATCTTTTTTTAAATGAAGAAAAAAATGTTTTTTTCTGGAAAAAGATGCCAGTTGACAGGTCTGGTCCTAGGCGCGAATGTCAAAACCCCTTGAATCAAATTGATTATTTTTCGGAAGAACTGTTTTGCAATGAAAAAATCTCGTCAACGTGTAAACATATTTATGTGAAGTACAAATGGTCGGGTAATCGATCCGAAAAAAAAATTTACCCGTACCCGAGTGAGCGGTAAATTTTTTTACCCGTACCCGAGTGAGCAGTAAATTTTTTTACCCGTACCCGACCCGTACCCGATTGAAAATAAAAATTTTTACCCGTACCCGACCAAAAACCCGTCGGGTACGGGTACGGGTCGGGTTTCGGGTAAAATACCCGATACCCGACCATCTCTAGTGCAAATGACAGTTTCTCTCGGTTTGTTTTCTCTTTCAATTTTTACGGAAAATTCCAGTAATTTCCAACAAACTCTACGGTGCATATCGAAAGTTGATGGTTTTTGCTATTATCCTATGTGAAGTGTTAAATGGAAAGATTGCTGATTGGACCGTAATACTCGAAAGAGAAAGTAAACAAAGAGAAACTGTCATTTGCTCTTAGGACCTTTTCTCGTGTTTGTCTTCATTTGTTCTGCTTGGTAGAATATGTTAGTCGTCAATAAGCAAAGTCAAAAATAGTAAATGTTGCTAAACTCCTACAAACAATTAACACGGACGATTATCAATTTTTTCGGAAGTGTAAAAAAATCATGTAAATTTTACTCGTTTTCACGTCCTCCAGTTATGTCGGTGACTTTACCTATCCGTCTATTTTCTGGTTGGATGATGTAGTAAAAAAATGTACAAAAATCTGTTTAAATTCACCTAATGGTATACTGAAATCTTTCTCAAAATCATTAATGTGAGAAATTGATACAATTTCTATTCTTAACGCCGAAATGGCTTCAAATCTTTTATGGAAAAGTTTAACGGAATGATGCATTCCACAAGAAAAAACAATCATTAGTCAGACTGAGAATCGTGCGGCAAAGATTAATTTCATGCTCAGCCACCATGATGTTGAATACCATGTTAGTTTGTAGGACAGTATGAGCAGAGTTTCTTCATTTTGCTGCACCATTTTATGAAAGTTTCCGAAGTACCTAGTCGAATGATCAGCAAATGATCAGCACGAACAAACTTTGCTATGAAATCTGTATAAATGAGCACTGCCTGTAACGAACCTTGATCAAACCAATAATCAATTACCTCAACATAACGTGCAACCTTATCTTAAACAGATGCGTCATCTCTTACTTAAAATATTAATTCGTCTTTAATTAGGGTTGTTAGCTAAAAAAGCTATTCGGACTCTGTCCCTGGTGTGGTTACGCAACACCAAGCAAGTAACCGCGAAATGCAACTTCGGATGTAGTGAATCTCATTCCACCGATCGCAGAAATCTAGACAGCTTGTATATGCAAAGTAGTAGCTTGTCACAGGTGTCACACACATGTGTGCCGGTTGCCTCCAGTTCTGTGTCTCGTGCCACCTTGTAACGGCTCATCAGTATGGTACCATTCTAAGGAAATTGTCAACCATTATCACTATGAGAATATCTCCCAAATAAAATAAGGCGAGGGGCGGACATGGCATCCGATCATTATTAAGTACATTTTAGATTGACTCAAAAAATAAAGCACGATGTTTCAACTGAAAACTAAGGTGCATTTAACATTGTTGCAGGGCATTTTTTTCTTATTTTTCGGTTGATTTTTCAGATGGCCGTAGGAGCAAGTGACAGTTTCTCTTTGTTAACTTACTCTTTTAAAGTTTTTCAATTACCAAGCGGTTTACACGTTTATCACTTAACTCTTTCCATATAATGATGTCCGAAATTTTCGACTTTAGAACTGAACTGTGAAATCCAAGAAAATCTTTTTAGTCACATCACAATTATAGAAAGAGAGAGTGAATAAAGAGAAACTGTCACTTGCTCTTACGGACTTTTGAAAAATCAACCGAGATTTTAGAACTACTTAGAAATTTAAACAAATTGACAATAAAATATTCTTCCACAATTTTGGCTACATTTTATTATTATGTTTCTCATAATAGTACTCCTAATCAATTTCCGCTTTTTTCATCTTTCTGCATAAACTTTAAAATTGAGCTACTAATAAGTGTATCAACAAGGTTCGAACCGTTTTCTTACTTGATTTTCATTCCAGTGATTTACCATTCCTAATATGCGTTGGAAAATCATGTAGTTTCAGAATCATTAAGTGTCATTCAACTGGGCGTAAACAACAATTCTTTGTTCACTATAAAAATTTCGAGTTTTGTGGCGAATAAGGAGTGTATCTAAAATAAGCTATCCACAAATTTTCTTTCAAATTATGATAAAAAACGATATTTTGTTCAAACTAAAAATTGATCCTTCATTGTACGAGTATGAACTTGAGCATAATGAAAACCGGATGAAATTTAAGTTATTCCTTCACGAATTTTCGAACTTTTGATCGAACGCTCTTAATTAAGATCCGGACAAGTGTTGCATCGCATTTTTTGGACGCTTGGTCCAATTTTTTTTAACTCTTGCATGTTCCTAACTGCCTAACCAGTCTTCTTGAAGCCCCTCATCACGATTACCCAGTAACGTTCGATGAGTTGAAGCTGAGGGCAATTTGATGGATTGATATTTTTCTCAACGAAATTTATACCCTTTTCCGCAGGCCAATTAAGAGTGGTTTTGGTATAGAGAGCCGACGCTAAATCCGGCCAAAACGGTGGATGTGTACTATGCTTCTTATATAAAGGCAGTCATCTCTTCTGGACATACTCAGATCGGTAGATTTCTGCATTTATAGACCGGTAGTGTAAAAAATGGTTGACTTCAAACCACAGGAACATATTGCTTGCCATACCAGTACCTTTCGACCGAATTTCTCCACTTGAATCGATCTGTCCGCATCGCTCACATCCTCTCCAATGACGACAGTAAAGTATTGTGGACCTGAAAGGGTTTTTGAGTCCTCCTTTACATAAGTCTCATCGCCCATCAAAACGCATGCATCCGGACACTGCAAAAGACGCGAATACAATTTCCGGGCCCTTGTTGCTGCTCGCTTCTTCTGTTCTACACTTTGTTTCGAGGTTTTCTGCTTCTTGTAGATTTTTAGGTGATTTCGCCTCTTGATACGTTGGATCATTCCGACACTCGTTCTTGCTTATTTGGCCAAATTGACATTGATTTGTTCTTCATGATTAGAGATACCACTTTCTGCTCCAGTTTCGGGTTGGAAGAACCGAGTTTTCTGCTTCTTCCTGGTAGCTCATCTGAAGAATAGTGTTCCCCAAACTTATTAATGATAGTTTTAACACTGGCATGATGAATTCCAAACCATTTCGCCAATGTTCGCATAGTAATACCTTCTCACTTAGCCATGTGTCCAGAACCTTAATTTTCACTTCCTTTTCAATACGCGACATTTTGAAAACGCAGAATTTCAACCGCACAAACAAGTAAACAAACGAAATCTGACAGCCAAACCCACAGCATGCTATGATCAGAGCTTAAAAACCCTTCTTAATCCACCTAGTAGTGTGATAATGCATTTCTCTTCTTTCGTAACAGTCTCATGAAAATATATTTCATATTTTTATTAAATAATTTCGGATACTAATTTTGACACCAATTGATTAAGATTGATTCCAGTAGTTCACAAAAGCATGCTTCAGTGTTTATGTCACACAGTCAGCATCATTTTTCCAAACTAGTGCTTGACATTTGCGTTGCCCATTTGTATGAGAAGAGTGGTGCTAATCTAAAAAAACCCCTATTAGTCAACTTAGTGAAATTTTCATATATCTTGAAAAATCACCATAGGAGGGAAATCGAAATCGAAACAAAAATTTTGATGCCAAAAGTCTTAGAAAGTGAAACGTCGAGATTTAGTGCCATCTCGAAAAAATTTTTTTTTTTAATATCGACTTCTACCTTTTTCTAAGTCCTAGAAAATCGATCTTTTCAAAAATTTGTTTTTTAGATAACACTAAATCTCGACGTTTCATGCAATTTTAAGATTTTTGGCATCAAAAAAAAATTTCGATTCCAAAAATTTCATGTACTCCCCCCTATGGTGCTTTTTCAAGATCGAAAATTTTCAAACCTTAACCGCCGGGCAGCATCGCTTACGCATATCCGATTTAGCTCAAATTTTGCATGAGGACATTTTACGAGGTGCTTAAACTTTCACGAGCACTAGCGCTTTACGAAATTAGAGGTGTTTTCAAAATAAGAGCGGTAAAAATCAACGTGTTTTGTCGGTTACGACACTTATACAATCATATCTCCGGAACCAAAAGTCACAGCCATTTGATCAATGGCTCGATAGTAGCTTTCAAACGAGCATGACTTTGTTAAAATTGGTTCAGGCAAATTTTAGTTAAAATTTGACAATCGAGCAGTTAGCAGTTTATCGTCGACAAAAATAATCCTGCTCGAGAGTATCGTTATTTGTAGACGTTCGATAGTTATTTTCTAATACAAAAATGAATTTTTCAAAACAATTATAATTTTAAGTCTTGAGCAAAAATTACTTCTGTGTAATTTCTTTTTTACTTACAGTAAAAGAAAATACCCGAATCAGAAGTTTCAATACATTATCAAACTCGAAGTTCTTACGTTCTCTGTATTGCAATCAATACCACTTGTTATCATTTAATTTTCAGTGCAATATATATCCAAATAACTTTCCATCCGGCAAACTTTGAACTCGATAAAAATAACTCGATAGTTATGTAAAATTTTTACCAAAATTTTTCCTAAAAGTGCACGAATTTTATTAATCACCTTTGGGGTATTGGAAAAAATCTACGAAAGAAAGGGAGGACGAGGGGTAAAAAAATTTTGGTATACGTGGTTTATGAATGGTCCCAAGTCATCGTACTTTGGTGGAAGCGTATGGTGACCGAATGTTTCGGACGTGGTTTGCACGGTTTAGAAGTGTGAATTTGGATTTGTTAAACGAAGAACGAGCCGGTATTCTACCAAAGTTTGAAGATGAAAAATTTATAGGAATTGCTCGATCAAGACACGTTGCAAACGCAAGAAGTACTTGCAAAATCACTCAAAGTTACTCAGGCTGCCATTTTCAACGTTCAAAAGCAATGGAAATGAACCGAAAGGTAGGCAATTGGGTTCCGCATGAATTGAAGCCATGGGATGCCGAACTCCGTTTTTTTACGTGCATTCAACTGCTTCAGTGGTACAAAAGAAATGGTTTTTTTGTCGAATAATCCAAAATGGCAGACAACGTAGGAGTCACAATTTTTTTTGGCATCTGGTGACAATCACACATTCGGCCACAATAGAACTCAATGTTTTGTTATGTGCCATGCTTCGAAATACATATGCTTATTTTGGTACTTGTGATAAAAATAATATAGCCACGACTTGATTGAAATATTTTCGCGAAAACTTTCAGATTCTAGACATTGGGACAGTCTACAATAAACACACAGTGAAAAATATCGTACATGCCGGCAAGAAACGAAATGAATGAATTTTTGTCTAATCAACAGACGGCGATCTGCTTGATACAGAACCGCTGAATTTGATTAAAATAAACAAACCGTACAAGGCAGTAGGCGTAGACTAGGGAGAATGAATGACAGACTGCAAAATGTGCTCCATTCATGTTTCTCCGTGTGCTATGAAAACTCTCGACGGATGTACGATCAACTCCGGATGTGCGATAGTTCAGGGTTGTTTGATCTACTGAAACTAGAGGTTAAATGTTAAATATCTTTATGTGTTTAGTGCTTCTATGTAACAGTGTTCCTGAGAGGTGACAACTGACGAGTACAGAACCCAAATTATAATAGTTTGAATTTTTTCAATGGGTCACAGTCCGTAGTGCTCGATCCTAAAAACTACTTTGTAGCATCAATTGTTTGAGAAACAGCAAGTCTGCTTGTAAGGAAACTTTGCATTAATTGAACTCAATGAACATCAGACGGAAAAGTCAAAGCGTAAACACTACGGATGTCAGTCTCAGGTAGGGCACCAAATCGCGTAGAGCGATGTAATTGCAATGCAATTCGGGAAATTGATACCTTCCAGCAAACCAGTTTCGGCAACATACCTTTATTGTATCATAATAGCCAAAGTTCGGTTATGCGGCGAAACATAACAGAGGTTCTGAAGTCTACGTGGTGGGTTCGAATGATTGAATTATTTTTTTCTAGATTTTTTATCACACCATCTCGGCTGAAATGCTTCCTTCGTTTGAAAATTCAGTAAAGTCATGCTCTAAGCGGCACTACATTCACACAAACACATATTGCTAAGCATTTAGAACACTTCGAGTGACCATCAAAACTAGCAAGGGTCCTGAGAAAATTAAGACCGGATTTAACAGCACGCGTTTGCACACGCATATCAACAATCAGGTGCTGAGCGGTTCTGCGCAGGTAGGTTGACCTTTTTGTTGATTTTATATGAATTTATGGTTTACTCTACTACATCGAGTTAAACTAGATTAATAGCACAGCAGAGATGAATAGGGGTGCGGGTACCCTACATTAAATTACGTGCTATGCCGTGTTTTTTTTACTGCACAGAAAAGCAACTTTGTAAACTTATCTATTCAAACTACTCGAAATTTGAATCACACCTCAAGGGAGGCGACTTTATGTTCGTTGAACTGAAAATTTGCATCTCGACACATGAACAAATAAGCGTCATGTTTATCCTAGGATGTCGTAATTAAATCATATTACCAGAGCGACTAATGTGGGTGCACACGCTTAGCAGTTATATATCAGCGTTGCTCGTGTAGGTAAAATTAGTCGCGACAACCGATAGAGGGTGTGACAATTAGATCTGTCAACATTTGATAAGAGAAGATGAGTACTATGTAACTCTAGCGTCACACTTTCGTATCTTCGGCACGAGTATTGTAAAGGAAGTCTTGAATCTATTTGAAATGGACAATGTACCGTAAAATACAATCCACCTCACTAGTGCAATTGACTAAGAATCTATTACTCTACACCTCCCTCACGTCTAAAAACTGTAATCGGCAAAAATGCAACACTTTTGTGTATAGGTTGGGGAGACCGGAGCTAAGCCAAACACGTTTTGGAAGAGCCCAATTACAACTAGGTTTTCATTTAAGTTAGCTATACCGCTGTGTAACACATGGATCAATAAGTCCCGAGACTAAAGCAGAGATAGCGCTCGTAGTAAACCAGTAACCATGTCTTTCTAGAGTACTAACCTTTGCTTGAAAGGGGTCAAAATTTTAAGTCGACCAGAAACACCTGAGTTATCGAGGTTGGAGTAAAGTCGTTTTGTAGTTTGTTTAAAAAATGGAAAAAACCGAGTTTCGTGTTTTGATAAAACATTGTTTTTTAATGGGTAAAAACACCGTGCAAGCGAAACAATGGATTGAAAAATGTTATCCGGACTCTTGTTCATCAAAAGCAACGATTTGTCGGTGGTTCGCCGAGTTTAAACGTCGTCGTACCGACACAAATGACGCGGAACGCTCGGGTAGACCTGTGGAAGCCGTTACACAGGAAAATGTGAGTGAAGTGACAAAAATTATAATGAAAGATCGTAAATTGAAGCTCCGTGAGATTGCTGAGATGACACAGTGGGTGCCGCGATTGCTTTCGATGGAACAAAAACAGCAACGAGTCGATGATTCAGAAAGCAGTTTATCGCTATTTACTCGCAACAAAAAAGATTTCTTGCGTCGTTACGTGACCATGGACGAAACATGGATACATCCGAAGCGTCCGAAAACGCAGCAGTCAGCTGGCAAAGTCATGGCGTCAGTTTTTTGGGGTACGCATGGCGTGATTTTCATTGACTACCTCGAAAAAGGTAAATCGACCAACAGTGATTATTATATTGACTTACTGGTGCGTTTGAAGGAGGAAATCGCAAAAAAAACGACCGCACATGCAAAGAAAAAAAATATTTTTTCATCAAGACAATGCACAGTGGTTTGAATCGACAAAAACGTGAACTTAATTCTCTAGCTGCTAAACCGTTGATCCGATATACATAGTTCCTTTGGAGAACTCATTCACAAAAATATATCTCGTAATTTGATCACAATAAAAAATGTGCAAAGCCTACTACGATAAAAGTTCATTTCAACAACTTTTTTCCCTTAAGAGATAGAAAAACGATGTCTTCAATAAAGTTTTAGAACTTCCAACGAGAAAAAACTTTGCCGAAGAAGCTATAGGTCTAACGCATAAAGTTTAGGATATATGAAGCATTTTCGTTTGAAACCAATTAAAATCAATTTTTTGTACATAACTTTTTTCGCCAATATTTGCAGTGTCTACTATGTTCGAGACAGTTACTAAAAACATTAAATTACACATTTTTGTTGAAGACTGTGCACGGTTTGGCTTTTTCCCTAAAAAGTTATTTAACATTTAAACTTTTATATACACTAACTTTAACTACTAATAAGAAGCAGGGTCGCAGACCAAAAGGCACATACATATACTTGTTGGAAAGCTTAAATCAAGTAATATATAGTTACGAAGTGTGTAGCGTGGCCTTTTTAAATTGTGTGAATGAGACAACAAAATATATAGTGCTTTTTTGACCATTTTCTAAGCAAAAACATTTACTAAAACGACTATTTTTGTTTTATTAAAAAGAGCTTTGTAGGAAATGTCCAAAAATTGGAATCGGTCGTTAGTGTAGCTTTGGTGCAATGGTGTAATGATTGAATATAATTTCATGATGCATTCTTGTATGCAATTGATCGAACTAACAAAGCATATTAACGGGCTCAAGTTTTACTTATTCTTTTACTAGAATATTTTTTATCCGTTCTTTTAATTCCAATCAAATTCATTTCAAAGATGATATTTTACATAATTACCAGTACGCCTAAAATTATCGTTCAAATTTAATGCTTCTGAGAATAATTTTTGTGTGTTGGTATGTGTAAGTGTAGCCTGCTTGAAAGGCTGAATCCTTTTTGTAAAATCATGTCATTCTACGAATCATGTCATTCTACCATACACTGAAAAAAATAAAGAAATTCTCACAGTTTCTAAATAAATAATACTATGAAATGGACACCAGTTGAATAAAAAATTCGATTCAAAACCATCCTCGATGTAAAACTAAATTGGAATACATTAATTGCAATGAATATGACCGTTTATCTATATTGACGACTAGTTTTACTTTTAAAGTATATTGAAAAATGAAGAACAGTGAAGTAACTTTATATTACATTTCCTGCTCCAAATATGCGCTGTTGGTGTTGGTGAGAGCAGCGCTGCATATTATTTTTAAGAACACAAAATAGTTGGTTGATAATACAAATGCTGGAGCATTTGGTCGATAATAATATTACAATAAAATGCGTGAGTGATTCAACTTTAAATAGAGGCGTACACGGTAAAGTATCTAATCAAACTATCTAAATTATAAGTCTAGACATTTTTTTGAAAGAGAAATGCCTGAACTTGAGTATAAAAACATGCACAGACTAAGAATAAAGAATAATAACAAAAAAAGACAAGTTTGTTTGGTTTTAGGGAATTTGTAACTAATCTGTTGCCTTACTGCAATTCTATTACATTTTCTACTGAAGTCGGTAATATCTCGTGATTTTTTTTGTGATAACGGTCAATAAGACACCTATCAATATTCACTTTAAAGAGGAATTCCGAAAGACGACTCGCTGAGAGTAAGTCATAATAGAAAGCTACAGTAAAAAGTCTTCTCTTTCGTCTGGTGTTAAAACTAATGCTCTATTTTTTATACCTCGACTGCAATTTCTTGCAAAAGTTGTTGCCTAAAGGTAACTTATCGGTCGATATCACAAAAAAGCGTGATATGAAGATCAACAATTTTATTAATGTACGTTTTTACTAAGAAAATGATAAAAAAGCACTTTATATAGGGTGATTTTTTAAGAGCTTGAGAACTTTTTAAACAATAAAACGCATAAAATTTGCAAAATCTCATCGGTTCTTTATTTTAAACGTTAGATTGGTACATGACATTTACTTTTTGAAGATAATTTCATTTAAATGTTGACCGCGGCTGCGTCTTAGGTGGTCCATTCGGAAAGTCCAATTTTGGGCAACTTTTTCGAGCATTTCGGTGTTCAGCGATGAGGCTCATTTCTGGTTGAATGGCTACGTAAATAAGCAAAATTGCCGCATTTGGAGTGAAGAGCAACCAGAAGCCGTTCAAGAACTGCCCATGCATCCCGAAAAATGCACTGTTTGGTGTGGTTTGTACGCTGGTGGAATCATTGGACCGTATTTTTTCAAAGATGCTGTTGGACGCAACGTTACAGTGAATGGCGATCGCTATCGTTCGATGCTAACAAACTTTTTGTTGCCAAAAATGGAAGAACTGAACTTGGTTGACATGTGGTTTCAACAAGATGGCGCTACATGCCACACAGCTCGCGATTCTATGGCCATTTTGAGGGAAAACTTCGGAGAACAATTCATCTCAAGAAATGGACCGGTAAGTTGGCCACCAAGATCATGCGATTTGACGCCTTTAGACTATTTTTTGTGGGGCTACGTCAAGTCAAAGTCTATAGAAATAAGCCAGTAACTATTCCAGCTTTGGAAGACAACATTTCCGAAGAAATTCGGGCTATTCCGGCCGAAATGCTCGAAAAAGTTGCCCAAAGTTGGACTTTCCGAATGGACCACCTAAGACGCAGCCGCGGTCAACATTTAAATGAAATTATCTTCAAAAAGTAAATGTCATGTACCAATCTAACGTTTAAAATAAAGAACCGATGAGATTTTGCAAATTTTATGCGTTTTATTGTTTAAAAAAGTTCTCAAGCTCTTAAAAAATCACCCTGTATTTTGTGGTCTCATTCACACAATTTAAAAAGCCCACGCTACACACTTCGTAACTTTATATAACTTGATTTAAGCTTTCCAAAAAGTATATGTATGTGCCTTTTGGTCTGCGACCCTGCTTCTTATTAGTAGTTAAAATTAGTGTATATAAAAGTTTAAATGTTAAATAACTTTTTAGGGAAAAAGCCAAACCGTGCACAGTCTTCAACAAAAATGTGTAATTTAATGTTTTTAGTAACTGTCTCGAACATAGTAGACACTGCAAATATTGGCGAAAAAAGTTATGTACAAAAAATTGATTTTAAGTGGTTTCAAACGAAAATGCTTCATATATCCTAAACTTTATGCGTTAGACCTATAGCTTCTTCGGCAAAGTTTTTTCTCGTTGGAAGTTCTAAAACTTTATCGTAAACATCGTTTTTCTATCTCTCAAGGGAAAAAAGTTGTTGAAATTAACTTTTATCGTAGTAGGCTTTGCACATTTTTTATTGTGATCAAATCACGAGATATATTTTTGTGAATGAGTTCTCCAAAGGAACTATGTATATCGGATCAATGGTTTAGCAGCTAGAGAATTAAGTTCACGTTTTCAGCGATTCAAACCACTGTGCAATGTACCCTGCCACAAGTCGATGAAAACAATGGTGAAATTGAACGAATTGGGCTATGATCTGCTTCCCCACCCCCCATACTCACCAGATTTAGCCCCCAGTGACTACTGGCTCTTTGCTGATCTTAAAAAAATGCTCCAGGGAAAAAGATTTGGCTCAAATGAGGAGGTCATCGCTGAAACTGAAGCTTATTTTGAAGCGAAAGATAAATTTTTTTATAAACATGGTATTGAAAAATTGGAAAAACGTTGGAACCATTGTATCACCCTAAAAGGTGATTATGTTGATGAATAAAAAAAACTTTTGCAAAAAAAATGTTGTTTCCATTATTAGTCTCGGGACTTATTGATCCATGTGTTAGCTTCAACCTTCAGATACGATTCCTAATATTTTATGCGCAAAAATATACACCAGTTTTCATCGAAAATCAAAAACAAAAAAAAATTGATGCGAAGCGAACAGTGTCAAAAGTAAATAGAATTTATTTTAAAACCGTGGCAAATTAAACGACAAAAATAATAAAATTGTTCTGGAGCTTGCCATAGTTGGGTAGTTGGGCAAGATTCTCCAGAAGAGAAATATATGTCCTCGCTGGATCCCGCACATACTTATTTATAACTAAAAAGACGAATGCAAGCGCACTTCGAGTACATGTTTGGCTGGATCCATTATTAAACGCCAAAGAACAGAATGATTACCCGACAAAGGATTGAAGTCATACTTCGAAGCGGCACGAGTGCAAGTATTAGTGTGCATTAACAAAGCGATTAAAGACTGAAATCGCTCTGAAAGGGCCTAACACGGAGCCCACCAGCATCGTTACCTTGGTTGAAATCTTTGGCTTACTCGAGCTATTATCTGTTCCCAAACCTGAAGTTATTTTTTTATTTTGAAATTTTTTACCGCTGCTGTCGGAATCTGAAACCGAAACAAGTATAGCCAAAGTAAGTCTGTATGATGATATTCTTCAATGATGATAGTTCCAGTAGAAAAGTTAAAAGTGTCTGTTCAAAACGTCGGTAAAAGGCGCACCGAAAATTATGTACATAAGAAATATTCAGTAACATTTTTTTTTATCTGAGGGCCCCTCCCGAAACGAAATCCTGTGTACGTGTCTGGAAGGTTCTGCTTAAATTTAAAGTAATTCTAGTTTCAATGGTTTATAAGAAATAGAACAGGAATATTTAGGTGAAATCCGTGAGAAATTCAAGTCGAAGGTTGCTTGAAAGGCATCGACTTGCCCATCCCGATCAGATGGTAATAACAGAACTATAACAACTGGAGTAATTTTTTTCAGAAATATTTTGTAACAAATTTTACGTTAAGTTAAATAAGCTAGAAAGCGATTCATACGATAATTTTCATAAATTGAAGTTTACAAATGATATGAGTTATTTTGTGGAAATTATGAATGTTAAAAACCCTTATAAGAGTTAGATTCTTGCGGAAAACGAGTTAGGATGCGTTACTTTTAAGGAAGTTAGAGGTGTAACAAAGTGTTACTTTTGTGTAAGTTATTTGTTACATTTTTAGAAGGTACAAACGTTACGAGGCGTTACATCCGTAACACTTTTGTAAGTTTTGTGTGTTACAAAACGTTAAATGTGTTCCTTTTTGTAAGTTATAGGTGTTAAAAAGCGAGTCACAAGAGTTTTGGCATTGCCGTTTCAACCTTCCGAGCGAACAGACGTGATTTGGATTTACTGCGAAAGCATTGAAAACCAGTTGTGTGTGTGTGATAAAGTGGTCGGACGATATTGTGTGATAGACAATAGTGCTTTTTCCTCTGAGAGGTTTTTTTCGCATTATATAATAGATCAGTGCCTTATTGTGAGCGATCGATCGAAATGGTACCGTTAGCCGGTTATTGTTTCGCCGATCAAGGCCAAGTGTGCGGATTATAAACAAGCGGCCATTGTTGCCTGTGTCGATTGTGATCGAACATTGAAGTGAAGTGATACCGTTAGTCCATACAAACTATAAACAGTTTATTTGTGCCTTTTCCTCGGTGAGGTTTTTTGCACCTTCGCACCGAACCGTTAGCTGTTGCTTTGTGCTTTTCCTCGTAGAGGTTTTTTGGCATCAATTGAAGTGGCAATCGACCAAGAGCAGGTCTTGGCGACCGTTCCTTGCAACTGTACAACAAGATAAGTATTGCTATTTTCTATATTCTGCCCTTATTACAGTTTATTGTTGCATCCCTCTTATAATTTACCACTTGCCTAAATATAACCTCGTGCTACAGTAAGCACAATGGGTCCTCCCCCTCCAGACGAAGAAATGAAGACAGATCCTAATCCGCCTGTTGTTGACAGTAATAAAACCCCCCGGATTAAGGAATATTCCGATGAACCCTCGCTATCGACCGGTCCATATGTGGTGTACTTCCGGACCAAATCTAAAGATAAAGCATTGAATTTATTGACATTAAATAAGAACCTGACGTCACATTACCCGACTATCACACAAATAGTAAAAATGCGCTCCGACAAACTCAGGGTCTCGTTGACCAGCTTAAAGCAGGCTAATGAGATCGTTCGAAATGAGCTCTTTACGCGGGATTATCGCGTATATGTACCAGCCCGCGAAGTCGAAATAGACGGCGTGGTCACAGATGCAGGTTTGACGCAGATATGCGCAGATATTCTTGAGCACGGGGTTGGCGGTTTCAAAAACCCCTTACTCAAGAATCTGAAGATACTGGATTGCAAACGCTTACATTCAGTATTGATCGCCGAGGATGGGTCAAAATCTTATCCTCAATCGAACTCATATCGTGTGACCTTCGCTGGTTCGGCTTTGCCAAATTATGTCCTTCTGGACAGGGTTCGTCTACCCGTACGTCTCTTCGTGCCGCGGGTTATGAACTGTACTAATTGCCAGCAATTAGGACACACAGCCTCCCATTGTGCGAATCGGCCCCGTTGTTCGAAGTGTGGAGAGCGTCATGCGGATGGCTCTTGCGGAAGAGACATTGAAAAGTATCTCTACTGCAGTGAGGGTCCGCATGATCTCTCAGCATGTCCCACCTACAAATTGCGTGGAGATAAACTAAAGCACTCTTTGAGGGAACGCTCCAAGCGCACATTTGCAGAAATGCTAAAGAGTGCTACACCACCAAGCCCATCTGCAAATCCCTATGCTTGCTTGTCAACAGACGAGTGCGATTCAGACGACCCTCTCGAAGGCACATCTTCGGCCATCCCTCGTAGCAACAGGAAAAGGAGAAATATTTCCTCTCATAAGCTACCTAGTAAGGGTTCGAAGGTGGCCCTTGAGGGGCCTCCAAAAGTAACAGCTAATGGTAGTGTTAGTAAAACACCGAAGCAAAGAATAGCTCCTGATCTAGTAAAACTGAGATCTGATAAGGAGTTTCCAACACTTCCTAAGACAAACAAAAACTCAATTGCCCCTAAAGACCAGTCAAAGAATCAACCAAATGCTGGATTTATTAAATTCTCTGATATAGTGGACTGGATTTTTAAAACTTTCAATATCTCTGACCCCTTGAAAGGTATTTTGATGACCTTTGTACCCGTAGCTGAGACGTTTTTGAAACAGTTGACTGTAAAATGGCCCCTTCTTTCAGCGATTGTATCCTTCGATGGATAATTTATCCAATGAGGTCAAGGATTTGATCACTGTTTTACAATGGAATTGCAGAAGTATCATCCCAAAAATTGATTCCTTCAAACATCTATTATATACCACGAATTGCGATGCA
Organism: Malaya genurostris; assembly: GCF_030247185.1. NCBI lineage: Eukaryota > Metazoa > Arthropoda > Insecta > Diptera > Culicidae > Malaya > Malaya genurostris. The sequence continues at coordinate 5,186,287 of NC_080571.1, forward strand.
TTTGCATTGTGCGAAACTTGGTTAACTTCTGAAATATCTCTCAACTTTCACAATTTTAATATTATTCGTTTGGATCGAGAAACCCCCTATGGAGGAGTACTTTTGGGAATCAAAAAGTGCTATTCCTTTTATCGAATTAACCTCCTCTCGATACCAGGTATTGAAGTTGTCGCATGTCATGTTACAATCAATGGTTAGGACCTTTGTATTGCTTCCATCTACATTCCCCCTAGAGCCTCGGTTGGGCATCAGCGGCTCAGTGATATCATAGAACTCCTTCCCGCACCAACGTTGGTTTTAGGAGACTTTAACTCACACGGTACGGGATGGGGTTGTCTTCATGACGATAACAGATCAGCTATGATCCATGATATTTGTGACAACTTCAATATGACAATATTGAATACGGGAGAAATGACACGGATTCCTGCACCACCAGCAAGACCAAGTGCGCTGGATTTATCCCTTTGCTCGACATCGCTACGGTTGGATTGCAAGTGGAAGGTAATCCCCGATCCCCACGATAGCGATCATCTACCTATCGAAATTTCAATCGCCAACGGATTAAGACCATCGGAGACAATCAATGTTTCGTATGACCTCACACGAAATATTGATTGGAAATGCTACGCAATCTTGATATCTGAGAAACTAGAAACAACACAAGAACTTCCTCCGGAGGAAGAGTACACGTTTTTGGCTGGCTTGATTCTCGACTCCGCGATTCAAGCTCAGACGAAACGTGTACCCGGCGCGAAAACTAACTCGTGGTGGGACAAAGAGTGCTCATCACTGAACGCGGAAAGATCTTTAGCATTCAAAAAGTTCAGAAAATATGGAACACCTGATAATTATAGAAATTACGCAGCGCTAGATAAGCAAATGAAGAACTTAGTTAAAGCAAAGAAACTTGGTTACTGGCGACGGTTTGTTGACGGATTAACAAAAGAAACATCGATGAGCACTCTTTGGAACACAGCCCGACGAATGCGAAACCAAAACACCACGAACGAAAGCGACGAATATTCCAACCGTTGGATATTCGATTTCGCTAAAAAAGTATGTCCAGACTCTGTTCCGAAACAGAAGATCTCCCGCGTCGCGACATCAAATACAAACGAAACACCGTTTTCGATGGTAGAGCTCTCACTTGCACTCTTGTCATGTAACAATAAAGCCCCGGGATTAGACAGAATAAAATTCAACTTGTTGAAAAATCTGCCAGACCCCGCCAAAAGGCGCTTGTTGAGTTTATTCAATAAGTTCCTTGAGGACAACATTGTTCCACATGACTGGAGACAAGTGAAAGTGATCGCCATTCAAAAACCAGGAAAATCAGCCTACGATCACAATTCGTATCGGCCGATTGCTATGCTTTCCTGTATCCGGAAATTGTTCGAAAAAATGATTCTCTTCCGTCTAGACAATTGGGTCGAAACTAATGGCTTTCTTTCAGATACACAATTTGGTTTCCGCAGGGGTAAAGGAACGAACGATTGTCTTGCGTTGCTCTCAACAGAAATTCAAATGGCATTTGCTCGTAAAGAACAAATGGCATCAGTATTTCTAGACATCAAGGGGGCTTTTGATTCAGTTTCTATAAATATCCTATCTAAGAAGCTGCACCAGCATGGTCTTTCGCCGGTATTGAACACCTTTTTATATAATCTATTGTCCGAGAAACACATGTATTTCGCACATGGTGATTTGTCGACAATACGATTTAGCTACATGGGTCTTCCTCAGGGCTCATGCTTAAGCCCCCTTTTATACAATTTTTACGTAAAAGATATCGATGAATATATCAACACATCTTGCACGCTAAGACAACTTGCCGACGACAGCGTTGTGTCCATTATAGGATCCAAAACTGCCGATCTGCAAGGACCATTACAAGATACACTCCACAACTTGTCCACGTGGGCTCTTCAACTTGGTATCGACTTTTCTACGGAGAAAACTGAGCTGGTTGTATTTTCAAGGAAGCGAGAACCAGCACAACTACAGCTTCAACTAAGGGGAGAAACCATAGCTCAGGTCTTCACATTCAAATATCTCGGGGTCTGGTTCGACTCCAAAGGCACCTGGGGATGTCATATTAGGTATCTGAAACAAAAATGCCAACAGAGAATTAACTTTCTTCGTACAATAACCGGATCATGGTGGGGTGCCCACCCAGGAGACCTGATCAGGCTGTACCAAACAACGATATTGTCCGTAATGGAATATGGATGCTTCTTCTTCCGATCCGCCGCGAACACCCATTTCATTAAACTGGAAAGAATTCAGTATCGTTGTTTGCGTATTGCCTTAGGTTACATGCAGTCGACTCATACGATGAGTCTCGAAGTGCTTGCGGGCGTCTTACCGTTGAAAAATCGATTCTGGGATCTCTCATATCGATTGCTAATCCGATGCGATATCTTAAATCCGATGGTGATTGAAAACTTCGAAAGGCTTGTCGAGCTCAATTCTCAGACCCGTTTTATGTCCTAGTATTTTGATTACATGGCTCAGAATATTAATCCTTCTTCGTTTGTTTCCAACCGTGCTCATTTGTTGGATACTTTGTAACCATCGGTTACAATTGGTTTATTTTGGGCTTTGCCTCAAAACGTTATCAACGATGTTAGCTCAGATCCTGTCCCCCCTCTTTTACAATCCCTGACTCCGATTATGGTCATTACGTCTATCAGAGTGAGTGATAGCCTTCCAAGTCCATGATCCGCTCTGAGACGGATGGGTCACTCACGATTAAGGGCATGGTCGATGTACTTGCTAGGTGTCACGCTGCTACGGTGTGAACATGTCGCGCAACATACCATCCATAGCTGTTGCAGCTAGGGGAAGGGCTACCAAACTTGATTAGTCAAACGTCAATTCGGTTGGTATCGATGAAGCTTCTGGGTTTTGTCGGTGTCAACCTTGATAAACTTTGCTTAAGCTGGAAGAGTTCTTTCTATTTCCGACTACCGAAGAAATCAGTAGTGCGCGCCGTTATCTCTAGATTTTTGTAAAGTTGGTTAAATTAGAAATAAGAAAAATGTGCTAATAGTGTTCTATTTTGTAGATGCCGGAGTCTAAGAAAATTGTGAAAATCAAACAAATTAAAAATTGTGTAAAAATAAAACGGTGTTAGTACGGTTAGTTAAAAATGTTAATGTCAGAGTATTAAAATAACGTTTATTTATAACAGTGTGATTATTGAAAGTACAGCACGACAGGAAAACACATTAAAATTGAAAGCAATTATTAAAAAAGGTAAAATTATTAAATATAATGAATCAAATGTTGGGTTATGGTAGACAGCGAAAAACACGTGGCCAGAATGCTAATATCTACTGGGCAGGTCCCCAGTGGACCTTTTTGTTTCGGGCTTCAGACTTCGTCTGAAGCATTATTCCACAGATCGAAGGGAATTGTTCCAACAGTATCGAGTAGCCACCGTTTGACACCAGTGTGACTACGCCAACGTATAATCGTTCGGTTCGGCTGCAGCAGATGGGCGTTTATTATACGGAGCCGACAGTTCCGTTCGCCATTTTGAAACACTTTAACCACCCTGGCAACCGAATTAGTGGCGGAGCATCTTCGCCATCCCGTATTCAACATCGATCGATCGGAGAGCAGTCCCAGAAAGGAGCTGGACTGCTACGTATCGCTCAGGAGTATCCGGATACAGAAACCCCAACGAAAAGCGCAAGTAATAGATATAAGGTATGGTGACGTCACTTTACATAAGTTATGCTAGTTGTTAGGCCTAGAATAAATAGTAAATGTTTGTTAAAATGAAAAGTTGTAGATGATAGACACTGTCAGCACATTCATCCTTTCTTTCGGTTATTGATTCGGTTTACGGACTCGAAAGGAGTCGCCAGCCCTCGTCTTCGGTAGTACATTTGGAAGGATTTTCCTAGGTTTGTTTCTCAGAGGAGAAAAACTGAAATATGTTGACCTTTGGTATGTTCCACCTTGGTTTTCAGCAGGGATGGATGGTTCGTTTCCAATAGTTCCCGAACACAGTGAGTTCCGTGGTGAGTATCGGCTAAGCTCTGGACGGGTGTCTATGATAGCCAGCCTACAACATACCGTTCCACCCACTGAGCAAACTAGGGGGTAACAAATTGGCGCCCAACTTCAAATACCCACTTTTCAAAAATAGAATTCCGCTTGTTTTTCCACCCCGCACGGGGAGATACAAATCAGTAAGCTGATTTAGTTTGGTCTCGTTCTCCAAACGATAAATTTTTCTGTAGAATAGAACTGAGCAGTTTTTGTTCGAAATGGATGTTGAATTTGACTTACAGTACAAAAGTCTGTTGGTACATCATTTGGAAAAGGAAGAAATTGAATATGAACTCGCGATTCGAGGAATAAAGTTTACAGAGGCGGAAAATCGCGCGACGGTTTCAAGACGATTGAAAGAGCAAATTAAAACAGAAAAAAATCAGGGCGTGAGAGATTTAGATTTCAAACGATTAGGGATAAGTGTAGACGAGGAAATTTTCAAAGTAGATGCAAAGATAAAAGAAATCAAGGATTTCCTCGAAAACTTAAAAAGTTATAAGGGTTCTAAGGAAAGTTTGAAAACGCGAATAGTACATTATTTTCAACGCGTGAAACGCATTTTCGATAACACAGAAGAAGATGAGGATCTTAGTGATATAGACGCGATATGCTCGAGCATTCGTAGTACATACAATCAATATTTCTCATTGTTCACTCCATTTGGACAACAAGAAATCGTTCAACAAATTAATCGATCCCTATCAAAATTATCAATTGAAAATCCAAATCAGAATACCACGACTGACTCGACGGGTGCGTCAAGTAATGAAGAAGAGAACGCGTGCGGTCGACCCTTGAAAAGGAATTTACAATCGGTAGACAAAAACGCAGAAAACCCCAGTCCATTGCAAAATAGTTTAATACCTTTCTACATGCAAGCAGGTGCATACCCTTGGATGTTCGGTCCGTCACATATGCAGATGTGGGCCCAGAACATGGTGCAGTTTAGCAAAAGCGAAATCGCAAACAGTAAACTGGTGAATCCTGATAGTAATCCACAAAATGACAGTAGTAAGAAAAAAGATAGGCTTATGGCGGGCAAAACTAAGAAAAAATCGGAAAAGCCGAATTCGAGTTCAGATACCGCATCTGAAACAGAATCAGGTTGGTCAACGGATAGATCACGTCGAGAAGTAAGCGAAAAAAGAAATTATCGCCGGTTCGGTAAACGGAGACCAGTTTGCGACTGGAAATTAAAATACGATGGCTCCGATAATGGCCAATCGTTAATGAAATTTATAAAAGAAGTTGAATTTTTCGCAAAGTCAGAAAACATGTCTAACAAAGAATTGTTTAAGTCAGCTATTCATTTGTTCAGCGGACCAGCAAAAACATGGTTCATGACAGGTTTTGAAAATGACGATTTTACATCCTGGAATGAGCTAAAAGAAGAGTTGAAGAGAGAATTTTTAAGTCCCGACCACGATCATACGAGTGAAATACGCGCGATATCGAGAAAACAGGGTCCCCGTGAAAAGTTCCAAGACTTTTTCATGGAAATGCAAAAGATCTTTAATTCCCTCACAAAACCCATGACCGAGCGAAAGAAATTTGAAATTGTCTTTAGAAATATGCGCGCGGATTACAAGGGACATGCGGTGTCGTCCGAAATCGATAATTTAGCAGACTTGAAAAAATTTGGTCGACGGTTGGACGCTACGTACTGGTACAAATATCAACCAGCGACGAGCGATCATTCACGAGCGAAATCCGCGCAAATAAATGAGCTCAATACCGGAGCTAAACCGAAAATGAAACCGAAGTCGGAGAATGAACAGTATAGATCGCGAAACTTTTATAACTCCAACACGCGCGGTACCTCGTCCGATGCGGAAAATAAAAACCAGAATAGAAACGTAGGGCAGGATGAAGCGCAGGATTCCCAGAGAGGTTTTAAAATATTACTGGATAATTACCAGCAGCCTAAGGATGGCATATGCTATAATTGTCGTCTAAAAGGGCATCATGCTCGTGAGTGTGATCGTCCTAGACACAAGTATTGTCAAAAATGTGGGTTCCACAACGTAGATACGAAATCGTGTCCGTTTTGTGAAAAAAACGCGACGAAGACTGTCCCCGAGGGCCGACAAGTCGAGCGTTCGTAAAGCCCCTCTTGAATCAATCAAAGTTAGATGCTTTTCAAGCCTTTGGTTTTGAAAAAGTACATCCCACTGATTATGTCCATTCATCTAAATACGAGATCAATGAAAATATTATACATCTCGAAAATGATAATAGACCATTCGTAGAAATTACAATTTTTGAAAATCCGCTTATAGGCTTACTAGATAGCGGAGCCCATCTAAGTGTACTTGGAATGGGCGCTCTCAAACTGATTGACAAGTACAAATTACAAATATTTCCTTCGGAGGTTTGTCTTAAAACCGCAAATGGGGAAGAATTAAATGTGTCAGGAACAATTTATCTCCCGGTTACATTCAATGGATGTACAAAAGTTATAGAAACTCTCTTAGTACCATCCCTTAAAAGACGACTTTTGTTGGGGATGAATTTTTGGAAAGCCTTCCAAATTCGCCCCACGATTCAACAGGTTTCGATAGAAAATTTAGAAATTAACTCTGAAGATGAGAATACACAAATCGCTAGTTCCGCTGGCGACGACGAAACGAAACTTAATGAAGCAGAAATTGCCCAACTAGAAAAAATAAAAAAGCATTTTAAGGTAGCAGAAGATGATATTCTAGATACTACTAACTTGATAAATCATAGAATTGAGTTAACTGAGGAAGCAAAGAAGCTTTCCCCCGCTCGAATTAATCCGTTTCCGACATCACCTAAAAGACAGGAACAAATTAATACCGAATTAGACAAAATGCTTAGAGCTAAGATAATTGAGCGATCGTACAGCGATTGGGCCTTACGTCTTGTCCCCGTGGATAAACCAGATGGTACGATCCGCTTATGCTTGGACGCAAGAAAATTAAATGACCGAACAGTTAGAGATTGTTATCCCCTTCCACATGCAGATAGAATTTTAAGTCGATTAGGAACAGCACGATATATATCAACGATTGATTTATCAAAAGCCTTTCTGCAGGTGCCCTTACACCCACGTTCACGAAAATTCACCGCCTTCTCTGTTCTGGGACGTGGTTTGTTCCAATTCACTCGCATGCCCTTCGGCTTAGTCAATAGTCCCGCTACCTTATCGAGGCTCATGGATCGAGTTCTGGGCGCGGGGGAACTGGAACCTAACGTGTTTGTATATCTGGACGATATAATCGTCATAAGCAACACGTTTGAGGAGCACTTGTCTTTATTAACAGAAGTGGCTAATCGACTAAAATTAGCTAACTTGTCAATAAACATACAAAAGTCACGGTTCTGCGTAGCCGAGGTACCGTATCTAGGATACATTCTGGGTCAAGGAGGTCTTAGACCGAACCCCGACCGTGTTTCAGCAATTGTAAATTATGAACGACCTACATCTCTTCGAGCTCTTAGACGGTTTCTCGGAATGTGTAACTACTACAGGCGATTTCTCAGCAATTACAGTGAGGTTACCCACCCGTTGACGGACCTCTTAAGAAATAAACCTAAGACAATTCATTGGAACGATCAGGCTGAAACAGCCTTCCTCCAAATTAAAAGCCAGTTAATCAGTGCACCGATTCTAACGAATCCTGATTTCTCACTGCCATTTGCTATTCATTGCGATGCAAGCGATGCGGCAATAGCAGGAATTCTCACCCAAACTTACGAGGGAGTTGAAAAACCAATCGCTTATTTTTCGCAAAAATTAACTACCACCCAGCAACGATATTTTGCAACAGAGAAGGAAGGGCTGGCAGTTATCAAGGCGATAGAGAAGTTTAGGTGCTATGTAGAAGGCACCAGATTTACTGTTTATACTGACGCCTCTGCATTAACTTATATAATGCGAAGTAGTTGGAAGACTTCTTCGCGTTTATGTAGATGGAGTATGGACCTGCAGCGGCATGATATGGTCATACTTCATAGAAAAGGGGTCGAAAATGTGATGGCCGATGCCCTATCGAGATCCCTTGAAGAATTAAATGCTTCAGATGGCTGGTACGCAGAAATGATTAGGAAGATTTCCAAAACTCCAGAAAAGTACAAAGATTTTAAAATAGAAAATGAAACATTAAAAAAATTTATATCGGTTTCAGACGATCTTCTGGATTACCGATTTTCTTGGAAAATTTGTGTTCCTGAAAATTCAAGAGAAAAAGTTCTATTGGAAGAACATGACAATAGTTTACATTTAGGTAGCGAGAAAACGTTAGCGAAAATTAGAAAAAAATATTTCTGGCCTAGAATGGCTGAGGATGTACGAGACTACATTCGTAAATGTGCCCAATGTAGACAGAACAAACCTTCTAATCGGTCACAGCTGCCCGAGCCAGGAAAACAACGTTTAACCACGAAACCGTTTCAAATTGTCGCGCTTGATTTCATCCAATCCCTTCCTCGTAGTAAATTAGGTAACAGCCACCTTCTAGTAATTATGGATCTCTTTTCTAAGTGGTGTTTATTAGTTCCCATGAAACGAATATCTGCTCCACAGGTGACGAAAATATTAGAAGAAGCTTGGTTTCGACGGTACTCAGTCCCGGAATATTTACTCACGGATAACGCTAGTTCATTTCTGTCTAAAGAATTTAAATCTCTGCTGAGCAAATATGGCATTCAGCACTGGGCCAGTTCACGCTACCATAGCCAAGCAAATCCGGTCGAACGACTCAATCGAACGATCCACACATGTATTAGATCCTACGTAAAGGGCGATCAGAGACTGTGGGACACACGGGTGTCTGAAATAGAATTTTGTTTAAATAATACTCCCCACTCTTCTACAGGATTTTCTCCGTACCGCATTCTATTTGGACATGAAATAGTAGGGAAAGGAGATGAGCATAGGATGGATAGGGACGAGGAACAGATTACGGAGGGAGAGAGGTTGAAAAGGAAGAAGGAAATAGATCAGCATATTTATTCGCTAGTAATAAAGAACCTTAAAAGGGCACACGAAAAAAACATCAGGCATTACAATCTACGTTCGAAACATCCTGCACCAGTGTATACAGTTGGTCAGCGGGTTTACAAACGTAACTTTCGTCAGTCCTCGGCTGTTGCAGCGTACAATGCCAAATTCGATGCGTTGTATGAACCATGTACCATTGTAGCCAGGATCGGTACCAGCTCGTACGAGTTGGCCGACGAAAATGGAAAACCACTTGGGGTATTTTCCGCCACGGATCTAAAACCATAATCCTAAAACAGAAACAAAACAAGTCTTCAAAACGGGGGTTTTATATTATTTGCTTTTGATGAATCCGGACATCAGCGCATATGCACCTACTTTCTGTGTGGAAGCAGGGCTATTTTCAGTAATGTCAATCACTTATCTCGATCGATTAGTTTACTCACCTTTGATTCAATAGAAAAAAAAACAATTATCCCTTTCGATGTAATTTTTCCTCTCTGTGAGACACAACAAACCGCCCTGTGAAGAAACAACCGGAAAATGCAATAATAACTCTCACGGAACATTAGCGCGCGTGGAAACTTTACCTCGATAAAGTTTGATTGTCTGAGCAGAAATAACTACCTCAATGAAATCGTTAAAAAGCAAGATAACTAAATTATTACCACGTTGTACCGTCAAATGTAAACAATCCGATTGATGAAAAATTGACAGTTCTCAACACGTCAGTGTGTTGGTGTGGTGAGTTCTCTCTTCACTTCCCTGAGGGAAATGAGTGAGATGAACGACTTTTAATAAGGGTACAACCGAACCCCGATCTAAAAGGTTTTTACATCATACAAAATCCTTTATTAGAGAGACTACATTCCCGATTTATAATTTCGCTATAGTATAGTTCTCTTTGTTTGTTAGGGAGAGGAGCGATAGGGTATTGTAACCATCGGTTACAATTGGTTTATTTTGGGCTTTGCCTCAAAACGTTATCAACGATGTTAGCTCAGATCCTGTCCCCCCTCTTTTACAATCCCTGACTCCGATTATGGTCATTACGTCTATCAGAGTGAGTGATAGCCTTCCAAGTCCATGATCCGCTCTGAGACGGATGGGTCACTCACGATTAAGGGCATGGTCGATGTACTTGCTAGGTGTCACGCTGCTACGGTGTGAACATGTCGCGCAACATACCATCCATAGCTGTTGCAGCTAGGGGAAGGGCTACCAAACTTGATTAGTCAAACGTCAATTCGGTTGGTATCGATGAAGCTTCTGGGTTTTGTCGGTGTCAACCTTGATAAACTTTGCTTAAGCTGGAAGAGTTCTTTCTATTTCCGACTACCGAAGAAATCAGTAGTGCGCGCCGTTATCTCTAGATTTTTGTAAAGTTGGTTAAATTAGAAATAAGAAAAATGTGCTAATAGTGTTCTATTTTGTAGATGCCGGAGTCTAAGAAAATTGTGAAAATCAAACAAATTAAAAATTGTGTAAAAATAAAACGGTGTTAGTACGGTTAGTTAAAAATGTTAATGTCAGAGTATTAAAATAACGTTTATTTATAACAGTGTGATTATTGAAAGTACAGCACGACAGGAAAACACATTAAAATTGAAAGCAATTATTAAAAAAGGTAAAATTATTAAATATAATGAATCAAATGTTGGGTTATGGTAGACAGCGAAAAACACGTGGCCAGAATGCTAATATCTACTGGGCAGGTCCCCAGTGGACCTTTTTGTTTCGGGCTTCAGACTTCGTCTGAAGCATTATTCCACAGATCGAAGGGAATTGTTCCAACAGTATCGAGTAGCCACCGTTTGACACCAGTGTGACTACGCCAACGTATAATCGTTCGGTTCGGCTGCAGCAGATGGGCGTTTATTATACGGAGCCGACAGTTCCGTTCGCCATTTTGAAACACTTTAACCACCCTGGCAACCGAATTAGTGGCGGAGCATCTTCGCCATCCCGTATTCAACATCGATCGATCGGAGAGCAGTCCCAGAAAGGAGCTGGACTGCTACGTATCGCTCAGGAGTATCCGGATACAGAAACCCCAACGAAAAGCGCAAGTAATAGATATAAGGTATGGTGACGTCACTTTACATAAGTTATGCTAGTTGTTAGGCCTAGAATAAATAGTAAATGTTTGTTAAAATGAAAAGTTGTAGATGATAGACACTGTCAGCACATTCATCCTTTCTTTCGGTTATTGATTCGGTTTACGGACTCGAAAGGAGTCGCCAGCCCTCGTCTTCGGTAGTACATTTGGAAGGATTTTCCTAGGTTTGTTTCTCAGAGGAGAAAAACTGAAATATGTTGACCTTTGGTATGTTCCACCTTGGTTTTCAGCAGGGATGGATGGTTCGTTTCCAATAGTTCCCGAACACAGTGAGTTCCGTGGTGAGTATCGGCTAAGCTCTGGACGGGTGTCTATGATAGCCAGCCTACAACATACCGTTCCACCCACTGAGCAAACTAGGGGGTAACAACTTCTGATTCTACTGTGTTTTTCGACACATCCATGAGAGAAGAGATTCGTGGAATTCCGGATCACGTGCGCCCTCAAGTGGCCCCAAATATTTTTTTATAATAAATTTAGAACAGTCAACTGTGAAAAGATATTTTACACTGACGGATCAAACATCAACGAGTCCACAGGCTTCGGCATCTTCAATCAGAACATCACCGCTTCGTACAAACTCAGTGATCCGGCTTCAGTTTACGTCGCAGAATTAGCTGCTATTCAGTACACCCTCGAGATCATTGAAACGTTGCCCAAAGACCATTACTTCATTGTCACGGACAGTCTAAGCTCAATAGAAGCTCTCCGGGCAATGAAGCCAGGAAAGTATCCCCCATATTTCCTGGGGAAAATACGGGAACACTTGCGAACTTTATCGTTAGTCTGGGTCCCTTCACATTGTTCTATTCCGGGAAATGAAAAGGCAGACTCATTGGCTAAAGTGGGCGCATTAGAAGGTGATATTTATGAAAGAGCAATCTGCTTCAATGAATTTTTCAGTATTTCTCGTCGAAGAGCACTTGAAAGTTGGCAAACTTCATGGAGTAATGACGAACTGGGACGATGGCTACATTCCATTATCCCTAGGGTATCGACGAAACCTTGGTTCAGGAGGATGAACGTGAGTCGCGATTTCATTCGTATTATGTCTCGGCTCATGTCTAATCACTACACATTCAACGCACATCTTCGGCGTATTGGGGTCATGGAGAGCGGTCTCTGCACCTGTGGCAACGGTTATCAAGACATCGAGCATGTCGTATGGTCATGTGTGGGGTATTGTGACGCCAGGTCTGTTTTAAAGGACTCCCTCAGGGCCCGAGGTAGACCACCTGATGTTCCGGTTCGAGATGTGTCGGCGAGTCGGGATATATCATATATGTTACTCATATATAAATTCCTTAAACACATTAATATACAAGTGTAATCTGCGTTAGTTACCCCTGTTCCTCGACTGATGCTAAGAAGAAACTCCACCCACAGGTTCGACACTAACATCCGCCCGAATCTCCCCATCCCTCGTCTGTCCACCATCTTCATTGGAACTAACAAGATCTTTCTGCTGTCACTAAATTTTCTGCTTCCCCCTCCCACGTTTTTTCACCATCTCGATGTCAACTAATTAGATCTTTGTCGTTCTTAGTCATTTTGTTCCGATATCCTCTTTTTACTCTGTTCTCCGTAATATTTACTTCTCTGTATATATATTTTTTTCATTTTCCTCCGTAACATCATCATCATTGCCCACGGACGGCCGCTGTAGTCTATGAGATGAATATGGGCCACCCGCCTGGTATTCGTAGCCTGGGGGTGTTCCCCGCGAACCCACACGGACAGAAAAAAGCGGCTAATACCAAGATACTTACCAACGTGTTACATTCAGTACGCCGGCCGGTGCCGATTGCCAGCTGAAGGCGGGATCTGCCAAAGTCATTACATTATCTTAATATACTATCCTAGTTTTAAGTTATTTGTTAATTAAAATTAGAAAAAGCCCTTGGCATCTTAGAGCTTAAGCAGTGTGCCTTAATAAATTATATAATTGAAAAAAAAAGAGTTTTGGCATCCCAATTTTTACATATTGTAGAGTCACTTATTTGCAAAATCTACTGGAAATATCAAAATTATGAAATGATTAGAAACGATCCTACAACCACATGGAATACACTGCTCAAAACTAGCACGATTACGTATCTTATCGAAACGAAAACTTGTATCTAATTTTGAAAAGAAATGAGCATCGCGAGAAATCAGAAACAGAAACGAACAAAAAGTTTAAACAAATTTATGGGGCTGTTGATCTTGTAGATTACACCGTGAGATAGGAGACGAACGCAAGCGCACATCGGGTAAATGTTTGGCTAAATCCATTATTATCACTCAAGAGAACAGAATGATTACCCGACAATAGACTGAAGTCAGCACGAGTGCCTCGAAAGGCGTCTCAATGGGGTGGCAGAGGATCGGGAATCGACAATTCAACCTTATCCCGTGTGGTAAAATCGTTCAAGGAGACCCAGACGACACTGCGGCGAGTTGGCAGCGGAACAGAAGAAAATGAATGCATTCCTGTGAACGCAAGGAAGATGATGAATTACTTCAAAAAATAGTTCATTTTGTCCATTTGGTTCATTCAACAGGCAAATAACGAAGGGGTCTGCGGGTCCTAGGTGCGGTCATTTACCCTAGGAGAGAACGTTGAAGGAACCAACTTCACAAATCATAGCTAATATGAGTTTATTTATTCTTTGATAGTTTCAAAAATATTCGTCCTGAAATAAATTTTCGGTGGTTGTGTTTGCCCATTGATTTTTTTGAGTACAGTCTCTTTATGCATTTAGAGCTTTTGAAAGACTTGGTGGTTACTTGGTCAAATATACTTGAACGGTATTAAATTTTTTGTCAGGAGGTGTCCAAAAACAACGTTTGCCTTGTGATTCTGGAACTGGAAGTTGGATTCAAAAATTATTAACGGAATCGTTCATTTGTATTTAAATTGCATGAAATCGGTTCAGGTTCTTCTAGCAATTCAGTAGACATTACTTGGCAGAAAACTTTTTTGGAAACTGTTTGAAGCTTCTTGGTGAAATACAGGCTTTGAAGCACATCATCATATCCGAATTGTATTTCCAAACAAGTTTTTTGATGATTCAACTATTAAATTAGCAACCAGCATATTTCGAAACAATTTTTTCGCGTGTAATGATGCCACGTGTCGCATCTTGAGGTGAAATAGAGACAACGCAAAAAATGTAATTTTTAGGCAAATAAAGTTTCATCACCCACTTTAACCTGTTTAACGTGCTTCCGTGAATGTTTACGCTATATAAACTTAAATCTATAAATATTTCAAATCTACACATTATGGAAACTGAGATGAAAGATAAACTTGCAGCTCCTACGTTAATTGGACCAGGCCACAGATATCAAAACGATTTAGAGAGATTAGTCATTGTTAAAAAGATACACATCACAAAATACTCGTGTAGCAGATTGAATGTAATACCACTAGCTGAGAGTATCCTCTTTTAACGTATGTTTGTTAACAGTGTAGATCTAGAAGACTGTAGCTTCATCTCGGTTATCTCGTCAAAAACACGAACAGTAGCAACTTGCATAACAAGAAAGATTTACTGCTATGTCCGGACCGGTGCGGATATTTCCCGTTCCTTTTATCGCTGTTGTTTGTTTAAATCATCAGTGCTCGATGGGTTACGAGCTCTATGTGGAGTCCATTTTTCTGAAGCTAATCGAATGAACGAAACTTATATATATAAATTAAATCTCGTTTTTCCATTCTGGTAAAATTCAATTGCGATCAAAACTATGAAAACTGAATATTTTAACTGGAGTCATTCGGGTTCGCGTGCTTAGTTAACCTAAGCAACCAGCGGAGAGAAAAATAGTAGATATGGCAACAAGATGAACATAATAAAAAATCTGGCATCTGCATTTGTATTAGGGTGCGAGTGACTTTCTGAATGTTTAAGTTTGAGTATCACACTTGTAGCAAAATATGAAGTGTATCCATTAGTTGCGCTCAAATTCAGTGAGAACACAGCATAAATCGTTTGTTGATTCGTTCACGTTTCTTTCATATATCATATACTCACTATTTGGTTTCAATACTCCCCGCTGCTGGTGAACAACGAGCAACAAAGCAAGTGTAAACATGCAGATTGGATCCGCTTTTGACAGTTTAATTGGAATCACAATAATATCTCCTCTGATATCTGGTTAAAGGAACGTTACGTGTTCTGAATTTTATACAAACGTCATCCATAACCTTAATGTTTTCAGTTGATGTCAGAGATGTTGTTTTTGTCTTTCTCACATAGAAAGGCTATGCAATCCCTGTGAAAACCGACTTTGGAACCGAGGCCCGGAGGGTCGAATGTCATATACTATTCGACTCAGTTCGACGAACTGAGCAAATGTCTGTGTGTATGTGTGTATGTGACGAATAATGTCACTCGATTTTCTCAGAGATGGCTGAACCGATTTTCACAGACTTATATTCAATAGAAAGGCCTTACGGTCCCATAGATTGCTATTGAGTTTTATCTTTATCCGGCTTCCACTTCTGGAACTACAAGGCAATATGTGCAAATCTATGAAAAATGCGCACTCAATTCTCTCGGAAATTTCTCAACCGATTTTTACCAACTAAGATGCAAATAAAATGTTTTAGAATTCCTTAAAAAGTCCCCGAAAAGTTAATCCAGATACGACTTCCGGTTTCGGTATTACAGAGCGATTAGGGAAAATTTTCAATTTCATGAGTATTTCTTCACTAGTGATGGCGAAACGAGGTGCACAGTTTCATAAAACATACTACTAAATCTATCTAGTAAGCAGATTTGTTAGTTAGTGGATATATGAATCTACTTTGGGACTACTAGTCCTCGGTTTCCGCTTCCGGAAGCATCGATAATAGTGAAGTAAAGCTTTAAAGCCGGAACTCACTTCGATTTCTCAGTTTCTTAAAAGTTACTGTGCAATTTCATCCAGATCCGACTTTCGGTTCCGAAATTATAGGGCAATGAGTATCAAAACTTTCAAACTGTCACACAAAATGATGCAAAATCGGTACGCATCGTGCTGGTTAGGAAGAAGAAAACGCCACCGCCTAGCACCCAGCTTGCTTGGTTCAATTTTGTATAACGTGCAGGGTTGCCACAGTTAAATCTATGTTAACTTGACATAGCTGTTTACAAATCGAAAAGGTGATGATAGTTTATACCAGAGAAAGTTTTTGATTTTATTCAAGTTTCAAAACAAGAAACTTGACGGAATCTTCTAGTGATGTTTCCGAAAATATAGGTAATATGAGAAAGGCATCATTACACCACTAGGCGGATTAAAAAAAGTACGGGTGTGTAATGTCAGGGACATAACTGGATGTCGTGAATACGAATAAAACTGACACGATTTCATTACACTTTCGAATTCGAATTGATACTTGATTGTGTGAATTGCGAAACTTTCCTCCTTTTCACTACTAAAATTTCAAACGATTTTTGACGTCGATTATCTCATTTCGGATTTGCATATTTCATTGAAAGAAAATATCATGATGCTGTACAGGATTCATTTCTGCCTTTAAGAAGGACCAAATTGTGGAATTCTCTACGATATTTCGCACAGTTCGGAACATTTTTCTCGAACGATTTTCGCACAGCTAAAAGTGCACGAAGCAAATCAAATTATTTTGGATTTTCACTAAACTGATGATTTCTACCTTCGGTTTGCAAAGAAGTATTCTTAATAGTTTTTTAGATAACATTTAGTGCCATTGGAACGGCAGATTTTATATTATGTTGTCCACTTTTCGTTTCTTGTTTTCTTTCTCTTCAATGCGAAGCACCAGCAGTTGATGCAATCGTTCTTGCTTGAATTGAAACTAGCTTTGCGTACAAACCGACACATCTGGTTTAATGCGTCTTCTCGCCTTGACGACCGGAAGGCAAATAAGAACTACGGCCTGAGCGTTTGAAGTTTTTAACCACGCAGAAGGTGCGCTCTCCGATGCCGCTGTTTGGATGCGTCTTCTCGCCCCGACGTCTGCTTTCATCCAACGCACAAGAAGAAATGATCGATTTTCGACTTTTTTTTTTTTTTTTTGACTAAATTGTATGTTTATTTACTATGAATTTGCGTTTTACATCAATGGTTTACATTACAAGTGTTTCGGTTCATAGTCCTTTCATCTTTGTTTCCCTATCTTAAGTTTTTAATGTTGTTATTGAGTTTATCTTGGATTAATTTACATTTCAAAATTTTAATTTTGTTTGTTTGAATTATTAAAATACTCCTACCTACTTAATCTATCTTAAACTAAAACATTCAAATTTTGAATTATTGCTATTTCTGAGGCAGAGCACCTCTCTCCAAATTTTATATTTTGTTGTTCGAATCGTTGTTCTAGGGTATCAAGGAAAGCTAGCTCATGCACTTCACTGGTTCTCGTCCAAGGGGGCAGATTCAGGATCATTTTAAGGATTTTGTTTTGAACTCTCTGGAGCCGCAGTCTGTGTGTCCGTGCACAACCCCGCCAAACGGGGACTGCATATTCGATTGCGGGGTAGATGCTTTGTTTGTAGACAGCCATCTGATTCTTCAGGCACAGTTTAGATGTTCTACATATCAACGGGTACAGAGACCTGACGAGTATGTTACATTTGGTGATTATTTTTTCAACATGTGACCTGAAGATCAGATGTCTGTCATACGTTAGTCCTAGATAGACCACCTCGTCGGACCACCGCACGTCAGCGCCACCGAACCGAATTCTGCATTCGTCAGACGGAACAAGTCTAGTCGATCTCGAATGCGGAAACAGGATGGCCTGAGTTTTCGCCGCATTGATTACAATTTTCCAGTTGGTGAAATATTCATTTAGAGCATCCAGACCCCTCTGCAGTTTGTTCTTCAGAATACTGACGACTCGTCCATCATAAAGGATGGCCGTATCGTCAGCAAACTGTGACAAGACACCACCCCCCGGAAGAGGTGGGATGTCTGATGTGAAAATGTTATACAGGATGGGACCCAGGATACTTCCTTGGGGCACACCTGCAGGGATGGAAAATTTGTTCGATTGAACATTTTGCAGAGAAACCTGAAATGCTCTATTTGAGAGATAACTTTTGATGATCTTAATCAGATACATCGGAAAATTGTATCGATGAAGCTTGAACAACAGGCCATCGTGCCACACATTGTCGAACGCTTTTTCGATGTCCAAAATCGCCATTGCTGTCGACTTGGACACCGACTTATTCCGTCGAATGATGTTGGTAACTCTCGTGAGTTGATGAATGGTAGATCTTCCTTTCCGGAACCCAAACTGTTCCTCCAGGAAAACACCATGTTGATCGGCGAATGCAAGGATTCGGCTTTGAATTGATTTCTCAAACAGCTTAGACAGGGCAGAGAGTAAGCTGATGGGTCGATAGCTCTTGGAAAAAGAAGGATCTTTTCCCGGTTTCAGTACTGGGATAACTTTAGCTAACTTCCACATTGAAGGGAAGTAGCCAAGCTCCCAGCACCGGTTGAATATTTTAGCTATAAAAGCAAATGAGCGAGTGCTCAGATGCTTCAGCTCGATGTTAAAAGTATTGTCGAAACCGGGGGCCTTCATGTTTTTTGATTTTTTCATAAAAGCTATCAGCTCATCGGCAGTAACTCTCATATCCTCAGGTACTAAACTGTCCGATCCATCAATTTCGGCTACGCTGTCGGCTACGGCCCGTTGATGTGGACTAACTATGTCAAGTCCCAAATTGTGGGAACACACAAACTGCCGCCCCAGTTCATTCACTTTCTCTAAGGGTGTTATAAGTATCCCTTCATCTGCGCCCTCAGGCGAAACCAGTGGAGGGATAGGTCGTTTTTTATTCTTAAGCACCTTCGTCATTGACCAGAAGGGCTTAGAATGAGGCGGAATTTGCCTCAGCTTTTTCTGGAATACTTTATTCCGCAAGTCAGTCAATCTTTCCTTGATAACCCTAGTCAGATTTTTGTAAGATGTTTTCTTGGCACGATCGCCAGTTCGTTGAAATTGTCTCCGGAAGATGTTCCGGAGACGGATGATGTATTTGGTGGTATTATCTATTTGGAGAGAGGTACTCACCTGATGATGTTCTGCCGGAACCGTCCTATCCCGAGCGACCACGATAGCTTGATGGATGTTTGAAAGTACTGCGTCGATTTCCACCGGGGTACCAAGTGGAAGATCGACGTCGATGAGTTGGTCGGTGATTTGTTGATATCGTGGCCAGTCGACACGATGGTAGTTCCGGCGATGTTGTATCGGCACTGTCGATGCTGGAGAGTCCAGAGTCAGTACCACCGGATAGTGGTCGGATGAGAGGTCATTGATGGTGACCGGAGGGCTGTCGATGACGATGTTACTGAGGAATATGTCCAAAACGGAATGTACTCCCGATTTGGACAATCTCGTTGGGCAGTCCGGGGCAAGGATGTTGTACTGCCCCGCTTCTTGATGGTCAGCGAGGACGAGCCCGTTCCGGTTCCGCCTTCCATTTCCCCATCTTTCGTGCCTAGCGTTGAAATCTCCGCCGATGATAAATTTGCCATTCCGTCGGGTGACCAATGACAAGTCGTTTTTCAGCATTGCAGCCGTACCATTCCGTGTGCTGGATTGCTTCGAACAGTAGGCTGCAATGATGACAATGGGTCCTCTCGTTGTTTCCATTTCGATCCCGATGGTTTCCAGCAAGCGAAGTTTGAAGGCAGGCAGTAGCTTGTACCGAATGCCTCTTTTGATGAGTATGGCCACACCACCTCCCCCAGAAGAGGTGCGATCCATACGTACGATGACATGATCCGGAAGACTAAAGCTGATGTTTGGCTTCAGGTGTGTTTCGGTGACTACTGCAACATCGATGTTTTCGGTATTGAGGAATTCGGCGAATTCCAGTTTCTTGGGACCCAAAGATTGGGCGTTCCAATTAAGGAGCCTTATTGACGAGCTGCCCGTGACGGTAATAAAAAAGCATCATTACAGATACTTGTTCCTGCGCAGTACGACAGGCACGAGTTTGCTTGTCCAATTCCGTAAATAGGAAGGCGAGCTGTTCCATTGAGTAGAGCTGATTACCAGTGGGGGGCTGGTTTACTGCATCAGCATAACTACGGAATCCTGGAGGAACCTGTTGCTGTCCACCAAGGGGAGGCGGTGGAGGAGTGGAAAGAGGTGGTATCGGGTTCAACGGTGGGAAGAACATATCCAGTACTTTCGGTGGCATCTGTTTCTGCTTCTGCTTTGGTTGCTTTTTCTCCATCGCTGCTTTTCTCACTTTGATAAATTCAGCTCGCTGTGGACACGCTTTGTTGGTCGCGTGATGTTCGCCTCCGCAGTTGGCACATTTGATGGCCGGTTCTCCCATCGGCTCGCATTCCTCGGTTCGGTGTTTTCCGGCACAGGTAGAGCAACGGCTTTGGATGTGGCAGTTTCGTGCGCCGTGACCATATTTAAGGCAATTGGTGCACTGTGTTACCTCACGGTGGACGGGTTTGTATCGTTCCCACTCTACCATGATGTGGAATAGTGCTTTGGTGTTCTTCAAATCGCTAATCGTTGTAGAACCTCGTTCAAAATGTACCAGGTAGAGCTGATCCCGGTATTTGACATTTTGGTTATGCCGTTTGATTTTATATACTGCCACTGGCTTCAGTTTGTTATCTGCCAGTTCCTTCTGGAGCTCTTCCAACAACATATCCGGTAGACCACGAAGAACTACCTTGAAAGGTTTACTGGAAGCGATGTCGTGGGTGAAATACTCCAGCTTCATCATCTTCAAGTAGTTCTCTACTGAGTTGTAATGCAGTCGAGATGGCACGATGATTTTGTATCCGTTTGCACACATACGGATTGTTGCTTGTAAACCGTGGCTGATCAGACTGTTGAGGTCCGTACGAAGGGTAGCAGGAAATCCCTGTATGTAGAAAGGTGGTAGTTTCTCCTTCTTTTCAATTTCCTGAACATCAAGTCCAGCGAACTTGTTTTTGCCTAACAGGCGTTTGGTTGCAGCCGCTTCGTCTCCGCCGGCATCTGGATCATGCTGACGTTTGCCAGCACCTGAGCTGGATTGCCCTTTACTAGAGCCCGCTTTTCCCATTACTTGGGATACCGACGAACTATCGAACAACGCGTGAAAACTTTCCAATAACACTTTCAAAAATGCGTCTTTACTCGGAGAGAGCTAAACACAGAATCCTGATCGATTTTCGACCACGGTTCCCCTTTTAAAACGTTCAGTTGAAGATATGTACCTGACTACCTCAAAATCGTCGTCCTTGCGCGAAAAAGCCAAGCAAAAGTAAAGAGTTTTCCGCGTTGTTTTCAAAGTTTGAGAAAACTTAATATTTGAGTTGTTTGTGGTTATCTCACACTGTTCAAAATATTATCCTAAATTCCTGATCATATTTTTGATGAAATAGTGAAAGAATTATGTTGCTACCGTTAATACATGTCGAGATATTCACGATTAAGTTCTGCCCATTCTTCCATATGGCTAATTTTGAAAAGGCATCCCATAGTAAAGTAAGTCGTATTCACGACAAAAAGGTTTTTAATGTGGAACACATTTTTGTTTTCTATATAGTGGTGCAAACTAGAAACTCAAGAAAAATACACGTAGAAATGTGGTCAGGTTTTGAACAATTACAGCTCAGTCAATTTTGCATCAATTATTAATATTATGTCACCATTTGATTGGAAATATTTCTACGTATTGATTTGAATGTTCATAGCCATGTATTTTTAATTTTATATCATTGAAATGTTGATTAATAGCTAGCAGTGTCCTATTTTGGCTGCAAAAAATCTCCGGCATACCGGATTTCCCTGCCATAGTCGACGGTTTTGAAGGAGTAAGCGATATATAAAAGGGAAAGCAGCGCTCTGATTGGTCAATCGAAGCAAAAGCAAAGCTGTTGGAAGCACGCGAATCTACAAATAGAAGCGAAATTATAGCTAACGTTTCAGTCTTATGCGTAGCTTGCTAGAGGTATGTTGTTGCAATAAAGCAAGACAAAAAGTGCCATAAACGATTTGAAGCTTTTATTGGTATGCTCTGATCTTGTGTCATGCAAGATTGGATGAAATCCCATGTTATGTCGTTTCGCCTGAGAAACTAACAACTACCCCAGGGTAAATTTTGAGTGCATAATACTAATTTCTAATTTATATAAGATGAACTCGATTGATAATGAGAAATATTTTATCGCTTCAACCGAAATCGCAGAATGGTAGTAATGGTAGAGAAACGCTATAAAAATAACTGCTTGCATACAAAACATGAACACAAGCTTGGTGCAGAGAAGCTTAAATATCGATATCCATATCGCAAGCATGTACAAACATTTAATTGCATACATTTGGGCTATTGATGTAATTTCGTCGGCTACGAAACAAATACAAATCACGATTAATAGAGTCTATATTCTGGGTTCGCGTGTTCGGTGTTGATTCCTAATAAGGATCAATAAAAGCAGACTCTTGTGCATTTGCGGATTCAAAAGTGTGACGATCAATTGAAAATGTCAATCATTGGAAATTTTGGTTGCCTTGTTCCACATCAACGGCTCGAACAACCCCAAGGGGCTGATCCTTGTAGTTTTTTTTTGATGATTGCTCTATGATTACTGATGTTAGCGAATCATGAAATTTTTTATCCTCTCATGAAGTCATGACAGTCGCCCCCAAAACTCATAACAATTATCATGTTATGAAAACACTTCACTTTAAGTATTTAAGTTAATTATAAAATGAATAACTTTTTTAACTATTAAGCGTTAGTTAATTACCTATTATCGCTTCAGCATATTGAAAAATAAAGAACTGAGAAGTAATTCTATCTTTAGCTTTAGCTAACTATCCTAATAGATGGTAAACGGCAAATTAAAATCATTTCGCATGCTTGGTTGAATCGGATCAATTGCCAATGATAGAGTTTGTCTAATATTTTCGACATTTAGGATTGGCGTATGAGTTCCTTTTTTTCATCTCAGTCACAGTATGATGCAAAAAGCCCTCACAATTTTGTTCACCATTCTCACGGCTAATGACGGCAGGCAAACAGCTTTGAGAGTTCCATAAATATAACTGATCGCTTTTTATCACACATTTTAAATTTATCACTGTTATCATTTGGTTGTCCTTTACTTCTGACGTCTTGACTGTATCGAACGAGACACGAAAGTGAACTAAGCTAATAACAATTGACTACGAAAAGATACTTTTGAATTTATACAACTCAAAAAGTTCTTTTCATTCCCTTTCAAGGTTTCCTTTCTTCAGAACCCTTAACTCACTATCTTCGTTTTACATCGTATTGTAAAGCTTGCTTCATTTAGAATTGGAACAAACTTTTGCTCATATTGTGGCGCTCCTGGTGGACGGATTTGTAAGCTCTTGGCGCCCACGTATCGGGAATTTTGTCAGCTTCACGTATGATTTTTGTAAACAATCAACATGGAAGCCGAAAGAAGGGAAAAATTGTGCAGTTATTTGGAAAATCCATTGCCGTCTGCATTTAGGCTTGCTAAACAGCTGAAATTGCCCAAAAATACCGTATGGCGCGTTATCAAACGGTATAAGGAAACATCGACGACGATTCGGAAGCCTCAAGCCAATCGTCGGAGTGTAACTGTCGACCAGAAACTGCGTGGTAAGATTTTGAAGACGATTAAGAGGAATCCTAATCTGTCGGACCGTGATTTGGCCAGAAAATTCGGTGCTGCCCATAGTACCGTGAGGAGAACTCAACTCCGGGAAGGAATCAAGTCGTATCGAGCTAGCAAACAGCCAAATCGTACCATAAAACAGAATAGTGTGGTCAAAATTCGTGCTCGGAAACTATAAGACCATGTGCTGACCAAGTTCGACGGGTGTCCTCTGATGGACGATGAAACCTATAACTTCGGGCAAATCCCAGGTCAAAAATTTTACTTGGCAACGGCTCGGGGAGATGTTCCAGCCAAATTTAAATTTGTTTTTGCCGACAAATTTGCAAGAAAATTTATGATTTGGCAGGGCATTTGCAGCTGTGGCAAAAAAACGAAAGTTTTCTTTACAAATAAGACAATGACATCAGAACTATACCACAAAGAGTGTCTCCAAAAACGAATTTTGCCGTTCATTCGATCCCACGACTATCCCGTAATATTTTGGCCTGATTTGGCAAGCTGTCATTACAGCAAAGTCGTTCAAAAATGGTATGCAGAGAAAGGAGGGGTCCAGTTTGTTCCGAAAAATCTTAACCCACCCAACTGCCCCCAGTTCCGCCATATTGAGAAATACTGGGCAATCATGAAGAGGAGACTCAAGGCAAAGGGAAAGGTTGTCAAAGACATCAATCAGATGACGACCTGGTGGAATAAGATAGCTAAAACGATGGACGAAGGAGGTGTGCGCCGCCTAATGAGCCGTGTTACAGGAAAAATTCGAGAATTCCTTCGAAACCGTGACAAATAATTTTATCCGTATTTTTTCTTAAAAGTATGGAGACATTTGTATAAAAAAAGATCTTGAATTCAATAATAAAAAACTGAAATACAAGCAATTGTCTTTGTTCCAATTCTACCTGAAGCAAGCTTTATAAAAAAAATGAGATTTTGTAAACCAACATTCCAAAACAAACTTCCATTTTTATATGGCTGCATAATACACCAATTAATTTGGCAATCATTTATTCGTGTGTTTTTTGGTTAGTTTTATGATTATCAAAATTAAGCACACATTTAATAAAACAGTACAAATCTTTCAATACAAGGCGATTATAAACTTTACAAACTAATGCCGACTATGTTGTTTACCGTACTTGAAGCGAAGCCCAGCAAACAGGAATAACCACTTTACCTAAGGGCTTCCCAATTCCGAAAGACTTCCGAGTCGGAAGGTTTAATTTGACAACCATTGTATCGGACTTGCTAGCCGATAAGATCGATTCACCGGCCGATGGTGATCTCATTTCGTCCGAGTCAGTACGCACCGTGGACATGGGAGCGTTATTATTAAGTATAGGTGTATTCTACCAAAAAGGTCACCGGATCGTAAAAGGGAAACCAAAGTCAGTCATCGCAGTAATCACGGAGGCACATCAAGTTTCTTTTGTAACCTGGTCACCGTCGTTCAGGGCAGGTTTAATTTTTATTTAGTAGCATGGCAACGACAACAAACTTGATATTACATCAGCCGCGCAAGTCTGATACTAGAGGACAAAAAATAAACGCGATCGACAATATCGAAGCGTGATGGAGGTGATACTGGACGGATGAAACTTGATTGTGCGTTTAATGTTTGTACACAAATATAGGTCAGTGAAACATTAATGAATGGATGAATGCCTGAAAAAAGGGCACACTTGGATGTGAGGCGCGCAACTGGTTAACCGGGGGTTTCTTCATGATCAGTGCTCACTTTGATCCTTGTTCGCAGAGTACAAACCATGGTCAAAGGGCCACCCGTTGTTTACGATCTGTATTGTGTGTCATGCCCGACGGGTCGTTTTGCGCTTGAATTGAGTTTATTTTTTTTTACCGTAGCAGCCAGATATCTTGATTGAGGAGACTTCACAGTATGAGCACTGACCACGATTCCACTGAACGGACACTTTTGACAAACCGACCAGTAAGGCGAATCCAGTTCATACCAGTTGCTAGTATTACAAGTAGCTCGTTAATAGTTTATTCACGGTTACTTTCATGCTGACATCCGCGCAATCATGAACGAGAAAGCAATATTGTAGAACGCTGATTTTATGGTAGCTGTATTCCTAATGCGCAACGTATTTAGCTGTTAAAATTAAGTGCATAAAAAGCTCTTTGGTTAGGATACTTCAACAACAATTAGGCTCGCGAAGAGTATAGCACGTAATGATTCATAAATTCAGTTCTAGCAAAAGGTTAATGAAAATCTAGCATTGTTAATTTTTTCCTGTAATTTTTCGTGCTATGTAGACCAAGAAAGCGTCCTAATCAATTATAACTAACCTGAAATGCAAAGCGTAGTTCTATTTGTGGTTTAAATTAAGTTTTCGAGAAGCACGTACATGTTCAATGATTGCGCCTGACTATATATCAATTGAATAGCATAGTGTTGACCCTCCTTCCTGCCTTCTTAGCAAGCTTACTGATTTATGGTGTATTTAAAAATGTCTATATTAAAAGTTCATGGTCATATAATATTGATTGGATGATATTGGTGAGATATTTTGGTTCTCGTTGCTGTTCTGAATCATACTTAGCCGTAAATTGAATCTAGTTTTACAAGACTTATCGGTGTCAGATAGGTATGTACGAATTGGATCAAGGATGAACCTATAACCGTAAGGACAACTGATCAATTAGGTCCTTCAAATTAAGTGGTGATATGATATGAAATCCTATGGAAAAGTACAAAAAATACACATACCAGTTATTGACATGAGGACCAAGCCCTCTTAAATATAGTTTTACGCAGCATGCTGTGATCGGTAACAGTTTTTATGATCCCACCAGAGTGTTGGTATGCATGTACTATTAGTCGACATGCATCAAGCATAGCCGTTGTATTTAACAACCAGTTGATGCAAAGTTTTTGACACTGCGCATGCTTCAGTTTCGCATTGATTGTGAGTTGGTGTTGTCTTCGTTTACTCAATCACACCACTGATGCTAAAGTTGAGTTTGAGTGAATTGAACGATAGCAGAAAAGGAAACTTGAAAACTCGTTGTGATTATTTTAGTAGCAATCAGACTCATATCCTAAAGTAAATGTTTCGATAGACAATTTATTTCAAATCATTGTTCCTAAGTATCTTAGGAGTTTGAAACATTTTGGGTAAAAAACCAATGTCTAAGCAGTTAGTAATCAGTCCAGTAGAAGGCTACCGAAATTGGTCACTCGGTTACCATGAAAGATGACGGCCCTCTAGAAATGATTGATGAATTGATTCCTTACCGAGTGTACAAAAATTCAACACCACAGTTTCTTCTCTCGTGTTTAATCTAACATCCATGGCACATTATAGGGTCTTATTCCAGCTCCATTTATCGAAGTATTCTTCTACTACGCAAAATGCCTGTATGTGTGTATGTGTACTTTCTCAGGAACGCCTAGACCGATTTTAACAATTTTAGATTCATACGAAAGGTCTTGTAATCGTCTACAAAATTCCTGAATTTTATTCAAATCCAGCTTTTGATTCCAAAATATGTGGTGGTATTTGCAAAACGAAGGAAAACATGAGCACTAATTTTTCTCAGAGATGGCTGAACCGGTTTTACCCATTGTAATTCATATGAAAGTTCTTGCAATCCCATACACAGTTCCAGAATTTCATTTAAATCCGAGCTCAGATTCCGAGATTACAGGGTGAACAAATTTCAGTTTTAAACTACTTAGTCACTTCCCTTAAAGATGGCGGACCGATTTTCACAAACCTAGGTTCAAATGAACGGTCTAACGAATCCGACTTTCAGCTCCGGAAATACAGAGTAAGAAAAATTTCATACGGTTAGTTAAGTAAAATTCAGTGCCAGGAAAGGGTGAGCAAAATCTCAACCGCTTGAGATGAACGAACCATAGCATAAAGCGTATCGTGCAAAACCGACACAAAGAAATACGATCGAGCGTAGTGGGCTTTTCGCATTTTGGCACTTGCAGATCGTTGGGTTGGCGGTTCATTCGAGCCAGTTGTCGTAGCCTCGACCTGGAAGGATTCTAAGTGTCAGTAGGATCGTAGTTCGTTTTATCCTTCCTTTCACTTCAGGGAAATGATGCGAAACCACGCAAGGCACAAATCTCCAAATAACTAGGGAAACGTGCCACTTGAGCCAATTAGTTTTGATTCCCGATCAGCAGTGGTGCTAGATATATTAAGGAATGAGCCGTTGTTCGGACATTGAGTCGGTTTTCCTTCAAAAACATTTTCACAAACATCTACAAATTTCGAATTATAATTCGGTCTTGGAAGGTTTTCTTACTCGTTACTCACTCGAGATAAAACTTTGCATAGTTCTTATGGGGCTTAAAAGAAACACGAGGAGTTTGGTGGAGCGAGAAAATAATCCTTTTCATCACCATTATCACTACTGGTATAACTGTATCTATGAACAATTTCCAACAACAATTGAATTTCTGAATATTGGTGCTCTTAAACACGAAATTATAAAAAAAAAACCTTTATTAAATCCACCTAGTGCCTTTCTCACCTATATTTTCAAAAATATCACTAGAAGATTCTGTCAAAACATTTTTTTCAATCTTGAATAAAATAAGAAAGATTCTTTGGTTATGAACTAACATAACATTTTCAATTTGTAAACAGTAATGTCAAGTTAATAAGAATATTTCATTATTTTGCGTCGTCTTACTGAGCTCAGGGACAAGAAGTCGGACTCGGATGAAATTGAACAGCAATTTTTTTTTATTTTTGCATTGAACAGCAATCTTTGAGACTGTAGGAACTTTTATTTGAGCCTAAGTTTGTGGAAATCGATCAAATCATCTCTGAGAAAAATGAGTGAGTCTAATATTAAAGTTTTTGACCACTATTTTCGGTACTTCTGGAACCGGAAACTTGGAACCAGTATAGCCGAAGTCGGTTCGTTTAGTAATTAACTAATAAGGAGTGTATCGAAAATAAGCTATCCACATACATTTGTGTTGTACGCATGTATTTGTGATGGTTTTTATGCTCAGATCACAGCATGCTGTGCGTTTGGCTGTCAGCTTTCGTTTGTTTGCTTGTTTGTGAGGTTGAAATTCTGCGTTTTCAAAATGTCGCGTATTGAAAAGAAAAAGAAGATTAAGGTTCTGGGCACATTAGCGAAGCAGTTTGGAATTCATCATGCCAGTATTAAAACCATCAATAAAAAGTTTGAGGAACACTATTCTTTGGATGAGCTACCAGAAAGAGGCAGAAAACCCGGTTCTTCCAACCCAAAACTGGTCCAGAAAGCGGTATCTCTAATCATGAAGAACAAATCAATGTCAATACGTGATTTGGCCAAAAAAGCAGGAACGAGTGTCGGAAGGATCCAGCGTATCAAGAGGCGAAATCACCTGAAGACCTAAAAGAAGCAGAAAAACTCGAAACAAAGTGTAGAACAGAAGAAGCTATCAGCAACAAGGACCCGAAACTTGTATTCGCGTTTTTTGCAGTGTCCGGATGCATGCGTTTTGATGAACGATGAGACTTATGTAAAGGAGGACTCAAAAACCCTTCCACGTCCACAATACTTTACTGTCGGAGGATGTGAGCGATGCGGACAGGTCGGTTCAAGTGGAGAAGTTCGGTCGAAAGGTATTGGTATGGCAAGCAATATGTTCCTGTGGTTTGAAGTCAACCATTTTTTACACTACCGGAACTATGAATGCAGAAATCTATCGATCTGAGTGTCTCCAGAAGAGATTACTGCCTTTATATAAGAAGCATAGTACACCTCCACTGTTTTGGCCGGATTTAGCATCGGCTCACTATGCCAAAACCACTCTCAATTGGCTTGCGGAAAAGGGTATAAATTTCGTTAAGAAAAAAATCAATCCACCAAAATGCCCTCAGCTTCGACCCATCGAAAGTTACTGGGCAATCGTGAAGAGGGTTTTCAAGAAGACTGGTAAGGCAGCTGGGAACATGCAGGAGTTCGAAAATATTTAGACTCAAACGTCCAGAAAATGCGATGCAGCACTTGTCCGGAACTTAATGAAGAGCGTTCGATCAAAAGTTCGAAAATTCGTGAAGGAATAACTTAAATTTCATCCGGTTTTCATTATGCTCAAGTTTAGCCTCGTCTAATAAAGGATCAATTTTTAGTTTGAATAAAATATCGTTTTTTATCATAATTTGAAAGAAAAATATGGGATAGCTTATTTTCGATACATTTCTTATAGCCTACAAATTGAATGAGTTTCAGAGCCAAATCTACAAGAATTTTATCCTTTTTGCATCGTCGCTCTAATTGACGATGTACAATTTTAAACACACCTTACCCTATGAAAGCATGATGAAATTCAATAGCAACCTATGGGACTAAGAGATTTTATTTTATTTTATGAGTGACACATACTCACGCACAGACATTGCTCAGCTCAATGAACTGTGTCGAATGATATAGAACCCTTAGCCCTCCGGGCCAAATTTCACTAGTCAAACTTTCAAGTGATTGCATAAACTTTCTATAAGTATACTTTTATAGAAAAGCATCGTTATCATGGTTTTGTAATAATACTAAAAAGTAGGTACAAATTAAATAAAAGATTACATTTACATTTTTTCATCTTAAAAACACAAATTTAAATATGGCAACCCTGCACGCTATACGAGATTGAACAAAGCACGCTGCGAACGGAACAGTGCCGGTGGTGTTTTTTTTTTTTTTTTTTTTTTTTTTTTTTTTTTTAAAATAACTATTTATTTGAATATGAGTTAAAATTAAATTATTAACATTTAAATTGGGTGTTCAGCCACAAGTGGTGACTTTTCAGCCCTGTTATATATATATGATTTGGTTATTACCATGAAGACATCATTTGCTTCCGCAATTCTGAGATTTTTGTGTAGGGAAAATTCTAAACCTACTTGTATTGTGTAATGGGGAAAAGGAACTTATATACTAACTTACTAACTAATACAGAGAGCGAATCGATTCAATTGAAGATTGCATCGATTTTTGTCGGAATTTGCTTATAATATTATGTGTGGTTCTATATTTGTGAGTCTGTGTAACTCATTTGTACTAAACCATGGAGGACGCTTCAAAATCATTTTCAGAATTTTATTCTGAATCCTTTGAAGCGTTTTCTTCCTGGTGGAACAACAGCTTGACCAAATTGGTGCCGCATAAAGCATGGCTGGTCTGAAAATTTGTTTATAAATTAACAATTTGTTTTTTAGACAGAGCTTAGAATTTCTGTTTATAAGAGGATATAAACATTTAATATATTTATTACACTTTGCCTGGATTCCTTCAATGTGATCCTTGAAAGTGAGTTTTTTGTCAT
The DNA here is from genome assembly GCF_030247185.1 of Malaya genurostris. NCBI lineage: Eukaryota > Metazoa > Arthropoda > Insecta > Diptera > Culicidae > Malaya > Malaya genurostris. Next base: position 5,217,358 of record NC_080571.1, read on the forward strand.
ACGTTAAACCTAAGTATTTAGCTTGATCAGACCATGTCAATTCCAAGCCATTCAATTTGAGAATGTGATTATTGTTTGGTTTAAGAAAAGAAGCTCTTGGCTTGTGAGGAAAGATAATTAATTGCGTTTTTGCTGCATTTGGTTTAATTTTCCATTTTGACAGATAATCACTGAAAATATTTAAACTTCTTTGTAGGCGACTGCAGATCACTCTTAGATTTCTACCTGTGGCTAACAGACTTGTGTCGTCACAGAATAGCGATTTCTGACAACCAACGGGTAGATTTGGAAGATCAGAAGTGAAAATATTATACAAGATTGGAGCTACACTCGAACCCTGCGGAACACCGGCTCGTACGGGTAGCAATTCAGATTTACAATTCTGATAGCTAACCTGAAGAGTACGATCAGTTAAATAATTTTGAATCATTTTGATCAAATAAATAGGAAACTGGAAATCAGACATTTTTGCTATTAAACCTTTGTGCCAAACACTGTCGAATGCTTTTTCTATGTCTAGAAGAGCAACTCCAGTGGATAACCCAGAAGATTTATTTGATTTTATCATGTTCGTTACTCTGACAAGTTGATGAGTAGTTGAATGTTCATGACGAAATCCAAACTGCTCTGGTAAAAAAATTGAATTCTCATTTATATGAGTCATCATTCTTAACAAGATAATTTTTTCAAAAAGTTTACTGATAGAAGAAAGTAAGCTAATTGGGCGATAACTTGATGTTTCTGCTGGGTTTTTATCAGGTTTTAGGATAGGAATTACTTTAGCGTTTTTCCATCTTTTTGGGAAGTAAGCTAATGAAAAACACTTGTTGAAAATTTTAACCAGTAGTCTCAAGGCAACATCGGGAAGATTTTTAATAAGAATATTAAAAATTCCATCATTACCAGGAGCCTTCATGTTTTTGAGTTTCCTAATAATTGATTTAATTTCATCAAAATTCGTCTCAATAATGTCATCTTGTGAGAACACTTGGGTTGAAATATGATCATACTTCAGTGAGACTTCATTTTCAATAGGACTCACAACGTTTAAATTAAAATTGTGGACACTCTCGAACTGCTGAGCTAGCTTTTGAGCTTTTTCACCATTTGTAAGAAGTATTTGATTTCCTTACTTGAGAGCAGGAATTGGTTTCTGAGGTTTCTTAAGAACCTTAGAAAGTTTCCAGAAAGGTTTAGAATATGGTTTAATTTGTTCAACTTCTTTAGCGAAATTTTCATTTCGCAAAAGAGTAAATCTATGTTTAATTTCTTTTTGTAAATCCTTAACTATGTTTTTCATAGCAGGATCACGAGAACGTTGATATTGACGTCGACGAACATTCTTCAACCGAATGAGCAGTTGAAGATTGTCATCGATGATAGGAGAATTTAATTTAGTTTGAGCTTTGGGAACTGAAAGATTTCTAGCTTCGATAATATAATGATTCAAATTATCAATTGCTGTGTCGATGTCCGCAGAATTTTCTAAAATAGTTTCATGATCCACATGATTTTCAATGTGAGATCTGTAATCCAACCAATTAGCTCTATAATAGTTGAAAATAGAACTAATTGGATTAATTATAGCTTCGTTGGAAAGTCTGAATGTTACAGGAAGATGATCTGAGTCAAAATCAGCATGAGTAATCGGTTCACTACAAATGTGACTTTGATCTGTTAGAACCAGATCAATTGTAGACGGGTTTTTCACGGAAGAGAAACAAGTAGGATTACTGGGATGAAGAACTGTAAAGTAACCAGCTGAGAGTTGATTATGAAGTATTTTACCATTACTGTTATTTTGCCTACAATTCCACTGGACATGCTTAGCATTTAAGTCCCCTATTACGAAAAATTTCGATCGATATCTTGTAAGTTTTTGCAAATCGCCTTTAAAGAAATTTAATTGTTCGCCGGTGCATTGGAATGGCAAATATGCTCCAGCGATGAAATAAATTCCATGAATGGTTTCAACTTCGATTCCCAAGCTTTCAATAACTTTAGTATTGAAAGAAGGTAAAATTCGATGTTTAATTTGCCGTTGGACAAAAATGGCAACTCCACCACCAATTCCAGTAAACCTGTCAAATCGATGAACCACATAATGTGGATTACTTTTCAATTTTACATTTGGTTTAAGAAAAGTTTCTGTCACAATGGCAATATGAATTTTGTGAACTTTGAGAAAATTATAAAATTCATCTTCACTCGATTTCAAAGATCGAGCATTCCAATTTAAAATATTCAAATAATTATTTAACATCACTGTTAAATTTTAAATTCATTATAATATTATTTGCAAATTTCCATCCGATTTGAAATGCTTCAAAAAGTGATGAAGTCGAATTCATTTGGATGATCATTTGAAAAAGTTGATCTTGTAGGTAGATCATTTTATTTGCAGTTATATCGCCTAAATCGACTTCATTTAAAG